>NC_143059.1:40117500-40418125 GCF_052426305.1 Pelodiscus sinensis
AGTGTCTAGGCCTACCTAAACTTTTGAACTTCAGCTTGTTTGCCTGCCCTGCCCTGCACCAGGGCCTGGGCTGCCTTAATGAACTACTGAACTGCTGTGAGTTTGACCGTCGCACCGTATACTCAGGGCCTGGGCTTAAAGAGGACTTTTGTGGGGTTGTTTACCAGCTTGAGAACAGGCCCAAGCCCCAGGATTAAGCCAGGTGGCTTACACTCACCTTTTGCAGTAACTGGAGTTCTTTGAGAAGTGAGTCCCTGTGGGTGCTCCACTACCTTCCCTCTTCCCCTCTACTTTAGAATTACCAATACAGATTTTACAGTAGAGAAGGAACTGGAGGCCTCAAGTCACGCCCGCACTATTTGCAATGCTGTTGGTGTCTCAAGACTCCTACTGCGCGTGCATGACCCACATGGAGACTGCTACCTTAAATCTGGAATAGATTGCATCAGGTCACCACCACCACCACCTAAAGTGAAGCAACCACTAGGACTTGCATCTCAAAGAACTCCAATTAATGCACAAGGTGAGTAACCTCTTTTTACCCAGTTTGTCTAACTACAGTTCTGTTAAGCTAACAAAGGGAAACACAGAACATTATTTTTCAGTTTACTGGTTCTGTGTTTATTAATTTTCCCCATATTATTATGTTATACAGGTGTTCAGAGTAGACAGTCCTTCTGGCATTAGAATCTACGACTTAGTGTTAAAAATTTAGTTAAATGATGTGTTGGAAAATCGTAATGCAAATTTCTGAACCCATATGTATGGCCCATTGAAATCCATAGTACTCTGCATGGTCTGTTCTAGCAATTCCTGACGCAAGATCTTTCCGTAGTTTGCAGTTGATTAGTAAGTAATAAAATGTTGTATATAACAAGAACATTATTAATGCTGCAATTTTGAAATATTTAGCACTGTGCTGCTGCATCCCCATATCCCAAGAGAAAGCAAGTTTGTGAATTACTTCTGAGAAAAGGAGCCAACATCAATGAAAAGACAAAAGAGTGAGTGCTGTGGATGGGTGTGTTACTCGTTCAGGATGATTTCATGGCATGCAGGTTAATTGTAATTTTTTTTAACAGCTTTTTGACACCTCTCCACATGGCATCAGAAAAAGCTCATAATGATGTCGTTGAAGTGATTGTGAAGCATGAAGCTAAGGTATGAATTACTTCCTATATTTTTTTCTCCTAGAATTATCTGTAAGGTGTAATGTAGCACAAAGTAGATAGACAGCGGTTGTAAATTCAGCATTGTGCATAGAATTAGGTTTTGTAAGTATACATGTTTTATACGCAACACAGATGATATACATATAGGTTGAACCTCTTTAGTCCAGGACTATCTTGTGCAGCAATATTCTTGGTCTGACATGGTCAGGGACTCTGGGTTCTCCAGAGTTGGAGCACTCAGGAAAAACTGGCACAGCAGGACCAGGCCTCAGGGATGTTCCAGGACAAAACAGCCTGCCAGTGGCTGGGAAGAGAGCTGGGGAAGAGCAGGCGGGGGGGGGGAGGGAGGGGAGCTGTGGTAAGAGCTCAACTGTTGGGGCCAATGGTGGAAGCCTGGTGGAGGAAGCAGGTACTAGGAGCTGGGAGCCAGGCTGTGGGGCACCAGCATCCGGGGCTGGAGGCCAGGAGCAGAGCCTAGGGGCAAGGACTGGAGCCTGGTGGCCAGAGCTGAGCGCAGACAGGGCCTTGACCTTCCCTGGTCTGGCAAACTCCCTGGTTTGGAATCAGTTAGGTCTCAAGGGTGCTGGACCAGGGACATCCAACCAGTACAGGCAGTCCCCGAGTTATGCGGATCCGACTTATGTCGGATCCGCAGTTACGAACGGGGCCCTTCCTCTCCCTGGTCTCCAGCAGACCAGGGAGAGGAAGCAAAGCGGCGGAACACGCGGGCAGCGGACAGCCCAGACGCGTCTGGGCTATCAGCTGGCTGCATGCTCCGCGGCTTTGCTCTGCTCTGCTCCCCGTCCCCCTGGTCTGCAGACCAGGGGGACGGGGAGCAGAGCAGAGCAAAGCTGCGGAGCCCAAGGGCAGCAGGATAGCCACGGCGCGTCTGGGCTGTCCCGCTGCCCGCGTGTTCCGCTGCTTTGCTCCCCGTCCCCCTGGTCTGCAGACCAGGGGGACGGGGAGCAAAGCAGAGCAAAGCCACGGAGCCCGAGGGCAGCAGGATAGCCACGGCGCGTCTGGGCTGTCCAGCTGCCCCCATGCTCCGCGGCTTTGCTCCGGACGCCTGTGGTACAGCAGCTGGGGCGCTGCCGGTTGGTCCCGTAGCGCCGCTCTGGGCGCCACTGGACCAACCCAGCAGCACCCCAGCTGCTCTGCCCCAGGTGTCCCCAAGTCAGCAGCTGCTGAAAATGACCAGTGGCTGACTACAGGAAGCCCCTGCCCCGGGCTTCCTGGAATCAGCCGCTGATCAGTTTCAGCAGCGGCTGAATCTGGACGCCAGTTCCGACTTACATACAGATTCAACTTAAGAACAAACCTACAGTCCCTATCTTGTACATAACCCAGGGACTGCCTGTACTTGAATAAAATTATATCTATAGACTTGATGAATTTGTAACATTTTAACACACACAATCCTGAAGTTTTACTAATCACTAATTCAGTAAGCACAGAAAAAAAATGTATTTGGTGCTTAATTGAAAGCAATAAAATTGTGAAATTGTTTTACAAAAAACAAAGACAGAAGGTGGCAAATAAACTAGTTAGAAGAATAGTATGTAAGAGATCTGGGGCTTAAATTGGAAGATAAAAAGGAGACAAAATAAAATGGTGTCACTGGCAATAAAATTAAGGTCGAGGTCAAGATGTTGCATAGCTGTGATGACCCATTGCATTTTGGTCAAGTTTTCACTTAGAGAAAGTATGGAAATAGGATGTGCCACTTAATGTAATCACATGTACAAGACTGCTAAAATAGACTTACAATTCTGATTTTGGAATGTGAAGATAGGGCTGGGCAAAATATAGCCCATGGACCACATCTGGCCCGCCAAGCCACCAAATTTGGCCATCAACACAGTGGGGAGCCTCAGGCAGGCTCCCTGCTTCCTGCACACCACTCAGAAAAGTGGCTGTTGGGATCCTGTTTGTCTTTGAACATCTGCATGCCCAGGGGAGGGGAAGAGGCTTTGTGTGCTGCCCCTGCCCCCTAGCACAATCCCAATGACTGGAAACCGGCCAATGGAAGCTGCCTATTTGAAGAACGGGCAGCACACAAATCACCCCTCTCCTTCTCCTCTCAGGCTCTCAGCTATTCACAGACCCACATGGCCCTTGCCCAAGCTTCCTGCTGGGCTGCTGGCCGGGAGTCGCCCAGGTAAGTCTCCCGGCCAGAGCCTGCCTCTGGCATCACAGCCTGTCCCTCCTCCCTCACATAAACTAAACCCTCTGTCCCAGGTCACAACTCAAACCCTGCACCTCTCCTGCACTCCAGTCCCCTGCACTAAGTCACAACCATCTCCTTCACCCCAAACTCCCAGATCCCACACCTCCTGCTGCACCCCAGTCTCTTACCACGAACTTCCTTCTCCGTCTATCCTCCATATCAGACCCTGCACCTCCTCCATTAATATCATGGAAAACTGCAGCCCTTGACAGCTTTCCAAATTCTTGGAGTGGCCCCATATCAAAAGTTATTGCCCACTCCTGCTGTAGGACTTCTGACATGGCTGTTGAGAGAAGTCTAGAGAAGGATACAAAGCTAGTTTTATGGTTGAGTTTAGGGATGTTAAAATGCAGTTAATTGATTAGTCGAGTAGTCGATAGAATTTCCATCAACTACTCGACTAGTCGATAGGCATTTCTGCGTTCCTAAACTCAACCATAAAATTCAACCACTGGGGCTCTTGTATGTTTCAAAGGAGGAATGTGGAACTCCGTGTACAGCCTGAGGCCAGTGGGAAGTCCCGCTGACTTCGGGCTGTACATAGGTGCCTGCTTTGGAATGTACAAGCGTCCCCAGCAGGAGCACTTGTGCACTTCAAAGCCTTGGAGCGGGGGACTCATCAGCTGACCCCGGTTCCACGCAGCATTTCAGTGAAGCCCGGGATCAGCTGGGGACTCCCATAGATGCTGTGGGTGAGAGCCGAGTAGAGGTACCATTCTCAGTTAAGTGAACTATTTGCCATGTGGAATGGGAATTATTACTCTGAAACGGGTTTTAAAACTCTGGGTTGTGGCTTGTAAGGACAAGTTACTAGCTGACTGCGAGACACTTTGTTTCCCGTTCCTCCGCAGCTACGGGTGATTGCAGCTCCCGCTGGCTGAAGATCTCTGTTCCCGGTCAGTGGGAGCTGCAGGAAGCAGTGTCCTGGTCCATGCTGCTTTTTGGGACTGGCTTCCACTCACTGCCCTCACAGTGTACATTTCTGGCACCCCTGTATATACAGCCCCGAGGAGGGCTGGGGAGCCCAGAGAGTGGAGCGGGGACTGTGCTGACGGGAGGCAAAGCAGCAGATCTGGCTTAGCATTTCCAGGGGACGAATGACCCCCAGCACCCAAGAGCTGCCTCTGCCTGTTACTTTTGCTTCCTGCTCCAGGAAAGTTCCATGCACCAGAAGGGAAGAGCTGTAACAGGGAGGAAGCCAGGCAGTAATGGCTCATCTAGTGTAGACCAGGCCAGGGAGACAGTTGTATGTTCTTCACATGCTCCTGGCAGTACTTGTGAAATGCTGGAATAGTGGTATTCTTGCAACAGCTTCTGCAGCAATGGCAGGCACACTATTAGCACAGCAGCTGCTTGGGTTAGTCCCAACATTGCTGAGAGTTACAATTGTTAGGCATAGTTGCTCTTGAAATGTAATGAAGGATCAGCAAAATAATTTGTGCCAACATCTCTAGCTACCAGTTATTTCTGTGTCATTCTATGACTGTTTGAACTGGCACTACTTAAACATTTTGGAAATGATTAGTCAAATCATTTTCTGGGTAGCACCCCAGCTTTACTGTTTTGTTTTCAATAAATGTATTGGAGGCTAAGGGCTATAGGGTCCTTGGGTGCCCACTACCCTTGCTATAGAATAAAAGCACAGCTACTTGTTGTATTTAAGGGTAGCAACTAGCATACATTTTTCACATGTTCTAGGCTATCCTTTTCATGGAAATGAGTTACAAATGTTTCTTAAATGAAAATCAAGATTCTCCTTCATAGGTCCTGGGGTCCAAACTGTTGACACAAATGCTCATTGTGAACTTCCACCTATCATTTATGAAAATAAGTTCCTTGATGGTCTTCAATCCTATAAAACTATATTCTTAAGATTCAATGTTCTCTTTAGGTTAATGCATTGGACAGTCTTGGTCAGACTTCTCTGCATAGAGCTGCACATTGTGGCCATCTGCAGACATGCAGATTGCTGTTGAGCTCTGGATGCGATCCATCAATTGTCTCACTGCAGGGATTCACAGCTTTACAAATGGGAAATGAAAGCGTTCAACAATTACTACAAGGTACTATGTTTTTTAAGAAAATAAATCAATTTTTGAAATGGTGTCATACTTTTGCAGCATGAGCAGCTAGTAAGGAATACTATTGAGCTCAAGCAAAAGTATATCTTATACTAGAAGACTTACCTAGCATTGTCCAGACTGTTCAGGGCAGGAGGCTGGTGGGGCAAGGGTGTGCAAGAGTCAGGGCAGGGCCTTGGGGATGTGCCCCAGGGAGGAGGCTGGGGGTCTGGGCAAGTGAGAAGGTGAGGGTTGGGTAGTGTGGAGGGGCTCAGGGTAGAGAGTCCCATCTGGCAGACTTTCTCTCCCTCCCTCTCTCCTCTTGTCTGCATAGGCCTTCTGTCAGCCCTAGCACTCCTCCTCCCCCCTCAGCTACCAAGGGTTGGGGCAGGAGAAGGGATTTAGGGCTACCCGGTCTGCTGGCAGGCAAGATAGCAGAGCTCCAGTTCTGCTAGCCATTCTCTTGGTTGTACGGTTGCACCCAGTGGTCTCTCTGCAATATAGCTTTCCCCTGTGGCTTACTGCCCCCGTGGTCACTCTGGGTACATCTAAACTACGCTTTAGTTATGAAAGAGGATATGCAAATTCTGTGGGAATTTGCATATCTTCTGATCTCACTTTCAAAAGCAGTCTGGATGCAGTGTTTTCAGGGGGAAAAATCCCTTTTTCGAAAAACTGCATAAACCCCAGTTTTTGAGGAAGAGCGGTTTTTCGAAAAAGGAGGTTTTTTTTCCAGGGGGAAAAAAACACGCAGCCAGACTACTTTCACTTTTGGAAGACCCGTAGAATTTGCATATCCTCTTTCGAAAATAAAGCATAGTCTAGACATAGCTGCTCAGTATTGCGTCCCTGCTCTCTGTGCCCCTCCCTTTTCATGTTATAGAAAGCATCCCATTCTCGGTACTTCCTATTTTCTTGACACAACCCAAACCATGGCCTTGCTTTAAGTAAGGATAGGAGGAAGCTACACACCAAATTTCATAGTCCCTGCTTTTCTGTTTAGGATGAGTTCTTGAACAAATGTACTCAGACTGACATGCAGACAGATGGTTTCACAGACAAGCATACAAATCTCTTCTATAGATACAGATTTTTATTTATTTATTTATTGGTCTCATCTGTTAATTGCTACTCAGTATGTTTATGGATCTGCCACTTCGAGTCAGTTTAGGAAAAAAACACTTAAGAATAATGCCTAAGGCTGAAAGTGAGGCTCAATACTGGCTTGTTTTGTTTTACCTTTGTGACTAGAGATAAGAAAGTATAAAACCCAGGGTCATAAAAATACATTTAAGTGTCTGTGTACCCCACTGAAAAATTTCAGTGAAAAAACATGAATATAAGCTAAATATAAGCATTGCAGAATAATTGAAATTCTAAGACTGAATAGGAAAGTATGACTGCAATATTCTAAAGTTGATGACCATGCAAGAGGTGAATTAACACAATTTGGAAACTTGTGAATGCAAGGCTATAACTATGAGTTATGCTTTGTGAATTATATGAAAAGACACATGTTGACTAGAATTTCTTGGTTTACCTAAGAGCAACCCCTGAAGTACTATATAGTAGTCCGATCTTAAATATTCTTCTATCTACCGTATATACTCGAGTATAAGCCAAGTTTTTCAGCACATTTTTTGTGCTGAAAAATGCCCCCCTTGGCTTATACTCGAGTCAGCGTCTCGAGAACTGAGGAAAGTGAGTACACTGGTCAGGTTCTAAGGCATCCAGGTTGTTGTTATGTTATGGACTGCACGGCGGGGCCTTTCCAGAAACGGCTTCGTGCCTCCTGCTTGCGGGCGGGCTCAGCGCGTCTCTGCCGCCGGCCGGGTCTAGCCGCGTGAGCCCGGAGCTCCGGCCCCGGTAACCGAGGCGCTCGGGGCGGGGGGCGCTGCCGGAAGCGGGCTGGGCTCCGTGTGTCGGAGGCCGTCACTGCGCGGGGCGCTCGGAGCCTCTGCCGGCCGCTTGGGTTGCGGATGCGCCCACAGGTGCTGCTCGGAGCCAGCGGCCTCGCCTCGGGGCCGCCGGCAGGGAGGCTCGGGGAGCAGCCGAGAGGGGCTCTGGCCTGAGAAAGGTCCGGGCGGGGGCTGAGCTGGTTGGGCCGAGTGTCCGAGCGTCTGTTCCCGTGTGTGACTGGTGCTGGCGCTGGGCGCTTTCTTGCAGGCGGCCCTTCAGGGGCTCATTGGATTGGCGGGAGGACTTTGAGTGGGAGTTACGGTATTTTTGATACCATATTGTTTTTGTTGACCCCCTTTTCCACTTACAGAGCTAGGTTATTGTTTTTCTTTGAAATAAATATTCATGTAATTTTATTGGTATCTATCTTCATTTTTTACATTTACCAGTAGCTGCCTCATTTCCTACCCTAGGCTTATACTCGAGTCAATATTTTTTCCCAGTTCTTTGTGGTAAAATTAGGTGCCTCGGCTTATATTCGGGTCGGCTTATACTCGAGTATATACGGTAAGTAAAATAAAAATACAAATAATTACTTGTATTATATCCCTGTTTTCTTTTATAGAAGGCATCCCATTAAGTAATTCAGATGCAGATCTACAGTTATTGGAAGCTGCAAAGGCAGGAGATGTGGATACTGTAAAAGTAAGACTACAAATGCAGTTTTAATATTTATGAAAGTGCGTATTTCACCAAACTCTATTTATGTTGCTTAAAAATGAGAGCCTTTCTCAGTCTGAGTGCTGTAGATGTATGATCTTAGTCCTGATCCCATTTATAATATGCAAAAACTCCCTGGTTAGATTTAATGAGTAATATTCGCCATTTTTCTGAGTCCCATTCAGTTCTTAATTGAAAAGAAAAAATACTGACAATAGTTATGAGTTTAAAGAAGGGGAAACAGGTGATTCTGTTTGCTCTCTCAGGATGCAGGATCCCTGAAAAGTAAGCTTTTATGTAAAAATTAATTGGCAAATTAAATATAATGTATTTAATTATTAAATCTTCTATTTTTGGTAAATAAAAAGTAACTTTTCATGCAGAGCAGTATTTTATAACCACTGTCTACATGTTTGTTTTTTGTCACGTTATTGTAAATTATTTTTGTTTTGCTTCACAGAAGTTATGTACAATTCAGAGTGTGAACTGCAGAGACATTGAAGGGCGTCAGTCCACACCACTTCACTTTGCAGCAGGATATAACAGAGTGTCTGTGGTTGAATATCTTCTTCAGCATGGAGCTGATGTTCATGCAAAAGATAAAGGGTGAGTACTCTTCCTACTAATCAGAAGTCCTTGAAAGATGCTGTCTGTGTGTTGTGGTAGTTCTGAGCCCTTGAATCTTGCTAACTGATTTATGTTCTGTCTTACTATAAAAACTTTATTATATTTCTTTGGAAAATCCTTCCTATATAATGCTATAAGGCATTCTCACTCTCTAATGCAATGGTTCTCAAACTTTTTGGCCTGCGGTCCACCCCACTCAACACAGATATTTCCACGGACCACCAGCCAACCACTCATGATGTCAGCATGGGTGCAGGAGTGGGTAAGGGGGGTCTGGGAGGTAGGGAGTGAGGAGTAGGTTCATGGTGGCAGAGTCTGGGAGTAAGGGAGGGTACAGGAGTGGGGTGGTGTTTCTGCAGGAGTGAGCTGTGAGGAGTGTGGGGGTTTGGCTCTGTGCTTTCCACTGCTCCCCAGCACCACTCCCTGCTACTCCCACTGACCCTGATTCTGGCCAATGGGAGCAGCAGAGAACACCTCCAGGTGAGTGGTTTCCTGGGCTGACGGGGGAAGGGAGAACGGCAGCATACAATCCACTTCCTTCCCCCACAAGCCATATCTGGCCTACAAGGCTTGCCAATGGGAGCAGATACCTGGTGTTGGGACTCCAACCTTGCACAGGGACCATGTGGCTGAAGCGCCAGTGCAGGCTCCCCATTGCAGGGGCTGTGAAGCCTGAGCCTGCGGCCCACCTGCAAGATGGTTGCAGACCACACTTTGAGAACCACTGCCTTACATTACGGCTGTTAAGCAAAGTAAGTTGTCATGGGATAAAAGGGAAAGTCCTCTCATAGATCGCTAACTGATTAACAGATAGCAAACAAAAGAACATAAGAACATAAGAACGGCCGTACTGGGTCAGACCAAAGGTCCATCTAGCCCAGTATCCTGTCTGCCGACAGTGGCCAGCACCAGGTGCCCCGGAGAGGGTGGACCGAAGACAATGATCAAGCGATTTGTCTCCTGCCATCCCTCTCCAGCCTCTGACAAACAGAGGCCAAGGACACCATTTTATCCCCTGGCTAATAGCCTTTTATGGACCTAACCTCCATGAATTTATCCAGCTTCTCTTTAAACTCTATTATAGTCCTAGCCTTCACCGCCTCCTCTGGCAATGAGTTCCACAGGTTGACAACACGCTTTCTGAAGAAGAACTTCCTTTTATTAGTTTTAAACCTGCTACCCATTAATTTCATTTGGTGTCCTCTAGTTCTTCTATTATGGGAACTAATAAATAACTTTTCTTTATCCGCCCTCTCCACACCACTCATGATTTTATAGACCTCTATCATATCCCCCCTCAGTCTCCTCTTTTCTAAACTGAAAAGTCCCAGTCTCTTTAGCCTTTCCTCATATGGGACCTGTTCCAAACCCCTAATCATTTTAGTTGCCCTTTTCTGAACCCTTTCCAAGGCCAAAATATCTTTTTTGAGGTGAGGAGACCACATCTGTACACAGTATTCAAGATGTGGGCGTACCATAGTTTTATACAGGGGCAGTAAGATGTTCTGGGTCTTATTTTCTATCCCTTTCCTAATAATTCCTAGCATCCTATTTGCCTTTTTGACCGCCGCTGCACACTGTGTGGAAGTTTTCAGAGAACTGTCCATGATAACTCCAAGATCTCTTTCCTGATTTGTCGTAGCCAAATTAGCCCCCATCATACTGTACGTATAGTTGGGGTTATTTTTCCCGATGTGCATTACTTTACACTTATCCACATTAAATTTCATTTGCCATTTTGTTGCCCAGTCACTCATTTTGGTGAGATCTTCTTGGAGTCCCTCACAGTCTGCTTCTGTCTTGACTATCCTAAACAGTTTGGTATCATCTGCAAACTTTACTACGTCCCTGCTTACCCCTTTCTCCAGATCATTTATGAATAAGTTGAAAAGGATTGGTCCCAGGACTGACCCTTGGGGTACACCACTAGTTACCCCTCTCCAATCTGAAAATTTACCATTTATTCCTACCTTTTGTTTTCTGTCTTTTAGCCAGTTCTCAATCCAAGAAAGGACCTTCCCTCTTATCCCATGGCCATGTAATTTACACAAGAGCCTTTGGTGAGGGACCTTGTCAAAGGCTTTCTGAAAATCCAAGTATACTATATCTACTGGATCCCCCTTGTCCACATGTTTGTTAACCCCTTCAAAGAACTCTAATAGATTAGTAAGACAGGATTTCCCTTTACAGAAACCATGTTGACTTTTGTCCAACAAATTATGTTCTTCTACATGCTTCACAATTTTATTCTTTACTATTGTTTCGACTAATTTGCCCGGTACTGAAGTTAGACTTACCGGTCTGTAATTGCCAGGATCGCCTCTAGAGCCCTTTTTAAATATTGGTGTCACGTTGGCTACCTTCTAGTCATTAGGTACGGAAGCCGATTTAAAGGATAGGTTACAAACCACAGATAATAGCTCAGCAATTTCCCATTTAAGTTCTTTTAGAACCCTTGGATGAATGCCATCCGGTCCCAGAGATTTGTTAACGATATTCCTAAAGATAGGAATAAATGGTCATTTTGAGGAATGGAGAGACACAAATATTAGCCTCCCACCCCCAATGGATCTGTAATGGGACCAGTACTATTCTACTTATTCATAAATGATCTGGGAAAAGGGGGTAAAGTGTGAGGTGGCAAAATTTGCAGATGATACAAAACTATTCAAGAGAGTTAAGTCCAAAGCAGACCATGAAGAGTTACAAAGGGATCTCTCAGTATTGGCTGACCTGGCAAAAAATGGCAGGTGAAATTGTATTTATAAATGTAAAAGTAATGGACATTGGAAAACATAATCCCCAAAGTACATATAAAATGATGGAATCTAAATTAACTGTTACTACTCAAGAGATTTTGGAGTCATTGTGGTTAATTCTCTGAGAACATCCACTCATGCTATGACAGTCTAAAAAGCTATCCCTTCCCCAATATCCTGTTAACAGAAAATATCATATTGTGTCTTCAAAAATCCATGTTATGACCGCATCTTGAATACTGTATGTAGATGTGGTCGCCTCTTCTCCATAAAAGATAAATTGGGAATTGGAAAAGGTTCAGAAAGGGTCAACAAAATTATTAAGGGTATAGAACAGCTGCCATTAGAGGAGTGATTAATAAGACTGGGACTATTTAGCTTTGAAAAGAGATGACTAAAGAGGGATATGATAAAAGTATTTAAAACCATGACTGGTGTGGAGAGAGTGTAAATAAGAAAGTGGTAGGCCAGGTCTATTCTGCAGGGGGAGGGTCGGCTTGAAGTACGCAACTCTGGCTATGTAAATAACATAGCTGGAGTCAACGTACCTTAAGCCAAGCGTGACACCATCTCCACAGCAGGAGATTGATGGGAGAGATGCAACAGCGAGGAATGCTAGTGCCAATGGGGCACACTCAGCGTTCAATTTAGTGGGTCTTCACTAGATCCGCTAAATTGAACCCTCGAAGACTGATTGCCGGAGTGTCAGTCCTGTAAGTGGAGACATGGCCTTTCTCCTTGTAACACAAGAAATAGGGATCAGCCAATGATAATATTAATATGCAGCACATTTAAAAGAAACAAAAGGAAGTATTTCTTTACAAACATACTGTCAATCTATGGAACTCTTTGCCAGAGGCTATTGTGAAGGTCAACATTCTATCTGGATTAAAAAGAGAACTAGTTAAATTCAGGAGGATACATCTATCAAAGGCTATTAGCTAGATTGGGCCAGGTTGCAGAGCCATGCTCTGAAGTGTCCCTAGCTCTGTTTGCTAGAAGCTGGGATTGGGTGACAGGATGGGTCACTTGATTACCTGTTCTGTTCATTTCTTCGCAAGCACCTGGCATTGATCACTGTTGAAAGACAGAATACTGGGCTAGATGGACCTTTGGTCCGACCCAGTATAGCCTGCCTTATGTGTTCATATGTTCATACAGTTATCCTCACTGATAAAACTAAGGCCACTTTAGTTGATAAAAGAAGTAATGAGCATTTTTAGCATTGGATTTTTAAGGATGTAAAGCCTTTGAAAGAGAAACGTGCATTCACAAGGGAAATCTGTACACAATTATGAAAATAAAGATTAGTCTTGCAGTATTTCTAAGTACAGTAAAACTCCATTAGTCCGGCATCCAATGCTCCGGGACTCCTGATGGTCTGGCACCATCAGGAACCCAGAAGTGCTGGGGGAGCCGGACAGGCTTCCCCGATTCAGCTGCTGCTGAAACTGACCAGCAGCTGAATCGGGGAAGCCGGGAGTAGAGCATCTGGGATGCTGCCGGGTTGGTCTCGTAGCGCTGCCCCTCGGGGCTGCGGGACCAACCCAGCAGCACCCCAACTGCTCTTGGGGACGCCTGGGGCAGAGCAGCTGGAGTGCTGCCGGGTTGGTCCCGCAGCGCCAAAGGACGGCGCTGCGGGACCAACCCGGCAGGACCCCAGCTGCTCTGTCCCAGGGGTCCCCGATTCAGCCGCTGCTGAAACAGATCAGCGGCTGATTCCAGGAAGCCCGGGGCAGAGCTGCTCTGCCCCGGGCTTCCTGGAATCAGCCGCTGATCTGTTTCAGCGGCGGCTGACTTGGGGACCCCTGGGGCAGAGCAGCTGGGGTGCTGCCGGGTCGGTCCCGCAGCGCCGTTCTTTGGCACTGCGGGACCAACCCTGCTGCACCCCAGCTGCTCTATTGCAGGCATCCCCGATTCAGCTGCTGCTGAAACTGACCAGCAGCGGCTGAATCAGGGACTCCTGGGGCAGAGCCGGACTATCGTAAGGGGGGGCTATGAGGGGTCTGGGGTGGCATCCCTTCCCACCCCACTCCAGACCCCTCATAGCCCCCCCTTCTGATAGTCCGGCATATCTAATAATCCGGCACCCCCTGGGTCCTAAAGGTGCCGGATTATCGGAAGCTTACTGTATATGGGTAGCTACCTGTTTTTCATGTTTTATTATCTTGATTTCTCTTCAAAAGCTTAAAAAACCCCGATGATTTCTAAAAAGTTGTAGAATATTCATGGTGCTATAGTTAGAGCTGTTTTTGACATAATTATTTATGTAAACCGAAAAATTAGCCTGTATTAATAGACGTTTGCTTAATCTTGTTTTTAGAGGGCTTGTTCCTTTGCACAATGCTTGTTCCTATGGTCACTATGAAGTAGCAGAACTGCTTGTTAAACATGGTGCAGTTGTAAATGTTGCTGACTTGTGGAAGTTTACTCCCTTACACGAAGCTGCAGCAAAAGGAAAATATGAGATCTGCAAACTTCTACTACAGGTACTTTATAGGTTGATAGAAAGGAAGTTAACCAATGAAAATAAGTGTGTTATGTTTCATCTGAAGAGTGCGGAAGAGCTTCTATTAAGAAATAGATTTTATTTGTGTTGGGTTTCCAAACAACGGTTATTAAAAATGAATTTTAAAATTAAGCAATATGTTTTAAGGGTAGGCTGTCCTTCCTTTTACAATGTGTGGACAAGTGAGATGAGTACTTAATTTCTTCTGGGCTTTTAATACTCTACAGCATGGTGCTGACCCCACAAAGAAGAACAGAGATGGAAATACTCCTTTGGATCTTGTTAAAGATGGTGATACTGATATTCAAGACCTACTTAGGGGAGATGCAGCTTTGCTAGATGCTTCCAAAAAGGGTTGTTTGGCCCGAGTAAAGAAGCTTTGTTCACCTGACAACGTGAATTGTCGTGACACACAAGGAAGACATTCAACACCACTACATTTAGCGGGTTAGTGCTATTAAATACTAGAGTTAGCTTAATCCATACTACAGAGTTAGGTTGATATACGATAACTTAGGTCATCCTGATTATGTCTGTGTACACGGACAGTCTTGCCTCCACCGATGTACTTGCCTCACTATGGTGATATCATAACTCCACAAGTGATGTAGGGCTTGTATTGGTGTAGTTAGGGTGATACAGTTTCTGTGTAGACATTGCCAGTTACTTACATCAGTTGTTGGTAATTTCATGGCTCTGTGCTGCAGCCATGAAATTAGCGAAGCCGCTCATAACTTGGGCTGAGGTGGGTGGGGGATTCCAGCTACAGCCCTGCTGACCTCAGGGTCCCAGCTTTCTGGTGGGAGCCTGGCTATATCAAGACTCCCTGCTGTGGGAGTACAGTAGCCATGGAGCTCTGTGTAGAGAGCTCTCCCATTGGAAGCCTGAGACAACTGCTTTGCTCCCAGCAGGGATCTGGCAGATGGGGATGGTTAGGCTCACAGCAAGGAACCTGGAGCTGGTTGTGGGGAGCTGAGAGCCCAGACTTGGCCTCCCTTCCACCCCCCTTCCACACACACTGCCCCAGTGAGGTATAGTGTGGACATCTGTCACTATAATTATGGTACATTAACCTAACATAGATAAACAACGAGAAATCATGTGGCACTTTATAGACTAAAAGATTTATTGGAGCATAAGCTTTCATGGGCAAAGACCCACTTCATCAGATGCAGCCTAACATAGGTTGACTTAAGTTTTTAGTGTAGACATGCTGTTAGCTGACTTGGTTAGATTCATTAGAGAAGAAATGTATTTTTGTGACAGGATAATCCTGAAAGCATAGGAGATTCTGAGGTGTGAAGTGGTCTACTCATCTCATATTGATGGTGTCTCTGATCCCTACCACTTATCCCTGTTTATTTCTCTCCTCAATTTCTTTGTTGCAGCCCTAAGCCACTTTCATCTTCAAACACCCTCCCCTTACAGGAAACATTTGCATATCAATTTTTTTTCTTCCAAAAACACTTAGATTGCATTTCTGCAAATTATATATATAAAAAAAAGATACATTTTAGCAATATGTCTTGCAGCCTTTCCCCTCCAGTCAAGTGGAACTAACATTGTGTGGGTAGGTTCAGAATTAGTCTTTATATATCATCTCTTGCTCTTTTTCTTTCCCCACCACAAAGCACTAGTAATCTTAATTATGGATGTCCTATCTACTTTCATATACAAGTAATATCTTATGTTGCCATTATGAAGATTGTCACTTAAACAACTATTTATTTTTAAGGGAAGGATGTACCATTAAAGTTTTATACCAACTTAATTTCTATATTATAGAGCACTGGTTGTAATGTATTGTTATCAATTTGCATTACATACATGCATTATTCTCAGTGGAACTGAGCCCAAAGGTTGTCATCAGTTAAGATAGTCACCATTTCTATACTGCCTGTTCACAAGGAAATTTAGACTTTTTGCAAAGATAAAAATAATGAAATGTAGCTACCCTGTGTTTCCTTTTCCATTCCAAAGGGTAGAGGAGTGAAGAGAAAAGCAGGGCTTATGTGGATTTGCATGGGGATGTTACAGCTAATGCTTAAATGTGTCTGTTGAAAAAAACTATGAAGTTAATGCACACATTTTGTTAGCTGTTTTCCACAAAAGGTGAAAAGATGTTTGCTGCTTAACTTTTTTGTTGGTTAGTAAAGGAATAGCGGGTATATTCGGTTAAGTTGATTTTTCTTTATCTTCTTTGGTTTGATGTCAGGTATGGTTGTCTGTAGTAACCTTAACCATTAACCGGATCTTGTCAAATCTAGGGAGTTTTCAGTGAGAATAACAAATCAGGATTCTTACCTGTAATGAAGAGTTTCTACATCGTTATTGAGCAGTACCCTCCCTGCTTGCCTTGCCTTTTCAATTTCTCCTTAAAACCAGGCACCAGCAAGGGGAGAGAGGACATCATGTAACTGATACCTGGCCAATACAGTGACTGTGCTAATGTGGGCCCAGCAAAGCTTGCAGATTGAAGGGGGTTGCCAACTTAGTGGGATTCAGCAGTAGTGGTGGAGAAAGATGGAAGAAAACTGAGGCTACGTCCAGACTACAGGCTTCTTGAGCAAGAAGCATTTTTCAGAAAAGATCTTCTGAGAGAACTTCTTGCACAAGAGAGCATCAAAAGAGTATCAAAAAAGCAGTGCGCTTTTTCGAAAAATAGCATCCAGGCAGTTTGTGTGCTATCTCATGTAAGTAGTGGTATGGACAGAATGGCCACCATGACATTTGTGCTTTTTCTTCCCTCTTCTTCCAAAAAAGCTACCTCTTCCGTGTCCCCACACACCTTTTTGCGAAAGAGCTCTTTCGCAACAATGCTTCTTCCTTGTAGAATGAGGATTACCAATTGCGCAAAAAGCCCTCTCTTCTTTTGATTTGCTGTCGATAGATGGCACTTGAAGTGTGGACGTAACTCAAGTTTTTTCCGACAAAACTCCATAGTCTACTCTAGACATAGCCTGACTGGTGAAAAGAGACAAAGAAGGGTGTGAAAGTGGGTTGTTTTTGTCAGGAATGGAAACAGAGAATGTTCTAGTCATCAGAACGAAGATGCTTATTGAAATTTTCTATTTAATTGCTCACGCCATTAGAAATATACCTTTTGTAAATGAAGAATTTAAATTTTTCATCAGTACTGTTGATGCCACAGTAATGTCTATATTTTAGAGGCCTGGATTGGTTTGAAATCCATTAATTTTTATTTTGGAAAATCTTAATACTCAATGCTAAATGTCTAGATGCAGACAATGCATTTATTTTCAGGTAAAGTTGTTGAGTTTGAGAATGTTTGCCTAAACATTTGAAATATTAAAAAAAAATGTAGAACTGGAGTTCTCCTTGCAAATAAGTGGCATTGATTGTGGAATTGAATATGTAGGAGTCATTTGTTCCATAGTGGTAGTACATGATTTCACACAGCATAGCACAATTTGGCTAATTGCAGATTTTTTTTTCTCAGATAGGATTTAAAAATAAAAATTGTATTTAATCAGGATAATTATTCTGACTGTTTTTCTTTTCCTTCCTTCCTTAACTGCTGGTTAGCTGGTTACAATAATTTGGAGGTTGCAGAATACCTGTTACAGCATGGAGCTGATGTGAATGCACAGGATAAAGGAGGGTTGATTCCTCTACATAATGCTGCATCTTATGGGGTAATTATCTCTAACTTGGGGGTGGGGGGGCTGGAACAATTTGGAGGTTGCAGAATACCTGTTACAGCATGGAGCTGATGTGAATGCACAGGATAAAGGAGGGTTGATTCCTCTACATAATGCTGCATCTTATGGGGTAATTATCTCTAACTTGGGGGTGGGGGGGCTGGAACAATTTGAAACTTCTGAAAAAACTCTATGAGCCTAACCACCTCTAAAAAGCTTTTGTCATTGTGTTATAATATCAGCTAATTGGAATTACTTAAATTATAATTGTAGATCAAATTCAATTGACTGACTGCAGAAGCAAAGATTTTAAAATTGTAAAATTACTGTTGGGAATCGTTGCACTGAGAGAGTTCATTCAAAAATTATAAAAATAAGCAGACTAAAAGATGTCCTGTAAAATAGCTTTTCACACATCTATGTTAGTAGAACTTCTCTAGTAAAGATTTCACTTCCAGATCTGCGGGTGATCTTGTGAGATTTCAGACATCTGTGAACCCAAAGCAGGAAATAGGGCCCTTCTGTGTTTGGGTGCAACCTGGAATCAAAATAGTTGGGGTGCTTTCAGATTTGGCAATTTGAATTCAAGCCCTCCTCTAGCTTCCCTTTAATTCAAAGGAGTTTGTATTTGGAATTCTGGTTTGGTCTGTTTTACAAAATAAAGTGATTTCAATTATATCTTGATACATTTAGTTCAGAATAGTGTCTACTATTTTATTAGTATTTACTCTTCTTACTGTAGAAAATCCAGAGTGAGTTACAAAAAGGGTGAATTAATAATTCTGAGTGTTATAGTATATTAAACTAACATCTCAGAATGTAACAGGATATTTTATTTTCCAGCATGTAGATGTAGCAGCCTTACTTATAAAGTATAATGCGTGTGTGAATGCTACGGACAAATGGGCTTTCACACCTTTGCATGAAGCAGCCCAGAAAGGAAGGACACAGCTTTGTGCCTTGTTGTTGGCACATGGTGCTGATCCTACTCTGAAAAACCAGGAAGGACAAACACCATTAGACCTGGTCACCGTAAGTGATGGGATCTTTGTAGAAATCTGTGCTTCGTTGCAGTTAGTGATTGTGCTCCTGGTTTCTATAAGACTTTTTAAACACTTTCTTTTTTCAAAGTACGAAATTGGAAGTTTGTGCGAAATTTATAAACTTTGGTTTCTTGGCTGTTTTTGGTTTTTGAATGCTTGGTTAGGCAAGCCATTACACCCACATACATCACCTTTCTCTGTTTTCTTGAACAAGGTGGCATGAAATATCTTCTAACAACCTGATAGAGAGAAAACAAACATTGATTTATTCCAGAATAGACAATCATTTTTTAATTTTACTTTGGATACCTGATCTACCTATTTGACTGGCTAATGTAATATTTGACCACAAAAAACTGCTTTAGAGATTAAATTTAGTCTGACATTATAATAACCTTGTTTTATAAACTTAACCTGGTTGTTTAAGGTTTTGTTTTAGATTATTATAATACAATCAAAAGCTTCACATTTTCAAAGTAATACTGAATGGATCATCTTGCTTCAAACTGAGATTTCTTCTTTCTAAAGTAAACTAGTAATGAGTTTTGGTTTGCCTGTTTGGAAAAAAGTTGCAAGTTACAAATATCAAAACATAGATGTATTACAGTTTTCATTTTGAACATTTTTAAAATCTTGTTTAAGTGAAAGCTTGCGTTTAAATTTGTTCAGATGTTTGTATTAGACTTATGAATATGTTCAATATGGCTTTGAGCTTAATTTTCTCGAGTATTTAATTACCTTTATTCCAGAAAATATCTTTGCATGGAAGGCTTCCTCCATTTTAATAAACTGTCTTTTGATATTTAGGCAGATGACATTAATACACTGTTGACAGCTGCTATGCCTCCTTCTGCCTTGCCATCTTGTTACAAACCTCAAGTTATAAATGTATCTCAAACCACGGGACCTACAGCTGATTCCCTGTCTCCCATTCCATCCAGCCCATCCACTCTGTCTGCTGCCAGTAGCCTTGACAACTTATCTGGTAGCTTTTCTGAACTCCCTTCAATTGTTGGTACAAGTAGTTCAGAGGGAGCAACTGTTTTAGAGAAAAAGAAAGGTGAGGTTTTCTTTTATTCTAATTGCAGGTGTGAAAATACTGCTTGAGCAGTTTATAGAAAGTTAAATAAAACACAATTGTGTTGAAAAATAATTTTCATATCACCTAATTTTCATATTACCTAATATAGTGAGAGTTTTATGGGTACTCATAAGTTCTTACTAGAATTTTCAGTTTACTCATTAACCCCCTTTGCCTTCTGTTATTATTCCTGTTTCCAAGTATGGTTTAATAAGGAACATGTAGCCAAAAAACCCAAACATTTATAACTTCTGAGCTTTTGGACATCTTGGTCTTCGGGCATTTTTTCCAGATAGACTCTTACTGCTGTACTAGTAGCTAAACACTTACTCGTTTTGGAGACCAGGGACCATGTATTTTTAGAAAGAGACCAGAGTGTTATAGGTGCCACCGAAACAGTAATATAAAAGTATATTGTATTAGTAACTTAAATATTTTTCTTACTATTACCAAGTTTCTTAAAAATTATTTTGTTTTCCCTTATTGCAGAAATGTAAGTAAGGGATATATTATGTTGTAGATCATACAAATGTGAAAGCAACATGTCTATTCTTTATATTCAGTTACAGGTGTAGATTTTAGCATTAATCAGTTTGTGAGGAATCTTGGACTTGAACATCTGATTGAAATATTTGAGAGGGAGCAGGTGAGTAACTGTTTACAAATATTGGGCTAGAAAATTCTACTACCAGTTGCACCTTTGATATCTGGGATTATCTGGTCTGGCAACATCGGTGGTTCCAGCATGACCATGGATGTTCAATGACTAGAAAGTCCTGGCATGCTGCAGGGTAGGCAGGGGCCTGGGAGCCTGCACGTGGCTCAGTTGGGCTAGGAGGGGGGAGCCGGGAGTTGCACATGGGCTGGGAGGGGGAAACGAGGAGCCAGCACATAGCTCAGCTGAGCTGCAAGAGTCGGGGAGGCAGGAAGTGTGTGTGGCTCAGCTGTGCTGTGAGAGAGTGCCAGGAGCCAGTGCATGGCTCAGCTGGGCTTGGGAGGGGCCAGGAGCTGGTTCGCGGCTCAGTTGGGCAGTGGGAAAAGCCAGGAAGTGGGGAGAGCGGTGTCAGTCCAACCTGTAGTGGGCATCTTTAATTGAGAAGAGGGGTAGCAGTGGCAGTTTAAGACCTACAGGTTAAGTTCCTCTTTCTGTTGTTTTAGCACAGATGAAGTCAGTAGAAAGTGAACAATATGAAATTGTGTAGTAATTTTAAATGTGTAGGCTGTTTTCTTAGCTTGGTAATATATCCTGCAAGTGAAATTCCCCAGTTAGAGAAGTGACTCTTGCAAGTACCACTGGACTGCTTTTTTATGTAGGGTCATGCAATGTGATGAACAAAAAAAGGGGAAGATGGCAGCAGTTCTACTACGAGTTGTAGCATGTTTTATGCTATTCAAAAGCAGTAGTTCTTGCCAAGAAATACAGTAGACACAAAGCCAAGGATGAAATGTCATATTAAAACATTCAGGATATTACTTTTGTTACCATTAATCTAATTTTAATTTAATATACTTATAAAATATTTTCACTTGTTTTATGGCTTGCATGTCTCCATGCCATTCTATTTTATAGCCTAATTTTATTTTATTTCTGAGATTATAATTGATCTTTTTAATGAAATATTTATCATGTTTTTTTATTAAAATGTATATAACAATCTAAACAAATTATATTGCACTTTGCTTTAGATAACACTGGATGTATTGGTTGAAATGGGCCACAAAGAGTTAAAGGAAATTGGTATCAATGCTTATGGACATAGGCATAAAATCATTAAAGGAGTTGAGAGATTGATCTCTGGACAGCAAGGTATATTTTTATTGAATTACTGAAGTGTTTATAGAGTTCACTTTTATAAAGCATACCAATTTTGTTCCAAATCATATGTTAGAGCTGCTAATGCGATTCCTTGTACAGGTTGAACCTCTCTAGTTCCGACACACTCTGGTCTGGCAAAGTCCATGGTCTGGCATGATTTTAGTCAGACAGATGTCCACTTATCATGGATGTGGCCAAGTTTCCTTTGATCACATAACATTTATTTACAGCTAGCAATCCTGTTTGTTGGTGTTCTAGGCTTATTATTTAGCTGTAATTTATCCCTAAATGTCTTCTAAGAGCTCGGTATGCAGCGGAAGTGAGTAATGCTGCTAGATAATATTGGATTCCTGTGGTTCAGTAAATTCTCCAGTTTAGAACTGGTCAGGTTCTGAGAGTGTCATACTAGAGAGGTTCAACCTGTATGCTTATTGCCAGTATATGCTACACTGTCTTTGAACTTGAAGCTTGAGTGAGAAGCTTTCACTATTGGTATAAATTGTCATGAATACTGGTACTCCAATTTAACTTTTGTATCATAGTCATGATCTATGTTTACTTCATTAATTGGATTGTAGATTTAGAGAACTTTGTGTTTTGGTGCAGGGACCATCTATTTGTTGTTGTACGGCACCTAGCACAAAGGGATTCTGATCTGTGACTTGGGTTCCTATGTGCTAAGACAATACAGATAGTAAATAATAATTCACTTTTCAGAGCAACATGAGCTGTGTCCTTTCCCTTAAAAATGATAAATGAAGTTTTAAATATTTTTCTTATAAAAAAATTGTTGAACCTCTTTAAAAAAAAAAAAAACTTTCAAAAAAGCCTCTTTTCGAAAGAGAGCGTCTAGACTGCAACCACTTTTCGAAAAAGTGAGCTGCTTTTTCAAAAAAGAGCACCCAGGCAGTCTGGATGCTCTCTTTCGGAAAAGCCCTTTTTTCATTCAAGAATGGCTTTTTTCAAAAGAGCACTTTCAAAAAAAGGCGTTCTTCCTCGTAAAAAGAGGTTTACCGCGGTCCAAAAAAACACCACATTCTTTCGATTTAATTTTGAAAACACGACAGCAGTCTATACACAGGAAGTTTTTTCAAAAGCCACTTTTTTCGAAAAAACCCTGTAGTCCAGACACACTCTGTGTAAAATATCTTACTGGTAAATGGGAAAACAAGTCTTGCAGAAGTCAGGCATGCTTTCCCTTGCCACCGCTGAGCGTTTGGAGGGGTTTCTGTTTAGGTCACAGATACCTATATTGCAAGTCTGTCTTTTGAGGCATGATTTTTCTATAAAGTGTTAGGTGACTGGCCTAATATTTTAGGGATCCTTTACTTAGTACTTAGAAACAGACTGGAATGTTTCAGGGTTGGCAATTAGAGTTCTTGGATGGTTCATCATCACTTGTGGGAAGGGGAAGTTGACTTTTGTCCCCGACTACCACTACTGCCATTATGGACTGTAGGTTCTGTCTGTGTTTAGTTTGGAAGCAGAGGCCAAAAAATTAGCATCCTGTATGATATTTTCAGAGGAGCAGAATTAAAATGGTGACTCAAAATATTTTAAAAAATTAAAACTTAAGATCCCAAAACCTTGCCAGAAATGAGACTTAAATTGAAAGTTAATAAAATTTTAAAACAACAAATGTTCCCCTTTTCTTGATCTTTGTCTGTATATGGTGGTATGACGTCTTCCACATGCTTATTACTGCAAAATTGAGCAAGGCCTGTGTTTTTTAATTTTTGTTCTCTGTTTCTGAAACACATATGTTCATTGCATTTCTAGGTCTTAACCCATATCTGACTTTGAATACTTCCGGTAGTGGAACAATTCTCATAGATCTCTCCCCTGATGATAAGGAATTTCAGTCAGTGGAAGAGGAGGTATGTTTTGCTCCCTAGTGTTTAAATTTTTTTGGCATTGTCATATATGGGTAGACACATGAGTTCCAGTAGATTATTTATTAATATAAGACTCAAATATTGCTGAACATAGTGGACATATTCTGTTTTCCTTATCAGTGCTGTCCTATTACGACCTGTGCACAACATATCCACAACTTAGCATACAATAGAACCTCAGATTTACAGACATCTCTGCTAGGGATGTTAAATATTGGTTAATTGAATAGACCATTAACTTCATGAATTCTTATCGTTTACTCGACTATTCTATAGTCCCCGGGGGTGGGGCCGGCAGCCGGTGCGCTCCAGCCCCACTTCCAAGGAGTCCCTGCCACTGGCAGCAGTAGGTGGTGCCAAGTAGGAGCTGATTAGCAAGGGGGGGCAGTTTAAAAACAAGCTCCCTTTGCAGACCAGGTGCCTGTCCTCCCACACTGTTGCCTCTGATAGATGCAGTAGCGCAGGTTGCCAGTAGCCCCTGTCGAGGAGGTGTGTGAGCTCCTGGATCCAGTGCAATCTGGAACTAAACCGGACTGCCTGCTCGCCTGGCTCCTAATATATTTTAAATGCAGAGCTGCAGCGGGGGTAGGCTGCTGGCCAGGCTGCTAAAAATGTGCTGGGAAGGTGGTGGGAAATGCATGTAGTCTAGAGCAGTGGTCTCCAACCTTTTTACACTCGATCACTTTTTAAATGTCAGGACAAGCCAAGATCTACCCCACCCCTTCCTTGAGGCCCTGCCCTCTCTGCTCATCTCCTCTCCATCACTTACTATCCCCAGCCCTTACACACTCACTGGGTTGAGACAGGAGGTGTGGGCTCTGGGGTGGGAGTAAGGGATTTGGGTGTGGGAAGGGGTGAGAAGTACAAGCTCTGGGAGGGAATCTGGATGCAGGATGAGGTGGAGAAGGGGATGCTGGCTCGGGGAGGGGGCTCCAGGCTGGGGAGTGTTGGGCTCAGGTAGAGGGTTGGGGTGCTGAGCAAGCCACAGGCCTGTGGATATGAGGGTGCAGGAGTTTGGGTTGGGGTGTATGTGGGGTTCAGGGCAGGGAAGTTGGGAGTATGATGGCCTCAGGACACAGATTTACAGTGTGTAGATGGTGCAGAAGTGTTGTGGCACAAGACTGACTGGGGGGGTGCAGGAGTTTGGGGATGAGAAGCTCAGGACAGGGAGGTTGGTGTGTGTGTGTGTGTGTGTGTGTGTGTGTGTGTGTGTGATTGATTGATTGATTGATTGATTAATATTAGATAATTTCGTTAGACTTTATTGTTTTAAGGGTTGGGTATAGGGCCTGATATCTGGCACTGCTTAAGAGATGTTTGGCTTTTCTTTTTAACTAAGTTCTAGCCCATGGTGTAACTCCTCCATGGGGGACTTTAATCACCCTGACATCTGTTGGGAAACCAATACGGCAGTACACAGGCAGGCAGTTTTTGGAGAACGTTGGGGATAACTTCTTGGTACAAGTGCTGAAGGATCCGACCAGGGGACGTGCGCAGCTTGACCTTCTGCTCACAAACAGGGAGGGACTAATAGGGGAAGCTGAGGTGGGTGACAACCTAGGAAGCAGTTATCATGAGATGGTAGATTTCAGGATCGTGACCAAAGGAAGAAAAGAGAATAGTAAAATACACACCTTGAACTTCAGAAAAACAGTGTCCCTCAGACACCTGATGGGCAGAATCCCCTGGGATGCTAACATGAAGGGGAAAGGAGTCCAGGACAGCTGGCAGTATTTTAAAGAAGCCTTATTGAAGGCACAGAAAGAAACCATCCCAATGCATAGCAAGAGAGGAAACATGGTAGGAGACCGGATTGGCTTACAGAGGAAATCCTTGATGAACTTAAGCACAAAAAGGAAGCTTTCAAAAAGTGGAAACTTGGACAGATGACCAGGGAGAGGTTTAAATGTATAGCTCAGAATGCCGGGGGGGAAGGGGGGGTTATCAGGAAGGCGAAAGCGCAATTGGAATTGCGACTGGTAAAGGATGTGAAGGATAGAAAGAGAGGTTTCTACAGGCATGTTAACAAGAAGACGGTGTTCAGAGATGGTGTGTAGCCCCTACTGGATGAAGGAGGTAACCTAGTGACAGATGATGTGGGGAAAGCTGACGTTCTCAATGCTTTCTTTGCCTCTGTATTCATGGACAAGGTCAGCTCCCAGACTAATGCGCTAAGTGACGCAAGACGGGATGAATATGGACAGCCCATGGTGGGTAAAGAACAGGTTAGGAACTATTTAGAAAAGCTAAACGTACACAAATCCATGAGTCCGGACTTAATGCATCCAAGGGTACTGAGGGAGTTGGCAAATGTCATTGAGGAGCCTTTGGCCATTATCTTTGAAAAGTCATGGAGATCGGGAGAGATCCCGGATGATTGGAAAAAGGCACATGTAGTGCCCATCTTCAGAAAAGAGAAGGATGATCCAAGGAACTATAGGCCGGTCAGTCTTACCTCGGTTTCTGGAAAAATCATGGAAGGGATCATTAAGGAATCTATTTTGAGGTACTTGGAAGAGAGGAAAGTGATTAGGAATAGTCAGCATGGATTCACAAAGGGCAAGTTGTGCCTGACCAATCTGATTAGCTTCTATGATGAGGTAACTGGCTATGTGGACATGGGATATACCTTGACTTTAGCAAGGCTTTTGATGCGGTCTCCCACAGTATTCTTGCCAGCAATTTAAGGGAATGTGGATTGGATAAATGGACGGTAAGATGGATAGAAAGCTGGCTAGAAGGCCGGGCCCAGCAGGTAGTTATCAACGGCTCGATGTCAGGATGGAGGTCGGTTTCTAGAAGAGTGCTTCAAGGTTTGGTTCTAGGATCGGTTTTGTTCAATATCTTTGTTAATGACCTGGATGAGGGGATGGATTGCACCCTCAGCAAGTTTGCAGATGACACTAAGCTAAGGGGAGAGGTAGATATGCTTGAGGGCGGCAGAGACAGGGTACAGAGTGACTTAGTCAAATTGGAGGATTGGGCCACAAGAAATCTGATGAGGTTCAACAAGGACAAGTACAGAGTCCTGCACTTGGGACAGAAGAATCCCAAGCATTGTTACAGGCTGGGAACCAACCAGCTAAATAGTAGTTCTGCAGAAAAGGACCTGGGGGTTACAGTGGATCAGAAGCTGGCTATGAGTCAACAGTGTGCCCTTGTAGCCTAGAATGCTAATGGCACATTAGGTTGCATTAAGAGGAGCATTGCCAGCAGATCCAGAGATGTCATTATTCCCCTTTATTCGGCTCTGGTGAGGCCACATCTGGAGTATTGCGTCCAGTTCTGGGCCCCCCACTACAAAAAGGATGTGGACGCATTGGAGAGGGTCCAGCGGAGGGCAACCAAAATGATTAGGGGGCTGGAGCATATGACCTATGAGGAGAGGCTGAGGGAGTTGGGTCTGTTTAGTCTGCAGAAGCGAAGAGTGAGGGGGGACTTGATAGCAGCCTTCAACTTCCTGAAGGGAGGTTCCAAAGAGGATGGAGAGAGGCTGTTCTCAGTGGTGACAGATGGCAGAACAAGGAGCAATGGTCTCAAGTTGTGGTGGGAGAGGTCCAGGTTGGATATTAGGAAAAACTATTTCACTAGGGGGCTGTGTCTACATTGGCACCCTTTTCCGGAAAAGGGATGCTAATGAGACCAGTCGGAATTGCAAATGCCCCAGGGATTTAAATTTTCCCCGCGGCATTTGCATGAACATGGCTGCCGCTTTTTTCCGGCTCGGGGCTTTGCCGGAGAAAAGCGCCAGTCTAGACAGGTATCTTTCGGAAAATAAAGCCTTTTCCGGAAGATCCCTTATTCCTGATTTTAAGTAGGAATAAGGGATCTTCCGGAAAAGGCTTTATTTTCCGAAAGATACCTGTCTAGACTGGCGCTTTTCTCCGGCAAAGCCCCGAGCCGGAAAAAAGCGGCAGCCATGTTCATCCAAATGCCGCGGGGAAAACTTAAATCCCCAGGGCATTTGCAATTCCGACTGGTCTCATTAGCATCCCTTTTCCGGAAAAGGGTGCCAATGTAGACACAGCCGGAGAGTGGTAAAGCACTGGAATGGGTTACCTAGGGAAGTAGTGGAGTCTCCATCCCTAGCACTGTTTAAGTCTCGGCTTGACAAAGCCCTGGCTGGGTTGATTTAGTTGGGATTGGTCCTGCCTAGAGCAGGGGGCTGGACTTGATGACCTTCTAAGGTATTTTCCAGCTCTATGGTTCTATGATTGTCAAAAATTTTCAGGGTTGTCTTTATTTATGAGAGTGGCAGGGAACCTGTTTTGAGTGGGGGTCACTGACCCACAGAAAAGTTAGTCTGAGCCACGCAAGTGAGATGCAAAAAAAAACCAACCCCTCTAAAAACCCCCAAGCCTCGCTGATGTGGCCCCAACTGAGACACTCCCCTGGCACTCCAGGCCCAAGCCAGATTAACTTTTATGGGTTTCAGGGTTAGTGGCATTTGTGGATCCCTCTACAATCTGAAATGGGGCAAAAAATGAGGAATCCAGTGTGTGGGATGGGGCTGCCAGTGAGTGGGATAGGGATGGAGATACAGCATCTTGGCTACAGGAGCAAGCTGGGAGTAGGTGTCTGGCCAGGAGGGAAGGGGCAGGAGCAAGGTGCTCCTGGGAGTCTGGCCAGGGAGCAGGGGCAAGGTGCTGGTGTGGTTTGGGCAGGAGCAGGGAGCTGGTGGGGGTTGAGGTAGTTTGCTAAGGCAGGGGGCTGGTGGAGGCTGGGGGCTGGTGGGGGCTAAGGCAGGATGCAGGGTACTCATGGGATTCTAGGCAGGGGGAGGGGACAGGGACAGCTTGGGCCAGTACCTGCGGATCCTGTAGCTGCGCCCTGGAAGTGTGCAGGCTGCTCCCCTCCCCTCAAAACAGCCAGTGCGATACCTGAAACGCCAGTCCATTGCGCGCCAGGTACTTCCTTCCCCCGCTGCCTTCCTGTGCGGGGAGGGAAGGGTGAGGGAATAGGAGTCCCAGACTGCGCCAGCTCCAACTGCTCAGGCAACATGCACTGTCGTGAGGAGCAGAGCATGCAGTGTCTGAGCAGTTGGAGCTGGCGCAGTCCCAGGACGACTCCCCCCTCTACCCCCAGAAGGCAGCAGGGGGAAGGAAGTCCCTGGTGCGAGATGAACCTGGTGTTTCAGGTATGGCACCAGCTGTTTGGGGAGAGGGGAAGAGTACCCTGCACACTTCCTGGACCTGGTGCACAGCTGCAGAAGTCCCTCCCACCCTCACCCCCACCCCGCAGGAAGCCCACACTATCTCCATTGTCGCTGGAGGTAGTCAGCGTGGGGTGGTTCTTGGGGATTGTCATGTCTCCTTCCCCACTCTGGCATGATAAATGCAGAAGTGGAGGCCAGCAGGTGTACCCCCAAAGCCTTATCTACCAGGCTTTGGTATAAAACTTCCCCCAAAATCTTAAAACCCTAGATTTTTGGAAATAAAAACTTCCACTGCCACCACCCAAATGTTAATAAAGAAATCAGGGGAAAGATCATTTGGGAAATCTCACCCCTAAAATAAAAATCAGGGCACACAATTAACCAGTGCCATGTTAATACAAAGAAAAGGAAGAACTTTTATTATTACAACAATATTCCTGTTGCAAGCATAAAGACTAGATAGAATATTAACATAATATACTCATGGAGGAATTATACCATGGGCTAGAGCTTAGTTAAAAAGAAAAGCCAAACCTCTCTTAAGCAGTGCCAGATATCAGATCCTATACCCAACCCTTAAAACAATAAAGCCTAACGAAATTATCTAAACTTTACCTTACTTACAGAAAGTGAAGAATTGTTTCTTGGAGAGAGAGAGAGAGAGACGTGGTTGTCCCTCTCTGTAGCTGCAGAGGACTCCCGGAGACAAGAGGGAAAAACCCAAATTCCTTTGTCCCAGTTTGAAAGTCCTACCTACATTCCTATTGACCACTCCACCTGGCTAGGTGTAGTTAACCCCTTAATCCCCAGGCTGCTGACTAACCCTCATCATCATGACAGGAGTGTGGGGGAGTGAGCGGACCCCTGAAAACTTCACGATTGACTGGTCGAACCCCTGGGATCAACCAGCCGATCACGATCGACGGGTTGGTGACCACAGGTCTAGAGCATTAACTGATAAGCTTTTGGTTATCGGCTAATCAACTATACTGTTCCCTAATCTTGGGAATGGAGGTTGTCTGTAACTCTGAACAAAATTCAGTTCTGACTCCAGCTGTTCAGTCTGGTCCAGGCTCCAGAGGCAGCTAGGAAGCTTCCTTTCAGGCAGCTTTTCCTGAAAACGTGTCCCCCTCGTGTTTGGGGTAGGAGATGGGGAAATATGCGAGACACAATATGTCCTCTTCCAGGTGGGGGGTGTGCATGCACATGCAGAAACGCGCACACAAAAATGTTGCTCCTCCTCTAGCTGCTTTAGACTGGCAGTTACAGCTAGGAGCTGAAGATACTGATATTCATAGGGAAAGCTGTGAGCTCTAAGTGAATCCAGCTTTGTTATGGATCCAGAACCAATTTTTAGCTAATAGTGGTGTAATAGTCCAGGTCAGCGGGAGGCCATACTGACCCACTACAAGGGATTTTCTGGTTAGATTATTACAAAATATTTAGAAATACTGTCAAAAAATGTACAACCTTAAAATTCTTATTCTTCAGATGCAGAGTACGGTACGAGAACACAGAGATGGTGGGCATGCTGGTGGAGTCTTCAACAGATACAGTATTCTGAAGGTACCATTCACGTTTTTGTAGTTCTTAAATTATAGCTATGCTCTCAACCTTTCAGTTGCAAGTAATTTACAATCAAGTACTTTCTGTAGTTTTAATGAGTGAGCACCATAAACTTACATTATACATTACAAAACACAAAAAAGAAAGAGCCCTGATCCATAGAGAAATCTAAGATAAATATACAGAAAAACAGATTTGGCCTGAGAAATACATAAACAGGTTTCACAGAGAAAGACAAGTTTGAAGCAAAAGGTGAAGTGAATAAGGAGAAATTGAGTGTGCATCCGGAGTGTGACAAGAGGATAAAAACATAAAGCAAAAAAAGAGAAGACGAGCTTGAGGGATCATATAGGAAAACTTGAAATGAGGGGGACTCAGAGTTGTGATTTAAATCTGATTTTAATCAGCTAATAGGGATTCTTCTAGTGATTGCTCGTGTCCATTCCATTTTGGTGTGCGCATGCAGGGAGCATGTGTCATCGGAAATTTTTCACTTCACTGTTGGGCCAGCAAGGGAGCCCCCTGGAGTGGCACCGCTATACCAGCCAATAAATACCCCTGCTGGCCCTCAACCCCTTCAGTTCTTCTTACCACTTGTGATGGCCATTGGAACATGCTTCTACAAGTGCCCTTTAGCAGTTTACCTAGTGTTATAGAGTTCTTTGTTAGAGTTTCACAGTTTATTAGTCTTACTAGCTTCTTAAGTAGCTGTTAATTGTTATATCCTCTGCTAAAGACTGAAGGGTAGGGCTTCAAGCTCTGCCAGAAGTGCCAGAGGCCTATGCCCTGTGGAGACCCTCATTCTGCCTGCCTTAAGTGCCTTGGTGAGGTCCATTTGTCTGTAAGGCCTTCAAGCTGCGCACAAAGCGAGAGAGAATTGTGCTTGAAGATTATACTTTATGGAGGCAGCTTTGCACCTGGATCCAGTGACCCAGAGCCCACCGGCCTCGATGCAAAAGGCACCAGGCCATCCCCACGCCTCCCTGGCACCACGTAGGCCTCAGCACCGGTCTCAGTCCCCGGTGCCCCAGAAGAGGAGGTCTAGCAGGGGCAGGTTACCTCCAAGGTGCATGCCCTCCATACACTCTCAAGTGGGGCACTCGGTACTTTTGAGTGCTGCGCCTGGACCATCGCAGTCGGGCAAAAACCAATCTGGTCCGTGCCAAGACACCAGGCACAGCACAGCCCTTAGCTTCGGCACTGGCGGCAGCCTCAACCCCAGCCTGTGCTCCAGCACTGGTACAAGGTCCTCAAGCAGTACCAAGTGCAGCACTGAGCTCTGCAGCTGCCGGCCCTTCCCCACTGGGCCAACCGGCACCAGCCATGCCTCCCCCTCCTCCCCAGCATCGGGGCAAGCCAGAGTCAATGGCCCGGCATGCCCCAACAGGTAGATCACTGGCTGCGATCGCCTCCACTCCACCCTAGTCAACCCTTGAGTCAGTCAAGTACTCCAAGGCAGAGTTAGCATGGTTATCCACGGGATCCAGGTCCTGGCACTAGTCCTATTCTCACCACCGGTCGCTGCACCGCAACGCTTCCACACATCAACAGCAGCCGGGCTCCAAGAGTAGGGATGCCAAGAAAATGGACCTCTTCGGCAAGAAGGCCTATGCATCCGGGGGTCTTCAACTCCGTATAGCGAACCAGCAGGTTCTGCTGTCTCACTATGCGTATAACACCTGGCATCCATGGATAAGTGCTCCTTAGGGACTCTCGGCCTGTGTTTAGAACCCTCACGGAAGATGGCAGGGTGGTCTCTTGGACCGCCCTCCAGGCTGCCCTTGATGTGGCTGATGCATCTGCCCAGTTTATGGCCATGGGGATGGTTTTATGGCACAGCTCTTGGCTGCAGGGGTCCAGAATGCCTCCTGAGCTCCAGAACACAATTCAGGACCTTCCTTTTGAGGGCTGTCTCTCTCCTCTGAGCAGACCGACCAATGTCTGCACGGCCTCCAGGATACCCAGGCCACGTTAAAGTCCCGGGGTATATGCAAGCCCCGCTACCCAGCAGTGCTCCCTGTCAGGCAGAAATACCGCTAGGTTGTCCTAGCAGAACATGAGCCCAGACTTCTCCCATTGCAGCAATAGAAACGTCAATTGAAGAAATGGCAGATGTCTTTCCTGGCCAGCCCATGACTAAGGTCAGGGTCCACCCAGTAGGCCCTGAGGGCCCCGTCTAAGGTTTTGAGGGTACACCCAAGCACAGTTTACCAGCCGCATTCCCCCCCCCCCCCTCCTCCCCTTTTTGGGACTGCCTATTCCCTTTCTGTTGGGCCTGGGAATCCATTACCTTGGCCCATTGGGTCCTAGAAACAATAGGAAGGGGATACGCCATTCCCTTTCCCTCTGCCCTGTCCCTCTTCAGGGACCCCTCTCACAAGCTTCTTCTCTGGGAGGAGGTTCATTAGCTCCTCACCCTATGGGGCTGTGGAAGTGGTTCCCCCAAGGTTCTTGGGCAGGGGCTTGTACTCCTGGTACTTCCTGGTCCCCAAAGCCAAAGGTGAGTTCTGTTCCATGCCGGACCTCAATGCCTTTATCGCCAAGGCCAAGTTCAAGATGGTGACACTGGCATCTGTCATTACTTCCTCAACTCCCAGGGTACGTCTACACTACAGCGCTAGTTCGAACTAACTTAGTTCGAATTAGTTAATTCGAACTAAGCTAGTTCGAACTAACGCGTCTAGAACTAAAAACTAGTTCGAACTAGCGTTTTGCTAGTTCGAACTAGTAAGTCCACATTGAGTGGACTCTGAACAGGGCTTAAGGATGGCCGGAAGCAGTGCCGGCAGGGCATAAAAGGAGGACTTAGAGCATGGAGATGCTGTCTCAGGCTAGCCGAGGGCTGCGCTTAAAGGGTCCCGACCCCCACCCCGGACACACAGTTCTAAGGGGTGCCCCGCTTCCAAAGAAGTTCTGGCTTGGAGTGCCCTGAGTGCCCACACTGGGCACATCACACCACTCGGCCATCAGCCCGGCTGCACTTGCCGCAGGCTGCCATCTGGGGAGAGGGAGTAATTGGGGGGCTGCAGGAGAGCTTCCACCCCCAGAAGCCCGCAGAGCCAGCCCAGTCCTCCCCATCGGGGGCTCGTACCCCATTCCTCCCTCACCTCCTTCCACTTACCCTTCCCTAGCCCCTCTTCTTATTGATGTACAAAATAAAGATAACGTTTCTTCCAACATTGACTCTGTCTTTATTGAAAAAAACTGGGGGACACTGGGAAAAGGAGGTGGGAGAGGGGAAGAGAAAGGCTGGGAGAGGGGAGGGCAACTAACATGATCAGGGGTTGGGAACAGGTCCCAGATGAAGAAAGGCTACAGAGACTGGGACTGTTCAGCTTAGAAAAGAGGAGACGGAGGGGGGACAGGATAGAGGTCTCTAAAAGCAGGGGTTGGGTGGAGAGGGTGCATTCAGAAAAGTTCTTCCTGAGTTCCCATAAAGAAGGACTAGAGGACACCAAAGGAAAGGAATGGGTAGCAGGCTTGAAACTAGTAAGAGAAAGTTGTTGTTGTTGTTGACAAAGCAAATAGTTAACCTGTGGAACTCCTTGCTGCAGGAGGCTGTGAAGGCTACAACTAGAACAGAGTTTAAAGGGAAGTGAGATAAAGTCATGGAGGTTGGGGCCATGGAGTCCTATTAGCCAGAGGGTAGGAGTGGTGTCCCTGCCCAAAGTTTGTGGAAGGCTGGAGAGGGATGGCACGAGACAAATGGCTTGGTCATTGTCTTCGGTCCATCCCCTCCAGGGTCCCTAGGGTTGGCCGCTGTTGGCAGACAGGCTACTGGGCTAGATGGACCTTTGGTCTGACCCAGTACGGCCATTGTAAGCTCAGGGCTCAGTGTCGGGGGTCTCAGTGGACCCCCTTGATTTTCATGCACACCTGGTCCTGGGTGGCCAGGCTGGCAGCTCTCCTGCCCTAGACAGCCACTTTCCTGTGCCTAGTGCGGAGATCGTGGACGAGGACCACGATGTCCGCACTAGCCCAGGAAGGTGCCCGCCTCTTGCGGTCCAGGGCAAGCTCCCGGGAGCCGCCAGCCTGGTCCCGGCAAGAGGGGGTGGGCTGGGGGGCATCGGGTGGGTGGCTCTGTGCCGTGCCAGGTGCAGGGTCTGCTAGCTGGGTGCTGGCAGGCTTGCACCTGGCACGGGCACCGTAGCCAGCCCGTGCCCCTTTAAGGGGTCCGGGGCCGGGAGGGGGGCATAGAGTTTCCCTGGTGTTGGCCAGAGTGGCCACCAGGGAAACCTGGGGAGGGCTAGCCTCCCACTAGTTCGAACTAAAGGGCTACACAGCCCTTAGTTCGAACTAGCTAGTTCGAACTAGGCGTTAGTCCTCGTAAAATGAGGTTTACCTAGTTCGAACTAAGCGCTCCGCTAGTTCGATTCAAATTCGAACTAGCGAAGCGCTAGTGTAGCGCATAGGAAAGTTAGTTCGAACTAACGTCCGTTAGTTCGAACTAACTTTCTAGTGTAGACATACCCCCAGAGACTGGTATGCTGCCTCAATCTAAAAGATGCCTACTTCCATATTTCCATTGTACCTCACCACCGGCAGTTCCTCCGCTTTACGGGGGGCCAGGGCCATTACCAGTTTATGGCCCACCCTTTGGTCTTTCCATGGTCCCCCAGGTCTTCACAAAGTGCATGGTGTCACTGCCACCCCGAGAAAATGTTCCCCTACCTGGCTTCTTCAGAGGTGCTCTGCAGACCAAGTACTGGGCTCGCATCGCCCTAGAATAAAGAAGCCCTGGTACCCACCCAAGTGATAGAGTTTGTGAGCACCAACCTGGACTCCACATCAGCCAGAGCTTCCCTCCCCAGGTCCCATTTTGTAGTAATCAAGGTGCCTGTCCAGGACATGCAGGCTTTCCTGATGACCACAGCCAGCGCTTGTATGCACCTCCTGGATCTAATAGCTATGTGCACCTACGTCACCTAGTACGCCAGGCTCCACATGCATCCACTGCAGATGTGGCTTGCACGGACCCACAACCCTTCCTTTCACCCATAGGACAGAGTGGTGACAGTTCCCTCTGATGTCCTTTGCCCCTGAATTGATGGATGGGAGGAGGTGGTCTGCAACAAAGTCCCATTCTCCGGGTCTCTGCTGACCCTCCAGCTCGTGACGCATGCGTCAGATACTGGTGGGGGGCCCATCTCAGAGACATACAGATACAAGGTATGTGGCCCTGGGACAACCTCTCCCTGCACATCAGTGTCAGGGAGCTGCGGGAATTCCATCTTGCCTGTGCGGCCTTCCTCCTTCAGCTCAGGGGCAGGTCAGTTCTCATTCTTTAGCATGACACATTGGCGGTCTCATACATCAACAGGCAGGGCGGGGCCCAGTCTCCTCACCTATGTCGAGAGGTCCTTCAGCTTTGGGACCTATTCATTGGGGCGGATATTCACCCGGTTGCCTCTTATTTCCTGGGATCCCAGAACACCCTGGCAGAACAGCTGATCAGGTCCTTCTCTGGCCATGAGTGGTCCATCAGAGGGCATGGGGCCCTCTGGATTTTCCGCAGATGGGGTTTTCCCCTTCTAGACCTGTTCACCACCTGTCGGAACAGGAAGTGCCAGAGATGTGCTGTTCATCCCCTGGCCCAGGGCCTACTCTATGTATTCATGCCTTTCCTGCTGGTCCACAAGGTGCTTCTGCAGGTTTGGGAATTCAGGGTGTCCCTGATTCTCATTGCTCTATCATGGTCCAGGCAGCACTGGTTCATGACCCTCCTGAGCCTGTCCTGGGAGAGGCCAGTTGCTCTCCCACTGGTCCCAGACCTTATCATGCAGGACTTCGGAAGGCTTTGCCACCCGGACCTACGGTCCCTGCATTTTATGGCTTGGAAGCTCCATGGCTGAAAGCGGCAGAGCTACAATGCTCAGCGCGCATGCTGGCGGTCTGCTGGGGAGTGGGAAACCTTCCATTGGATCTACATATCTGGCCAAGTAGAAGCACTTCCACATTTGAACTACCCAGAGGGGTGTATTGCCCATGGATGCCCTGGTCCTGCTGGTTCTAGACTATATTCTGGATCTTAGGCTATAAGGGTTATCCTCTTCCTCACTTAAGGTTCGCCTAGAGGCTATCTCTGCTTTTCATCCAGGCTCCAGGGGCAAGATCCTCTTTGCAGACCCAATGGTAAACAGATTTTTGAAAGGCCTGGACAGCCTTTATCCACATGACCAGCTGCCCATCCCCAGTGGGACATCAGTCTGGTTCTGTCTAAACTTATTGGACCTCCCTTTGAACCCCTGGTGAAGTGCTCACTGTGGCACCTTTCCTATAAGGTATTCCTTCTAGTGGCCATCATGTCAGCCAGTTGTGTGCCCGAACTGAGGGTTCTTACTTCAAACTCCCCCCCCCCCCCCACACACACACACAGTTTTTTTCAAGGATAAAGTCAGATTGCACCCCCACCCCGCCTTCCTTCCTACATCTAACTTCCTACGCCACGTCTAACTTCTGTGTGTTGAAGGATATTTTCCTGCCAGTCTTTTACCCCAAACCCCATGCATCAGGTAAGGAACAGGCACTGCAAATGTAGATGTCAGGAGAGCTTTAGCCTTTTATTTAGAAAGAACAAAGCCTTTCTATAGGTCTCCTCAGCTCTTTGTAGCCATTGCAGAGCCGCTGAAGGGACAGCTGGTCTCTGTGCAAAGGATCTCTTTCTGGATCACAGTCTGTGTTAGGGAGTGCTATGGGCTGGCGGGAGTTCCAGCTCCTCCCCTCACGGCACTCTCTACTAGTGCTCAGGCCTCCTCTGCAGCTTTTGTGGCTCAGGTCCCAATCCTGGTCATCTCTGGGGCTGCCACATGGTCCTCTGTCCACACCTTTGCCAATCACTATGCACTGACCCATCAGGCTAGGGAGGATGCAGCCCTGAGTAGGGCTGTCCTCTGCTCAGTGGAAGGGTAAAACTCCAACCCTGTCTCCTAGGGTTTCTGCTTTGGAGTCACATACGTGGAATGGACATGAGCAACCACTTGAAGAAAGAACGGTCACTTATCTTTTAACTGTTCTTCAAGATGTGTTGCTCATGTCCATTCCAAATCTTTCCGCCTCTCCTTCTTTGGAGGGGTCCGGAAAGAAGGAACTGAGGGAGTGGAGGTCCAGCAGGGGTATATATTGGCCGGTATAGCGGCACCACTCCATGGAGCTCCCCTGCTGGCCCAACGGGAACTGATAAGGGAAAAATTTCCGACACCATGTGAACACTGTATGCGCACACCTAAAGGGAATGGACGTGAGCAACACATCTTGAAGAACAACAATTATGAGGTAAGTAACCATTCTATCTTGATTTAAATAATATGTTTGGGTTTGTAGGTTTTAGTTACTTTCCTAAAGAAGTCCATTTTTTCAGTGGTTGGTATGACTGCTAAAATATGTTGATTTGCTGCTGCTAAATAGAGACTTTGCATTAATTGTGATTTTTTTGGGGGGGAGGGGGGAGGTCTAACCAGGAGGATATACTATGTTTACGCAATTGTACAGCTCATTGTATATTTGTTCAGATATTTATTTTTTACATTTTACCATTTTGGAAAATAATAATTTCTTCTTTACTACCTGATGGTTTATACTTGAAACATTTACTAAGCTCCATTTGAATGGAAATCTAATTAAATGTACCAAAACAGCATTTAAAATGTTTCTATTAGTTTTTTAAAAAACTACCTTAAATGTGCTCTATACATAAAATAAAAAGTAAGCTTTTAAAAATGTTTTCTCATGAAAATTAAATTATTAATCAAAGGAAGTTCACCTGAACCTCCATACTCTGGGTGTCCCTGACTTGGGAACACCTGTGGTTTGGACCCAGGCAGAGGGAGGAGGAAGTGGCTTTGCAAACTGCTTTGCAGGATGTGTCCCTCCCCCCACCAGCTAGATCAGGAGTCCCCAATGTGGTGCCTGCGGGTGCCATGGCGCCCACTGGGGCATTTATGTGCACCCCCTAGCTCTGCCCCCGGGTGCCCGGCGCATGCACAGCGCCCACCACCCAAAAAGGTTGGCGACCCCACAGCTAGGTGAATGGCAGAGCAGAAAAGTGCTTCTCTGGAGGCTTTTTCCCTGCCTCTCCTATAGCAGCAGAGGCCAATGCCTTGGAGTGAGTGTGCCTCCAGGAGCAGGGCACCAGGTAAGCACCCCACTCCCATCCCCCTCTTCCACCTGCAAGAGGAAAACAAGCTTTCTGCTGCTTAGCTTCTCTTATTGACTACTAGTAGGTGTACCTGGCATTGCTCAGGTCTGCAGCAACTGAACGAGTATTTTCTTTTTTTTTTTAAATAAATGAAAAATATACATGTGTTATGTCAATGTATTTTTCAAAAATGAAGGGAAAAGAACACTGGAGTGAGAGTCTGGGGATAAGGAGGAGCAGGGGGCTTACAGTAGAAGTTTGGGAGGAGGGGAAGGGTTTACAGGGGCCGCCTATGATGGTGAGGGTTGCACTACTCTGGCAGTTATTCCTCCCAGGTGGCCAGGCAGCACTCCTCTGCCAGCGGGCCTCCCCATTTGCTCTCACCCTCAGCCTCCAGGCTATTAGGGGGAGGAGGGCAGAACCAGGCTCCGGAGGCTATCGCCCCCTCCTGGACCCACAGCCTACAGGCTATCGGGGGGGGGGGTCGGGGATGCTCTGGGGGCTGCCCCCTCCTGCAGTGCCCCCCGCCCCCTGCAGTCTAAACATTTACTCATGGGACTCTCACCTGAGAGGACGTAGGGTGCGCAGCAGTCGGAGGACTCTGTCAGCAGGGGAGGCTCCAGGGGCTGCCCCTGTCCTCCAGTGGCAACCCTCCCCTTCCTATGGCCTGCAAGCTGTTTGGGGAGGGGCTCAGCTCCAGGGGCTGCTCCCCCTTGCAGATGCCCCCCCCCCCTTTGTGGCTTGCAGGCTGTCTTGGAGGTTAGGCTCTGGAGCTTCCCTTCTACAGCTGTCTCCTCTTCTCCCCACCCCACCCCAGCTTGCAGGCTCTAGGTTTGGGGCGAGCGGGCTCCTTACCAGTGTGCTGGCAGACAAGATGGCGGAGCACCAACCCTTGCTGGCTACTGTCTTGGTGCTGCAGCTTTCCCTATTGGCCATTCTCAGTATTGCATCTCTCCCCTCTCTGCCCCCTCCCTTTACATGTTTTGGGAAATAGTTCCCAGCTACTTCCTGTTTTCCGGGCACTACAAGACCTTGACCTTAGTTCGTGGCCAGTAGGGGAAGCTGCATACCAAATGTGGTGGTCCTGATATATAGATATAATTGAGGGGAGAGAATAGTCATTTCCTGTCAGCAATTTTTAGGGGGCAGTTCAGCCATCCACACAGCCCTTGAAAGACTAAAAATAATATAGATATGCAATGCAGAACTTAGGCATTGTGATATTCAGAAAATTTGAGTTGATCTCAAAAAGATGTATATTTTTCCCTGCTTCTCTATATAATCTAAAAAGTGTCATCCTTTAAGATATCATATTGTTTTGCTTATTTAAATAGTTGTAATTGGTCAAGGCTTAGGTCTTTAACATAGGTTGTAATAATTCAAAATTTAAATTAAATGAATAATTAAACTTTACATTTATTTTTAAAAGAAAAATGTATTTAATTTATTTTTTTAAAAGTTTTGAAAAAATCATCAGTTTTTTTTATCCACCAGGGCTGGAGGTGAAGGGGCTAGAACAGGGGCGGACAAAAGGCAGCTAGCAGGCCAGATTCGGCCCACTGCCACCTTGCCAGCACCCTTAATACACAGTAGATCGCGACACCGGCTGCTAATTATCTGGATGCTGGGAAGGGATGGGGAAGCTTCGCACACTGTTCCTGCTGACTAGCAAAATCCCGTTGGCCAGTTTCTGGCCAATAGAAGCTTAGAAATTTTTCTGGAGGCAGGGGCAGTGAGTGAAGCTTCCTCCCTCTCTCACTTCCTCCTTCCTATGTTGAAGCAGAGTCGTACGGAGCAGCCCACCAAGCAGACAGGCATGGAGCCTGTCTCAGGTTCCTGCAGGGCTGCTGTCTGGGAGCCACTGCCTTTGGCACCCCACATCTTCTTTCCCCCCAACTACCTGACCCAGGTCACCACCCAAACCCCTCTGTTTCCTCTCCCGACCTCCTCCAAGTCACAACTCCTTCTCAGACCCTGCACTCCCTCCTATACCTTTGTACTAGTCCAGAATCCTCTCTTGCACCCATCTCCCCCCCTGGATCCTGCATCTCATTCCCCTGCCCCAGATCATAACCCCTTCCTTCACCCAAACTCCCTCTGACCCCACACTCCCTCCTGCACTACAGTCCTCTATTCCAAGCTCCTTTGACCCATAGTCCGAGACACCCCCCCCCCCCCCATAGAAATGCAGCCCTTGACCACTTACCAAAATCTTGAAGTGATTTCCCCATTAAAAATTACTGTCCACCCCTGGGTTGCAATGAGACTGAGAGCAGAAATGCAGTGGTGCAGATCCTTGAAAGTGAATGGCTTAGAACAGACGCGATTTTAACTTAGGTTTATGGTGGTGATGATTTTACTCACTATGTCACGCTAAAAGAATTGGATTCCATAGAATCTGCGGGAGATAATCTCATTTCTTCTTTAGAAATAAATGTTCCCTGTTTTGGAGTGGCTCTATGCTATACCCCTTATTCTTCACAATGACTGTCAAATGATGGAAAAACCTTCCAATTTTTCCTTCAAAATAAAATTTGAACTCTGATTTAATTATTTCAGATTCAAAAAGTGTGTAACAAAAAACTCTGGGAAAGATATGCTCACAGAAGGAAAGAAGTTTCTGAAGAAAATCATAACCATGCTAATGAAAGGATGCTGTTTCATGGTAAAATCTTGGACATTCAAAATTTAATCCATTATCATACTGTTAATCCTTAGGGAGAATTTTTTTTGTTGATGCCAAAAAAATTATGTCTACATTTATGTGAACTAGGAACCTTTTAGGTTGTGTTCACGGCATCTGTATGGTTGACATATACTGTATCACTTTTGGTGCACACTGCTATTCACATATGGGTTGCCAGCCCTTTAGATTTTTCTGGAGTCTCCAGGAATTAAAGCTTAATCTTTAATTAAAGCTTGCCATCTGATGAAGCCTCCAGAAATATGTCCAAACAAAACCCCTATACACCAAACTGTCCAGGGAGACTCCTAGACCTAAACTCTGCAGAAAAGGTGTCCAACATCTGAGCAGGTTTCCCTGCAGACAGGTCAAGAATTGTCCCTTTCTAATATTTTGTGAATATAACAGTGTACACTGCTATCATACAGTGACTATTAAGTGTTTAGTGTGGCAGACTGATATTGCATTACATAGTTGCTTTGACTTGCTGAAAAATGATCGGTTTTAACAAAAGGTAACTTAACTGCTAAATCATAGTTTTTTTGGCAGGGAGATATAACAATCAATAAGCTCTTCAAATTATTTAATGATTACATAAAAACTGTAGGTGATGAATTTTAAATATTTTTCCTTGTTAATTTACTTCTAGGTTCTCCATTTGTAAATGCAATCATTCATAAAGGTTTTGATGAGAGACATGCCTACATAGGTGGTATGTTTGGAGCTGGGATATATTTTGCTGAAAATTCATCCAAAAGCAATCAGTATGTGTATGGAATTGGAGGTGGCACTGGATGCCCAGTTCACAAAGATAGATCTTGTTATGTTTGCCACAGGTAAGTTAAAATACTTTGTACGTGAATCGTTCTTAACCAATAAATGATTTTTCAAGTGCAGTCTGTGTTAGAGACAGTCAAGTCCCCTGCAGAGTCTCTGAAAGCTTAGTAAGGATGTCTGCCTTATGCACTAACAGTTAGAGCAGATAATACTGCAGTATGAATTTTGGTAGCCATCCTTTAAAACATAGTACAATCTGCATTGCCCATTCCTGGATCTTTTAAGGTTGTAACAGACATTGCAAGACATACCTCCTGTCAGATCCCAAAAAACCAGAATTGTGTGTCCTGTACATGGAGAAAGTGGTAATTTACACTTGCCCCAGTTGCCTTCCTAAGAGTTTTTATTTGAAGCAAGGCAAGACCTCCAAGCTTCTTTGATAGCCCCAACCAAAGAGAAAGGTATGACACTGTTATTGGAGGAGGGCTTAGGATTCTCTTCAACAGATCAGATGAGAGAGACTTTCTGCTTGCTCTGTGTGAAGCGTTTGAAAGGTTCCCCGCTGTGTTTCTTCCTTTTAAATGTACAAGGAGGGTCTCGAATGAGCACAGACCTACAGATTGGCTCCAGTATTTAGTTGATCTACAAATGTGCTGAAACTCCTTGCCTAGACTTACTCCGTTTGGGCAGTTGCTGCTTCCCAATAGAGAAGTAAGTGCCTAGTCGACTACCTGATAAGCTTATTGGCTAGTTGAGTAGTGACTCAACTAATCACTTCTCCTCCCCTTGGTGCCTCTATCAGAGAGGGACAGCAAGGGCGGGAGCAGGAGCTGGTGCTGAGGGGAGCCAGCTTTAAAAGCTGGTTTCCCCCCAGCACTGTCTCCATTCAGGGTAGGAGAGGCAGAGGCATCCTACTGCTGTGCCTCACCCTTTGAAAGGAAGAGGCTCATCAGGGAACATTTCAAAGGGAGGTGCAGCTGTCGGGACTCCACTGCAGAGAGGACTGCTTTGTCCCCGCTCACGTGGGTTCCCTGCTATGTTTCTTCCTTTGAAATGTACAAGAGCCACAGGCAGCTCTTGTACATTTCAAAGACAGAGACGCAGCGGGATAGCAAGCGCCCACCTTATCGACTAATTGAGTAGTCGATGGAAATTCCATTTCTCTATTTTTTGATTAATCGAAATTTAACATCCCTACTTCCCAGGCAAAACCAATAGTCTTCCTATTCTTTGGTCCTCTCTGTTGCCTATACCCTCTTCCCAAGTTAGCTGTAGGCTTCTTGGCCTTCCTTTCCAGGTGAATGTGGGACACTGGTTGTTTCTCTCTTATAGTCTGTACTGTTGCTGATTGTGCCACAGAATGCAAATGTTAAAGAAATTAGAAAACAAACATGAATTTGAGTGGGTTGGAAAGAGTAATTACATTTATGTAAGTATTTAGATAACTGGGCATGCATAAGGAAAGGAGGACAGAAGAGCAACCTCATCTAATGTACTGACAAATTCTGATATATAATGGGGTTAATCTGAGCAAGAGTTTTTAGTAGACCTCTTTGTGGTTCACTCTGCTGATAGAGAAGACAGACATTCAAACTGAATATAGCTTTTGAATGGCCAAGAAATGTTTTTTTCCTACTTTCCAAATGTTTTTTAGTTGTAAAAGTTTTTCTTTACTATAGGCAGTTGCTGTTTTGCCGTGTAACTTTGGGCAAGTCTTTCCTGCAGTTCAGTGCTATGAAAATGGCTCATTCTCCTCCAGGACATCATTCAGTTACTGGCCGACCTAGTGTAAATGGACTAGCTTTAGCAGAGTACGTCATTTACAGAGGAGAACAGGTAGTGGGTTTTGGTTTTGTTTTTCATTGTTAAAACACACTTAGAATAAACATACAGTAAAACCTGTGTTATCCGGCACGCCTAGGGATTAGGGCGTGACAGTAATCTAAAAATTCTGGTTATCTGGCGGGGGGGGAGGGGGCACGGGAGCTGTGTAGGGCCTCTGGGGTGGGCATGGGAGCCATGCAGGGGCTGTGATGTGGCCTGGTCGGGGGTGTGTGGGGAGGGCCAGGTGCAGCCTGGTGGGGGGTGGGGTGGAAGCCAGGAGGCAGAGGTGGCAGGGGCGGCCTATTGGCAGCGGGGCGCACACGGAGGCTTGCCTGCTGGGGGTGCCAAGAGCTGTGGTTGGAGCTGAGATGCTTGCTGCTTGCTTTCGGCTGCCATTCGCTGCTCCCTCAGGTACGTGCTGCATGCTCATCTGAGGAGTGGCCCAGAATTTAAAGGGCCAGTTTCCTTCTTCTTTTTTTTTTTTTTTTTTTTCTGTCTTTACCTGGGTCAGAAAGTTGCCGGTTTCTGCAGTTTTCCAGATGCTTAAGTTCAGGATAGCTCAGGTTTTACTGTGCTAAGAAGCCAAAATGCCATTTTTCACTGTTATGCCATTGACACTGAGCCTCTTTTCTGGATTTATTGGAGTTGGCCTTTTAGTGCATATAAATAAAACCTAAGCTTTTAAAATTGAGAATCAGAGGTCCTTGTTTACTGAATACTTCCAGCAAATTATATTTTGTTCTCCCTCTACATGATATAAATGTTAGAGAATTTCTTGCCATATGAGGAAAAGGTGTAAGATGTGTGTTATGAATTTGCTGATAAAATTAATTTTACTAAATCATTTGCCTTTCAGGCTTATCCAGAATATTTGATTACTTACCAGATTATGAAACCTGAAGCTGCCATGGAAGCTTGAGGCAAATTGCTTTTGGAAATCAATGGATCTGAACATGAAGATACCAGTACCTAACAACTTCTAAATTAAACTGAGTTTATTATTTTTTTAATCCACAGGCATTGTGGCAGAAAATGTGACAAAATCTAGCATTCTGACTTGATAAAGCTTTAATACTGTACAGTGTGTTTTTTAAAATTTCAAAACTTCCTCTTTTTCAGCACTTTAACAGATATCATTCCAGGTAAAACTGGATTTGTCTGTACTAAATTATAAATAAAATTAACTTGAACTGTGCTTTTTTTAAATGCAACACTACATTGAAATCTAGCAGAGACTATAATGTTCCACACAGGACTTCATTTTACTTATACTGTGTTCTTTAAAACACTGCATTTACACTGAATACAATTTCATTTGTAAAACTGTAAATACAAGCTTTTGTACTAGCCTGGTATTTATTTACATTGCTTTGTAATATAAGTGTGTTAGAACTGCAACCTTGTACAAAGTATTTTTTCCAAACATTGCATTGTTCATCTGTTTTTCATCTTACACAGCAGAAAATTTTGATTCCAGGGTTTGTCTCTTGGGAGGCGGAAGAATAAATTTGATTTTAATTATTTAGAATTAGTGTTTGAACAGTTATTCAGAAGTTACTTCTGCAGTTTTATTTATGAAATATGCATTCCTGAGAATCATTGCCTATAAAAGTAAGATGCTCCATTTGATTATTGAAGTATTTTCCCACCTGTTCACTAGAATTTCACACTTCATGTTCATTAAATTGTCTTCCAGAATTTCTGTTGGACTATATCTATAATTAATCAGTAGTCTTCTTTCAAAGTTATTAGATCCTGTGAGTTATGGCTAATAAATTATTTTCCTTGAATGTAGATGGAAATTTAACTTCAAGGATGTGTTTCTACATAAACCCTGACATTTTAACACAAGGAAGTTGAATATATAATATGTATTGTGAGAGTGAACAGATAAATGATGTATTTATTTTCTGGCACATCTTGGTTAGCCAATATAAATTGTGGGTGCACACAGAATATGAACATTATGGGGTGGAAATCTTTAGGTGACCCTTGTCTCTTTTTGTTTATGCTCAGGCTGGTAGCTTTAGCAGTAATGGAAGCTGGCTGCTGCAGTGCTTTGTGCTGAGTGAAATTAAAAGGATTTTAGGATCCTAATATGTTGCATTCAGCTTGTTGTATAAAACATGTATGCACAAGCAGAGAGCTACTTCTTTATACAGCTATTGACTATTGTTATCCCATGAATACCTCACGGAGGATAAGGGAATAAAGGAGATAAATCATTTGAGAGAGAGATAAATAAATGCACTGTCCTCTTATTCACCTCATCATAGTTTACCTGAATTCAGTGTTTAACTCTATCTGCATTTTTTACCTACATATTTTAAAATATGTAAATAAAAGGCAGATAAATTGTACTTGATATACCATGGGCTTAATTTCTAACTGAGTTAGAACATATTTTATTTGGTTATATTTCTAGGATTCTGTCCTATAAGATGATGATTCTGCAGGTTATATGACCTTAAAAGGTTTTAAATATAATAATTAGCTAAGATTATTAAATTGTCCTAATGACAAGATGATGTAATTATTCTGTACACGAGTAAGTGTACTGAAACTTACAAAATTATGGACGAATCTGAGTAATAAGATCATGAAATCTAGCTCTTGCGAAAAGCAATATTGACAGTGAATAAAAGGTACGTTAGTTTAAGGTATTTTTCTCAGCATGTTGCCCACTCCTGAATTTAATATAATTCTGGAACTGGTGGTTATGCAAAATCTTTAATATGATTAAAATGTTCATGTTTTAGTTTCATTGCTAAAATATTTCATTCTCTATAAACTGCCTAATGTGTTGTTAAATATTGTGATAGCACTTAAGTGGCACCACAATGTTGTTTTTGTCAGTTTGTTTTTGCATGATATACCTTGCATTCTGAAAGTGGAAATTGTAATGGTTTGATAGTCTTGACTTTTGAGGTGAAACTTCTATCTCTTGTGCAATTAGGTCTGCTTTACTCATCTTATAGTGTCTTACATGTACTGTACCACATTCCATAACCATTTAACGCAAAATAAATTTAAGTTCACTGGTTTTCTGGCAGCGTGGTAGTAATTACAGGCGTAATGAAAGTATATTGATCAATCTTTCAGAGTACAAGAATGCATATTATCACAATCTGATTACAGGGTCAGGATCCTCGTGTCAGGTGAGCATCTCCTTAGCAACCCCCCTCCCACCCATAGAGCCTCCTTTCAAAGGTGAGCCACCCTGGGGCCAAGGACCTGGTACGACCCCCTGTGATAGAGGAAGATACAGGAGCCACAGCGCCCCAGCCAGAGTGCAGCCAGATGGTACCCCCAGTGTGACAGCAGCATCACAGAATGCAGAATTGATGGAGAAACAACTGGGCGCTATAGAGTCATCATCGTCCTCACCGGACAAGGCCTTAGGGGACCCGGTCCTGCCACTTCCATCAATGTACACTAGGGCTCATCAGGCTCTGCTGAGGAGGTTGGCTGCTAATCTGGGTATTCAAGCAGAGATGGTCCAGGAAGACTGACGCCATGGTTGACATCCTTTCAGGAGCCACTCCAGGAAGAGTGGCGTTACCAGTCAATAAAATGGTGGACAAGTTGTCCAAAACCCTATGGCAAACCCCAGCCTCAATCCCTCCCATGCAAAAAGGGGTGGAGAGGTGCTATTTTGTCCCTCAGGAGGGTCACAAACACCTTTTCACACACCCTCCCCCAGCTCAATAGTTGTGTAGGCTGCAGGGCATCAGAAAGAGCATCAGGGACCCCCAGGACCTACTCCTAAATTGAAGGAGCCCAAGAAACTTGACCTCCTAGGAAGGAAGGCCTACCCCATGAGGGTCTTAGTTCTGCATCACCAACCAGTAGGCGATACTGGGTAGATATGCCTCTACAATACGTGGGCAGCCATGGACAGATTTAAAGACCATCTCCCACAAGAGTCGTGGCAAGAATTTGGGGCTCTAACAGGAAGGCAGAACAGTCGCACAGACAGCGCTATGGGTGGCCCTGGACGCTGCTGCAGTTCACACAAAGGCCATTGCTATAGTGATGAGGAGAAGCGCGTGGCTCCAAATATCGGGCATCCCCCCCGGAGGTACAGAATACGCAACAGAACCTCCCTTTTGAAGGGGCGGTCCTGTTTTCAAAGCTACACAGCCTTAAGGACTCCAGAGCAACTCTGAAGTCCCTGGGGGTCCACACCACAGCCCCTCAACCTCAGGCCAAATGTGAGACCCTTCCAATGTGGTTTCAGCTTGCACCGGGGTAGAAGGAGGGGCCATAATAATGGCCAGTACAACCCGCCTAGATGCAGGGGCTTGAGATCCGACTCAGATAGGAGATCTGCCCCACCTACGAGCCAAGAACCCAAACCTTCATTTTGAGGATACGCTCGAGGACAGCATAGCAGTCATACCTCAGTCACCCTCTTTTGGTTGCCATTTGTCCCTTTTCTACCAGGCCTGGTTCCGGATAACATCTGACCAATGGTCTTAGACCTAGTAGCAAAGAGTTACGCGATCCCCTTCCTTTCCATCCCCTCTTCCCATTCCTCCTCCCTGTCTCTCTTCAGGGACCCCTCTCATGCGATTCTGCTAAGACGGGAAGTATCTACACTTCTTCAGCTCAGAGTGGTCGAGCCTGTTCCAGAAGAATTCAGAGTTTCTACTCCTGCTACTTCCTTATTCCCAAGGCAAAAGGGGATCTACGCCGTATCTTAGACCTGAGAAACCTGAACTTGTTTATAAAGAAAACAAAGTTCAGGATGGTCACCGTAGCTTCCATCATCCCTGCCCTGGAGAGAGGAGACTGATATGCTGCCCTTGATCTAAAGGACGCATTTTTATACTGCAGTAATCCCCACCCACAGGAAGTTTCTCAGATTCACAGTTGGTCGGGATCATTTTCAGTTTGCAGTCCTGCCATTTGGCCTCTCCACAACACCAAGAGTGTTTACCAAATGTATGGCCGCGGTAACAACTTTTATGAGGCGCCTCAGGGTTCAGGTCTTTCTCTACCTGGACGATTGGTTGATAAGGGGACCATCCTAAGTGCAAGTGATAAGCCATATTGTGGTGACCAGGAAGCTGTTCTCTGAGCGAGGCCTCCTTATAAACAAGGAGAAGTCCACTCTAGACCCCACACAGATAATAGAGTTTGTGGGGGCTCACCTGGACTCCACCATTGAAAGGGCATCCCTGCCCAGAGGCAGGTTCCTTGCTGAGCTCAATGATCACAGAGGTCCCCTATAACCACAGCAAGAACATGTATGAGGCCATGTGGTGAGTCCACCAGGTTAAGGCTCCGACCCCTACAGAGGTGGCTGAGGAGTGTCCACAACCTAGCATGGTCACCTCTGGACACAGTGTTTGCTTTGCTGGAGTCGGTACTCTGATCACTGGACTGGTGGAGACAGGCAGAGATGGTATGTGCGGGGTCTCCTTTTTCAAGCAGAGCCCATCAGTGCAGCTGTATACAGACGCATAGGACATCGGTTGAGGAGCCCACACAGGAACCCTCAGGACTCAAGGAATGTGGTCCCTGGGGGAGAGTTCCCTACACTTAAATGTCAAAGGCTGTGTCTAAACTACACCCCTCTGTTGGCAGAGGGATGTAAATTAGACATATCAAAAGTGCAAAAGAAGCAGGGTTTTAAATATTCCACGCTTCATTTGCATAATCGCATCCTGGCACTGTTTGGAATAAACACCATTTCAAAACTGAAACCTCAGCTTGTTCTTTGAAACAGTGCCAGGACCTGATTATTCAAATGAAGTGCGGGATATTTAAATCCCCGTTTCATTTGCATTTTTTTATGTCTAATTTACATCCCTCTGCCGACAGAGAGGTGTAGTTTAGACACACCCAAAGAGCTCAGGGCAGAGTCAGGCTGGCATGCCAGGCCTTCTTTCCTCAACTGAGAACAGAGTGATCGCAGTGCTCACAGACAACACGACCACCATATATTATATCAACAAACAGGGTGGAGCTTGTTCCTTTTCCCTTTGCAAAGAAACCCTGGAACTATGGGAGTTATGCATTTCCCAGAACATCCACCTGGAGACGTCCTATCTTCCAAGGTTCAGCAATGTTCGGGCAGACAAACTCAGTCGGTCCCTTCGGCCCACGAGTGGACCATCAGGACAGATATTATAGAGGAAGTCTTCCAGTGGTGGGGTTATCCCCATCTGGATTGGTTTGCCTCATGCAACAGTGCTCAATGTCAGAGCTACTGCTCATTCAAGGGCCACGGTCTCAGGGGAATGCACTACATATACAGTGGCCCTGCAGGCTGCTGTATGCATTTCCCCTTCCCTGCTAATTCACGAGACCCTCATCAGGCTCAGGCAATTCGAGACAGAGGTCAACAGGGTGGTGCCAATATGGCCTTGCCAACACTGGTTCACCACCCTGTTAGTTAGCAATGGAGGACCCAGGGAGGCTGTGTCATCCAAACCTAGCAGCCCTCCACCTAACAGCATGGAACCTTCATGGTTGAGAAGGCGAGAGCAACTTTGCTTGCAGGACATAGAGAGCAACTTTGCTTGCAAAACCCTCTACCAGGAGCACTGTACGACGCCAAGTGGAGACTGTTTGCCCATTGGGCAGAAGAAGGGGGTAAACCCAATGTGTGCTACAGTCACCCTAATCTTATATTGTTAACTACATCTTAGACATCAAGGCCTTGCTACATCCTCACTGAAGGTGCATTTAGCAGTGATTGCAGCCTTTCACCCTGGGGAGGATCACAGGTCCATGTTCGCTAATACAATAGTAAAGAGGTTCATGAAAGGGGTAGACCGGTTGTTTCCCTATATGCCCCCCCCCAGTGCCATTCTGGGATCGCAATTTGGTCCTGATGGGTCTCATGAGGATACCCTTTGAGCCTTTAGCCACCTGCTCTCTGAAGCACTTGTCATGGAAGGTGGCATTCTTGATCGCAATCACCACAGCCATGAGAAACTCAGAATTGAGGGCCCTCGCTTTGGAGCCCCCTTACACGACTTTCTTTAAGGAGAAGGTTAGAATGTCCCCACCCGGCCTTCCATTTCATGTCACAAGATGTTTACTTACCGATGTTCTTCCCAAAACCTCATGCCTCAACTAGGGAACAGGCCCTACATTGCTTGGATGTTAGAAGGGCCCTAGCATTATATATATATATATATAGGACGAAAGAGTTTCGTAAATCTCCACAATTTTATATTTCGATAGCTGAGAGGATGAAGCACTCATGGATTTCGGCCCAATGTCTATCCTCCTGGATTACTTTCTGCATTAAGGAGTGCTATGACAGCGCGGGTAGACCAGCGCCTCCACTGATGGTGCACTCTACAAAAAAGCAGGCGATGTCAGAGGCATTCCTAGCACAAGCACCTATCCTTGACATATGTAGGGCGGCCATGTGGTCCTGCGTGCATACTCTCTCAGAGAACTATGTAATTACACAGCAGGCCAGGGCATTGGCAGGGCTGTGCTGCAGTCAGTTAACATGTAGATAGTGTTAGTCTCCGACCCCACCTCCTAGGACACTGCTAGGGAGTCACCTAATTGGAATGGACATGATTAAGCACTCGAAGAAAAAATGGTTACTTATCTCATAATTGTGCTTTGAGATGTGTTGCTCATATCCATTCCAAATCCCACCCACTGCCCCTTCGTCAGAGGACTCCAGCAAGAAGGAACTGAGTGGGTGAGGGGCCAGCAGCGGCATAAACGCCCCGACATGCCGGCATCACTCCAGGTTGCTCCCTGGCTTGCCCAACAGATACAGCTAAAGGAAAAAGCTCCGGAATCCATGCACATGGCACACCCACACCTAACTGGAATGGATACGAGCAACACATCTGGAAGAACAGCTATGAGGTAAGTAACAGGTTTTTTTACTTCGCATTCTGAACTTACAACATTATCAGCTGGTCCAAAAAATGGTCATGGTTGAAAAGAAATAATCTGGTTGTTGGAAGCAGTTTTGTAAAACCTGTAGTCTCCAAATCCAGGAATTTAAAACAACTGCCTATCTTTTTAATTATTATATGGCTATATGAAAGCACATTTTATCTGAAAGAGTAAAGGGGGGGGAGCATTGCTTGGATCAGTTAATGTAACACTGAAAATATATTTGATAGGTGCTTTCCAACACAAAGAAGGCTTATTCTTAGCAGTTTGCATAGAAAAGTTATCTCCACTAGAGGGCAGGAAAGTAAAACTTTATCAAGATACTAATGTGGAATTTTCAAAACTGACTTATAAGAACATAAAACAGGACTATGTAGCACTTTAAAGACTAACAAGATGGTTTATTAGGTGATGAGCTTTCGTGGGCCAGACCCACTTCCTCAGATCAAATAGTGGAAGGAAATTGGCACAAGCATATATACCAAAGGATACAATCAAAAAAATGAACACACATGAACAGGACAAATCAAATTTCAGAACAGAAGGGGGATGAGGGCGGGGAGGTAAATGTCTTCGAGCTTCCCCAATTATCACCTCTAATATCATTAGCTCACAGACATTTACCTCCCCCCGTCATCCTCCTCCTGTTCTGAAATTTGATTTGTCCTTTTCATGTGTTCATTTTTTTGATTGTATCCTTTGGTATATATGGTTGTGCCAATTTCCTTCCACTATTTGATCTGAGGAAGTGGGTCTGGCCCACAAAAGCTCATCATCTAATAAACCATCTTGTTAAAGTGCTACATAGTCTGGTGTAGCTGAAGCAAAAAACAGGACTAACACAGCTACATTTCTATCATTATAAGAACATGGTTTCCCGTTGACTTTCATTAGGAGTTGTGCTCTTGAAAAACTTAGGTGGGATTTTCAAAAGCACCTGATATGTAGGCTTTTAATTTGCTATAAATTTGAGAGAATTTGTTTGTTTAAAAACTCCTAAACAGTAAGAGCTAGGACCACCAAATTTGGTATGCAGCTTTCTCTTATCGTGGCTTAAAGAGCATACGTAAAATCATACAGAAAAGAGACCATCACCAGGCAGAGGAAAGGGGCTGGCTCTCCCCACCCCCTAGCTCCCTTGTGAGCACTGGGGGAAGGGGCAGCGAATCTCCCTCTCCTGATTCTTATGGGGAACATTGATGGCTGTTCTCCCAGGAGAAAGTTCACAGTTCGCTGCACGGCTCAGTGTGGCTAGGAAGCACGGGGCAGACGAACCTCTTGCTACCATAGCTGGGGTACATGCACCCTTACCCCAGCTGTGCACACTGCAGCTGCAGTGGCTACTGACAGGTGATTCTCACTTGGCCCCAAGTTGCTGTGTAAGAGAGAGCTGGGGTAGTCCTCTTCCTCAGGGCAGTCTGCATACTGAACCCCTCATCCCCAGCCCCACATGAGCCTCCCACCCACCCCCAGGCACCCTTTAGGGCGTGTAGAGGAGCTGAAGTTGCCCCCCCTCCCCCCAGCCTCCATTTGTATGTCAGTCCCCGTAATACACGAGGTTTGAAGGGATGCCGGAAAGGATCAGACCACAACTGGGGGTTTTAAAAAGCACAAACTGATTTTATTTTGATGGCGCCAGACAATCATAAGAACAAAAATTGAACAGATTGCCAGACAACACAAAACAATTCCCTGAGGCTTTTCTAAATCACAATAATTCCCAATAACTGCCTAGGGGTTAGGAACAATTGAATTAACACTGGTATTGTTCATAGGGCTGATTATTTACACAACTTTATACAAGGAAACAGTAAAAAACCTAAACCACAACTATTTATAAACTAACTTAGTAACTTTTCAGCCACTGTCACTTGACAAGCAATAAGGACAACTAAAAAATCAATTAGGATAGGGATGATGGCGGGGGAGGGGGTGATACCAGTTCTGGAGACAGCAGGAACACAAGTACCGGTCACATGCTCATAAACTATCTCCACTCAGGTCGACCAACTCTGAGTACGCTCAGTAAGACTCGAGAGCGGGGGGTGCAAGGCGTCTGGGTGATCAGGCCAGGCGTTCACTCGATGCGAATCCCCAGTGAGAGAGGGGCTGCCTGCCTGTTTTATTGCCTGTGAACTTATCACCCCATAGGTTGGTTTTTGCTGCAGTGGGTGGAGTAGCAGGCCTGAGCACAAGTCAGCCCATTGGCTGATCTTTCACTGCAATGGGTGGAGCGAGCAGGGGAAGATTATTAATTTACATGCCCTTATATGGAAAACACTCCACCTTACAGACAGAGCCCCCTATACCAGCCTTAGAGGTATTACAGGCTATGGCTCCCTGCGACGGGCAGCCATTTCTGATGTTCTGTCTCAGACATTGTACAGGTATGTTGCTGGCTGTTCCCCTTCATCAGGGACCTAGAGGAAAGTACAGTGTGTGCTGCATTCCTCACTGTGCTTGGGCAGTATAGGGGGCAGACGAACCTTGACCTGTCCCATTCAGGTGACATGCACCACCTCCACCCCTACTGTGCCTGCTGTAGTGACAGTGATGATGGAGAAGTGCTTCTCACCTGTCACAAGCTGCTGCAGTGAGAGAGAGGTTGGAGTAATCCTTTCTCTTCCCAGAGCAGCATGTAGTCTGAGCCTCTCATGCCTAGCCCATTAATCTCATGAGTTAAGGAACCTAGCAACACCAAACAAAACAGCTAATAAATACATAAAACAATTCTATCCTGGGGCACTTAGTTTACATATAACATTAATTTCTAAATAAGTGATTGTATAGCAGGCTACCTAGAGTTAATGAAATAGCAGTTTCTCTGAAAGCTTTATAAATAATTTCAATTTAATTCTTAGTTGAAGTTAGAACAATTCAGGAAAATGTTCTTTGTGGTGTATAGCCCTGTTAAAAAATAAGATTAACAATACAAACTATCATTAATATTAGGTATATTAGAGCTAATTTCAGATAGGATTAATGTTGCTTCCCCAGAAAAATGAATCTGTGTTTCAGTAAATCCTGAAGAGGCGGAAAGAGCGGGGAATGTTATTTTGTATGAAGAGGGGTGCTGCCATTGAGTTCTTAATTTGATTCCTTGTTCAAAAGCTCTAGATTGTTGTGTTGATGTCAAGTCACAAACCTCTATAGCTATTAACTCAAGAACTTTATTTAGCTGCCTAATGGAAATGTCCTTCATAAGATTACTAATTAAATACCTTTCTGTGATGTCAAGATATGGACCTCTTTGAAGTTCTTGGTTCCGCACCTGAAACTTGCTGAGCAAATGTCAAGGCATCATAAAGCATTGTGATTACTGGCTCAAAGCCTCTACTCTTTTGGGCTGATTTCAAGACACAAATCTCTTAAAAGTCTCTTGTTCAGAATCTTGAGCTGAAACCTGTGCCTTAACATCAGGAATCTGAAAATTTCTGGCATGACAGCAGTAGCTTGCTGGCTTTATCAAGGATAAATCCTCTGTGAGGTCACTAATTCTAACTTGCATGGATATTTTCACTATTCTTCTGCAAGCTAGAGATGCTGATCCAGTGTCAGACATAGGCCTTTGTGATGTTACAGTTATAGCTCCAATAGGTGCTGGGGTTAATGTCCGAGTCCTCTGCCTTGATACTGATAACATGGTGCTTCTAGTTTGCTTCTATGACTGTCAAACCAGCATTTATTGCACAGTCAGTGGATTAATATGTCAGATTTACAAAACTCTGCATCACGAAATCAGTCTAGTGAGTTTAACATCTCCAGTTTGCTGAGTTTAGGTTAAGGCAGTGGGCTGCCTTGGTCTTACTTGTTCACCAGCTTTAACATGGTGATTCTGTATTTTTTTAACCCAACCTTGTTTGGCTCTAGACGTTGTTATATACCGAAAACTAAATTAGAAAGCAGAATTGGAATCCTTCATTTAAGTGTTCTGGTATTGTAAAATTAGGATATTTTAAAGCTGTTAATTGGAATAGTCCAATAGACTTCTTAACCAAGTGCACTGTTTCATTCTATGGAGAAAATGCCAATACTGAAATATTGTTCTCCGTCATCTGCAGCTTCACCTCTTCAGACAATGAGTTGTCTGTTTCTATCAGCTATGAGACAGGATCAGACCTGTTAGTCAAGGAAGGGGCCTTGCCTTAGGCAAAATCATAGGTCATGGGCTGTAGTTTAAAACCTGTTTTATTTTTCTTCCTCTCTTCAGTATTTGTTTGATGTGGTCGGATATTTACTTTCAGTGTTGCCTAACAGGCTTGTTTTGCAACTGGCAGCCGTCCTTCACACAGAGCCAAGATGGCACTTTAAAATTAAGTAGCACATTAAATGCCTTTCACTAGTAGTTTCTTACCTGAGTGTGATTTGGGGGAGGGGTTGCTCCTTCTGAGGAGGTGGTGGCAAGTAACTTAAGAGTGCTTCCGTAGAGTGGCGATCCTGTTCCTCTCACTTCTAGTTGCTCCTCACTTCTAGTTGCATTGGGCTCAAGCAGCGGTCTCTCCACCATTGCTGTAGCTATTTCCAGGGAACCTGAGTTAAAGTGCACTGATTCTACAGTAATAATGCCTGGATCGAGGAGCAGCCATCTCCCTTCAAGCTCTCATCTGTTTCTCTCTGGCCCTTCCACCATAATTAGTGACCTCACTAAGCCTGTTATAATCACCAGTGTTTGGACCAGTTCCTTGGTCTTTTTTGCTTTCCTATTCTAACAAAGTGGTACTTTCTGAGATCCCATCCCTGAGTTTAATAGCCATAGGAGATCTGGGCAAAGCTTAGATTCTTCACTGCATTGTCCAGTACCTAACAGAAGAGGAAGTGGAAGAGAGCCCACTATCTGCATACCCTTGGAGTCTAGATCTCTCCTTTCATAAAAGCAAATACCAAAGCACAAGAAAATGTTATGGAAATTGTTTACCTTTTATTTTATTTTTTTTATTTTATTTTTTTTTGCCAAAGGTAATTTCTGAAAATCTAATATGGAATTAATCTTCCTCCTCTGAGGATGAAAAGCTCTACGAATCTGAATTGAGACCACAGCAGAAACAAGTATCTAAATAGATTACGATGTAATTGGTAATGCTACTCAGAATGATTTTTTTTTTATATCAAATCTGATGAGGTTCCATAAGTGCAGGACAATCGTGATATGAAAGAAAATGAGATTCCTAAATAGATATAATCAGAGTGGAAATACCTTACAAAAATTGAAGTCTTTCCAGTCAGGTGCAGAAAGACCTCTAAAGCAGACTGTCAGTTTACAGTAATGTCTCCCTGAATGGAAGCAGCAATACTAAATCCACCTTAGGGACATCCCTCTTACTCTGGAAATGGTACTTTTCCTGAGTGAAACAAGAAGAAAGAACAGTCCTTGGGAGAAAGTACAGAGCTTCCTCCACTGCATATCAGCTTTATCTAACTGCTTTGCACAGGCAGCACTAACTTGGGCCTACGCTATGTTCTGAAAAACTTAGTAACAAGGATTTTAAATTTATCATATAAAAAATGTTGTCTTTGTCTCTACAGCATTATCCAGTTATGCAGGATGAAAATTAAGAATAGTTTAAACTGTGACTGAGATTAAGGAAAAGAAGTCCTTCCTTGTCTCAAGCCACCAAATGAGGGATTTCAGACCACCTTAAAGAGTAAGTAGTTCTTTTGCCATTTCACCTTTTTTTTTTTTTTTTTTTTTTTTTTTTTTTTTTTTTTTTTTTATAAGCCAAGAATATAAGACGGATCAATGATTCCAGGACAACCCAGAGTCAGGTCTCTTCACAGGGCACAGGAAAAGAATGATACATTTTTCTTTGTGATACAGTCTCTTCCTCTATCCAAAATATAATGGAAGTGACTTTGTTAGGCTATGGTATCAACTTCTCGAGAACTGTTATTCTAGATATTTTTGACACAATTTTGTGCAATTCTTAAGTTATTTCCTACCTACTAGCAATTAGACTCCAGAGCAATAGAATGTGTACCTAAAGTGGAACAGTGACAAGCCTGTTTTATATTCTTCCCCATCTCCAAATGCCATGTTGGAATTCTGGATCTAAAACATTGTAACAAATCTGGCAAAAGGATGAAATTCCCAGCGGAGACACTGACATCTACACTAATGTAATTTCCAAGAGAGTCTTATCTCCAGATGTCAGAGAATCCTGTCTCTGTATGTGTTACTGGAAATTCCTCTGATTCTCCCAGGGCCATGTCTGTTTCAATATCGAGCACTGTCCTTTGGCTTGGTTTCTTCCTGTGAACTACCAACAAAGTGGTGGTAGTTCTGTGTGGTGGTTTTGTGATGTGAACAAATGTTCAATGGAAACTGTTGAAAAACTCTTTTCACTATAGATCAAAGTCAGATTTGAACCCTGTTATGCAAAGGTGAAAACCTGGTGTGAACAACCTTTGTCACTTTACCCTATTTAATTGGGATCTTTAAAAGTCACTTCTGTATAAACATGCTTTAAAGGCACAGGTCTCAAGAATGGACATTTTCTGATTCAAACTCAAAATCCTAGACTGCTAGACACACAGTGTAAAATGACTCTGTGAATGGTAGAAGTGATGCATGTTTCAGAGGCAAATGTAAACTACTCTTTGTTTCAAAATAGGATAATATCCTGTCTAAACACTGAATGAAATAAAATAATTAAATCACATCATAACAGAAACAGTTTGCACATTTGAATTTTAAATGTAAAAGGATTGTCTGCTTAAAATAAAAGGAACTATACTAAATTTGTATTTATAGTTGAAGATTAAATAAACTAATCCTCCTGTAGTTTATACTGTTGTTAGGAAGCAAGATAATTCATCTGCATACTAACCATTTGAAATGAATGTGAAATCTATAGCTCAGTATGGCAAAGACAGCACAAGAGAGACCACCAGTTCTGACAATCATTCATTCACATTTCCCACTGTTTTGCTCTATTGTAGCAAAATGTGAGAAGCTGCTCTCAAGTCTACACATACAAAGCTCTTTATTAGTCTTTACTGAGGCATGATCCAGGCATCTATGCTGAAGCCACTAGCCTGAAAGAAGTGCTACTTGATGGCATCTGGCAGCCTGGCTTTGCACTGGATAGATTTATGAGCTGTGAAAGATGGTCAAATTAACATCGTAGGCATTCTTGATAGGATTAGAGTTCCTGGGACATGCCATTATTTGCATATTGCCCTGACTTTACCACTTTAGTATTGTGTCTTCATGGCTCATTCTAATACATGATTTCAGTATTCCTCCTCCTCTCCCCACCTCACCTGTACATTCTACTGTTTTCAGTTACTCCTTTTGTTCTTACAGAGATCCTGGCCCGTCTAACTTTACAAATAGAGATACTGATTTCTAGCCTGACATTTTATAATTAAAATAATGTAAATAGAGAGTACTAGCTATAGGTCATGTAGGAACAGATGCTCTTCAATAGCTGCATGGTCCAAAAGGGTTTAATGCAAAACTGCATTAACTATACTGACTAGAGTTGAGAAGGGACAGCAGCTGACAGGTTGAATTAACTTCTCCCCAAAAATGAAGGTGTGAGGCAGATTAAATGCAAGTATCTTTCTACATCACATAAAATATTTCAAGTAAGTACCAAAGTTTTCAAAAAGTCTTGTTTCACCACTTGAAGTCTAACAAAAAATGCCCCCATCCTTGAAAAGTACAAAAATGAATAGATTCTAAGGCCACAGTACCCTAAAACAATTCCTAAAGCATGTTTTTAGAACATCATGTAAACTTAATTTTAAAATGGTCAGGGAGAATCTACAATGTCTGAAAAATTGTTCCAGTGGTTAATTACTGTTAATTTATACCTTATTTCCAGTCTTTGGATCATGTTATATTGAATTAGATTGAAGAATAAATAGGTTATTTTATTTGATGTCTGTATTTGGCACTGGTGTCTCTGCTGCTGGAACATGGTGAGCAGTTCTGGTGCTCACAGTTCAAAAATACATGTGAAAGGAGGTTCAGCTGCAGCAGCAAGCAACTTGTTCATCTTGAGAGGTGTTGAACCTACACTGAAATCGGGCATTGCTAGGGCTTAGCACTTCTTGGAATTTAGACATGTACCATATTTAATGTACAATACTGTAGCTTCTACATTCCATCTTAAAACATGGAATTACCACTTGCATTTATTACCTTTGGAAGTTTTAGGATCATTTTATCTGCCTTATGTCATGTGGATGGGTACATTTTCATGTTTGGCAGTGTACTCTACAAGCTATGTTAAAAGTATGTGATAGGTGGACCTATACCACTGACAATTTAGGTTCCCTTTCTCACTTCGGGTATGTCTACACTTGCAACCTCTTTCGAGAGAGGGATGCAAATGCAGACAAGCGAAATTGCAAATGAAGCGCAGATTGGAATTTCCCGCACTTCATTTGCATAATTGCAGACTGCCGCTATTTCAAAATACCCTATTTTGAAATAACGAACGCTGTGTAGACATGGTTATTTCAGGAGAAAACCCTTCTTCCGAAATAACTGGTAAACCTCATTGTATGAGGAATAAGGGTTATTTTGAGAGAAGGGTTTTCTCCCGAAATAACCACACCTACACAGTGTTTATTTCGAAATAAAGTATTTCAAAATAGTGGCAGTCTGCAATTATGCAAATGAAGCATGGGAAATTCAAATCCGCACTTCATTTGCAATTTCACTTGTCTGCATTTGCATCACTCTCTCAAAAGAGGATGCAAGTGTAGACATACCCTTCCATTTTAAGACGCTCTTTTTTTTTTTTTAGTCATTTATAACTTTGCCAGACTTTAACCATTCAGGATGACATTTTCTATGGTGAGGATCTGCCTCACCAGAAAAGAGGCTGCAGTTCCTCAGAGATGGTTTCACGCACTCACATAGGGGGCTGAGATGCCTGTGGAAGGAGAGGTCTTACCTGCTCCATGAGGCTGGGATCTGCAGGTCCATCTGGGATGCGGTGGGGGGGTCTTGCCATCTCAATAGGGAGAGGCTGCAAGTGCTTTGGCGGGGGGGGGGGGGGGGGGGAGTTGGCCAGCTTGCATAGGGAGGAGAGAATAGCAGAAGCCTCTGGGACTTGCCCATTCACATGAGGAAGAGGATCTGCAAGTGCCTCAGTGAAGGTTTCCCCTGCTAACATTCAGCTTAGACCTTGTTGTGAAGATTAATTGATTGACATATTTTCCAGTTGGCAGCCTATCCTGAATTGTACTTTTTTTGCATTTAATTTCTGTTCTGAATTGCATTGATTCTCAGCTCAAATACATCCGCATCTCAGTGACCTTTTTTCTATGGCTCTTCCTCAGTTACTGAACTTACCCTGCCCTTGGTTGGCTACATGGGGAGTGTTTTCTTAGCTGTAATTTACTCTGTAGGGTAAGGCACTCATTTTCTTAAGGGGCTAAGTGTTCAGCTTTTATGTCATCAGTGTCAATCCCAGCCCAGCTTCTACTTGAGCTGGCTCTTTCAGGGCATGTGGTTTGCAACTTGTGTGAAGATACCTGAACTAGAGCTCAAGTGCTAAAGCCAGCAAAACTGTGGCAGAAAGGGCTCTACAAGGCCAAATGAAACCCTGGGTAGTTAGCATGTGACTAGCTCACGCTGCCCTTGGCTTCACCGCTCAGGGACACTTGCGTTAAAGCTAGCTTAAGTATGTCTGCATGAGCTGCAATCACTTCATGCTTGAAGTGTAGCCTTATCCTACAACCAGTGTTCCCTGGTAAACTGTGTAAACAATTATAAGCTCATAGGGGGAGAGAGAGGTGTAATGTGAACTGTGTGTACTGCACCAAGAAAAGGAGGTTGCCAAAGTTTCAGGCTTTCTATTTATGAAGTTACCATGGGAAAATTAAGGGGCAATATTGGTAAGAGCACGTGTTAATTCACTAGAAAGAAAAGCAGTTTGTACATGTTACTATTTGTAACTTTTTAAAATAACTGTCAGTATTTGGAGCTTTTCAATTTGAGGTTTTCATTACACAGAGAGAGGTTGGGGGTTTTATTCTACTGAGATGCCTTAAGTGAAAAACTAATGTCTGGGTTTGGGCCACAATTTCAGAAATTAGATGATGTGGTGAGGGGCGTTATAGAAATGTGTGAAGCAGAAGAGATTTTGAAAATCTTCAGAGTGCATAGGTTTTCGGATTTCTAATAATTCTTTACCTTGTTATATGGAGAGGCCCTAATCTCAGAAGTGGTAGGTTTGCACAGATGTAGCTGTCTAGCCATGGAGTAAACAAGCCTGTTGACGCACAAGAAAGAACAAAATCATCTCTCTCCTTCTCAGCTGCATGATCTCTGAAGGACAAGGATTAAAAGATTTATTGGACTTTGCACTTTCCAGTCCTTTTCAAATGGCATAATCTATAATATGAGGCTTTGAGGGGAAGGGTAAAAGATAAGAAATAATCTCAGAAGCCCTCCCCCAAAGAGAGATTGATTCTTAGAGTGTTTGTTCACCTCAGTTCCAACTGAGGTGTTCGTGCATGGTCATCAAACTTTTCCCTAGCAACCTCCATATGGTCAGCAGTGTATATATATATGGTGACTCTATTTTCTGAACCAAAAATAGGGACACCTTATCCATGCCCCTGACCCCTTGGACTCCACCCACCTGTCATAAGAAGTTCTACCCCTGGGTCATACTTCCTGGGTCAAGAGGAATACATGACCAGAAGTAAAAGGGTGCTATGTGACCCCTCTAAGAACTCTTCCCACCATCCTCTACCAATAGGGATGGTTTGGGCCCCATAGAAGCCCCCCATGCAACTATACTGCAATTGCAGAACTGAGGGTCTCATGACACTGCATTGCTTGATTCAAGATGAGATCCAGGATCTAAGACCTATTACTTTGCAGTGTAGATGCAGCGACTCAGAGCCTGGGAATCATCCAGAACTATCCCACAATTTCATGGGACAACTTCTATAGTCCTCTTAATGGATTATGCTTATTGGTCCAATTAATTGGTAATCAGAGGGGGCTGGAGCAGCTCCCTGCCTACTTCAGGAAGGGGGCTGCTCCAGCCCCACAGAGGGCGGTCGGCAGACAGGTTGCTCTTGGCCAGAGCAACCCCTGTGTCTGGAGAACCTGGGGGCCCCACAGAGAGGGATTGCATGCCAGTGTCTAGAGCAGAAAGGTGTATGTTGTGCGGGAGAAGGGGCACTTCTTCAGCTCTGGATAGCAAACTAACAGTCTGTCCTCAGCAGGTACAATTTCAACACGAGGAGGCTATTCAGAAATGTAAGGAGCTCCTGCCAGAGGGCTCTTGGGAAGACTTTGCAGCATTGGTTGAGGAAAGGAAGGTAGTGGACTTGGATGAAACCGAGTCAGCGGCCTGATCCTTATCTAATGGGCATAGTTGTGTGGGTCGGCATGGTTACAGTCTTCAGGGGTCTCTCTAGAGGTGCAACGTACCTTACAGGACCTCCTATTTGATGGTTTGGTTCTCCAAACAGACTCTCGTCTGCACAGCCTGAAAAACACCAGGACCACAATATGATCCTTGGGGATGCGCACCCCAGCCATGCAAAGTAGACCCTTCAGATTGTAGCAGCAGTAACAGTACACCCAGCGCCAGTTTTGTTATTACCCTCACCAGGACTCTTAGTGGTGCAAGGTCCACAGCAACAAACGTACAACCCCTTACTGGTTATCGGACCTGAATCAATGCCCTGCCAAGTCCCAATCCAGCTTCAAAACTGGATTCTGATGGAAGGCTCGAGGACTGCAGACCAATGTCTACCCCGGATCCTTTCCCATGTTTTGGCAGCTGCCTGTCCTGCTTCTACCAGACATGAACTCTCATCACTTTGGACCACTGAATACTTTGAATGGTAGACATATGCTCCAGTTCTACTGCCAGCCATCCTCCCACCACCCACCCCTTCCCTGTCCCTCTTCAGGGGCATGGTGTGCACTTGCTGTGGAGGTGATAGGAGGATCCTCAGGAGTTCAGGGGAAAAGGAGTACTTTTCCTGCTATCTCCTTATTCCAAAGGTGAAAGGGAGTCTCAGGCCCATCTTGGATCATCACGGTCTCAATAAGTTCCTTTTGAAACTGAAGTTCCACATACTTTTGCTAAACCCGATTATCCCCCTCCCTGGAAACGGGATTGTTTCACAGCCCTTGACATGAAAGATGCCTATTTTCACATCACCATTTATCAGCTGCACAGACACTTTCTCCAATTCATAGTAAGTCAGGCACACTCTCCATTCATGGTGCTTCCCTTTGGCAGCCCCACGTATGTTCACGAAATGCATGGTAATGGCGGCCATGTGTCTCTGCAAGAGGAGGGTAGAGATGTACCTGTACCTTGACAATTGGCTGCTCAGAGGCCACGCCAAGGAGCAGGTGGAGGCACACATTTGCCTCGTCAGCATGGGGAAGTCCACGCTTGTTCCAGCCCAAAGAACAGAATTAATTGGAGTGATCCTCAATTCCATGACAGCAAGAGCCTCCCTGCCAGACTCAAGGATCCAAACCATGTGTTGATTCATATGGTCTCTGTGGCTATGTCCCATGACTGCTGCTAGGAGTTACCTGAACTTTCTTGGCCACATGGCAGCATGTACCTATGCTGCGGTTGTGCATGCCAGATTGAGGCCCAGGCCTCCCCAGACGTGGCTTTCCTCAGTCTACCATCCAGATTGAAACAGCCTGGATTGGGTCCTAACCATTCCACCGAATGTCCTACAGACTCTGTTGTGGAGTGAGTACTCAAAGGTTGTGGGCACAAATATTGCCTTTTGGGGCCCATGACCCTAGTGGTGAACACATCAGACTTTGGTTAGGGGGTGCACCTCGGGGATTTGCTGACCCAGGGCAGGTGGTCAAACGATGAGATGTTTCTACAAATCAATGTCAAGGAGCTTGGGACAGTTCATTTGGCTTCTTAGACCTCTCACAGCACTATGGGGAGTCAGAGTGACAGTTCTGACAAACGTGTTTTATATCAACAAGCAGGGCACTGTGAGGTCATCACTGCTATGCCAGGAAGCTCTTCTCCTCTGGGAGTTTTGTATAGCCCACTCCACACACCTGGAGACTTATCGCATCTCCTAGGGTCTGGAATGTAGTGGCAGATTGCCTAAGCATGTTGTTTCTCAGCCATAAGTGGTTGACGAAGAACGACGTACTCCTCTCAATCTTCTGTCACTGGCGAGTTCTCCAGATCAATCTGTTCATGATGGACTCCAACAGAAAATGCCCCCTCTTTTGCTCCTTCAGGGGCCATGGTCTGGGGTCACTGGTGAACATGTTCATGCTGTTTTGGAAGGATCAGCTGCTGTATACCTTTCCCCCATTTCTCCTGATCCACTGAGCTATCCTTAAGATCCATAGCGAAGGAGCTGAGGTGATCCTTCTGGTGCTAGCCTGGCCACGCCAGCACTATTACACATCACTCCTAGAGCTGCCGATGAAATCTCCCATAGTGCTCCCTCTTTACCCAGACTTAATCACTCAGGACAAGGGGTGTCTACGGCAGGGTTACTCAACACGTGACCAGTTTGTTTGTGGCCCGCGGGTTGGAGCCAAAACAAAACAATCGTCAATGTAACAGTCTTCTGTTGATATGTATTTTAGTAGCTAAATTCCTGGACTGTCATTGCTCATTAAAAGTGCTGTCATATGGGTGGAAATCGGGTAAATATTGCATTTTATGAATATCTGCAGAACTGACTTAAATGGGGCCTGCGTGTTGTGCAGTCTTGCCTTAATCTTTGTATTCGTGCCTGTCAGTGTGAAAGAAACTATTTGCATGTATATGCAACCACACTTAGGTTGTGGCCCTTGGCATGTGCTGTGAGTATCATTGTGGTCCCTGGGGCTTCCAAAGTTGAGTAGCTCTGATCTATGTTATCCAGAACTTCTGTCCCAGCATCTCATGGCATGGAAGCTCCATGGTTGAATTTCATGGAATTTCAATGCTCGCTCCAGGTCCCACAGATTTTTAGGCAATAGGAAGCCATCCACCAGGGCCACTTATCTGGATAAGTGGAAGAATTCTCAAGCTGATGCACTGAGCACTAGGTCTCCCCAATCCAGGCATCTATTCCTTTCATTCTGGACTATCTGCTGTGCCTGAAGAAGCAGGGGTTAGCCCTCTCTTTGGTCAGAGTTCATCTGATGGCTATTTCAGCATTCCACACTGGGGATGGAGGCCACTTTGTTTTTGTAAATCACTTAGTGGGTACATTTCCTTAAGGAGTAAATAGATCCTTTCCTCAGGTAAGACAGCCGCTCCCTGCATGGGAGCTGAGGGTACTCACATTGAAGCCACCTTATACAATTTTCCAGACACACAAAATACAGCTCAGGCCTCACCTGGCCTGTCTCCCCAACATGGTGTCTCAATTTCATCTAGGTCAGGACATCTTCCTCCTGGTTTTCTGTCCTAAGCTGCATACTGCTCCAAGGCAACAGCTGCTGCACTCACTGGGTATGTATAGAGCACTCACCTTTTACATCGAGCACACAAAGCCATTTAGAAAGTCACTGCAACACTCTGTGGCAATTGTGAACATGGGAAAGGTCTTGTTTCCTCTCGGTGCATTTCTTCATGGAACACCGACTATCTGCAAGTTCTATGAGTTAGCAAGAGACCCTACAACAGCAATTACTGCACATTCCACAAGGACCTAGACCTCTTCTACAGCCTTCTTAGCCCAAGTTCGGATTCAGGACACATGCAGGAAAGCTACTTGGTCCTTCATTTATACATTAATGGTCCATTGTGCCATTGATCAGCAAGCCTGTGATGAAGCTGCTGTGGGCAGGACAGTCCTACAATCAGTAGCAAACTAACTCCGAATGCATCCCCTGGGTAATAGCTTGTAAGTCACTTCAGTTGGAAATGATGTGAACAAGCATTTGATGGAAAAACAGTTACTAACCTTTTGTAACTATTCTTCGAGATGTGGTGTTCACATCCATTCCAATAACCACCCTCCTTCCCCTCTGTCTGGAGTAGCCAGCAAGAAAGAACCGGGGTCATATATACAGGCAGTCCCCGGGTTACGTACAAGATAGGGACTGTAGGTTTGTTCTTAAGTTGAATTTGTATGTAAGTCGGAACTGGTATATATTTTGGGGGGGGACGGGGAGCTGGAGTTAGGTGGAAAAGACCCTGATTCTCATACAACTTCCTTATTCTAAGAAAAACACATACTGTTTTGATATGAAGGTTTTTTTGGTTGATATTTTAATTTAAAAATTGATCATAAGTTTCAGTGTTTCATGCTATATCGAAATCTTCCTTTTAGGGTACCTGAAAGATCCCAGTTATTCATTTAATAGTCAGAATCTTTGTTTTTTATAACTAAAAAAAGTTTATTCAATGCATATTACTGTTCCAAATAGAATTAGGTACAGATGGTTCAGTGAAATGGGTATTAAGTGTAATCAATAGTTATTGGAGAGCACAGTGAAATATTGATACAATCAAAGCCGTTGTTGTATTCTGCTGAGCAGAAAATGGAAATCCCTTCCTGTGAAGTGTGTGTGTGTGTGTGTGACTTTATCCACAGGATTAATTTTAAAGAAAAATTCTGTGTTGGGAACAGGAGTTTAGCCACAGGTGGGTCCTCATTGTCCACTCACCCACTTTGCAACCAGACCTATCCCCTCGAGGCTTACCCTGCTCCACTCCAGCCAGGGTGTGGGGTTGGGGCTTATCCCCTCTTCCCTTCTGTCCTGCTCCTCCCCATTCTTGCCCACCCACACCACTGGGTAATTTTTCAGCTTCACCTCTGCCAGGCTGGAAGGCCTTGTTAATTTCACGTGACGCTAACAAGATACTTGCAGCTCCAGTGCTGAAGAGGGAAAGAGCTGTTGCTCCCAGGGTGGGGACTGTAACACAATGGGTCTCACTGCCTGTTGCTCCTGCTGTTCCCTAGGAAATTAATTTTTCCACTCTGGGGTGCCCCCTTTTGGCTGGTGTCTTGTTCCCCCCAGCAGACCTGCGTCCTCCGCGGCAAGAAAAGCCGCTCCACGTCTCCCTGGTCTGCTGGGGGGGGGGGGGGAGAGGCTGCTAGCTGCTAGCGTCTCCCTGGTCTGCTGGGGGGAAGCGCCCCGAGCACCGCCGGAGGCGGCGACAGTGGGGGAGGCACCCCGCACTAGCTGCGCGCCCGCGCCCCCCCCCCCCCCCCGTTTGTAACTAGGCATCTGACGTAAGTCAGATTGATGTAACCCAGGGACTGCCTGTAGTGCTGTCTAGGAGGTGCTGCTTCAAAGAGCTCCCTGGCTGACTCTGTATAGGCTGCTAGGGGAAAAGTTTTTGATGACCATGTATACAACACATGCACACCTCAATTGGAATGGATGTGTGCAACACGTCTCTGAGAACAACAATTATGAAAGGTTATTAACCATTTTTTTCTTGAATGTAAATAGGATTCTGACATGTATATTCTTAATGATGTGCAGTATGCTGTTCAGTTGCCTGCCCTTCCAGCATTTGACTCAGTATACATATTTGACTCAGTCCTGAAATTTTTAGTTAGGCAAAATGTATTTCCAGCCTCAAGCTATTGTAAATCATGAAGCTAGGGTGCCCACCTCCAGCATGAACTTAGTGTCAAGCTAAGTGATATTAAAAAAAATACTGGGTCTGGTTTTGTTTGCCTTTTGGATTTTTAACATTCAGAGTTCACATTTTCAAACTTCTTTCCACATCCATGAAGGTTAGAAACTTCTCTTTAAAAAACTGAGTCTCTCGTAATCCTTGACTCCCAAAGCTAGGGCTTTTAAGAAAATATCTTTTTCCATTCAACTAAAATTAAGGAATGAGTGAGGAGTTTAGGGTTTGACACATAGTTTGGGATCGCTGTGGATGAAGGCCTATCTACAATAAATGTCAATTGCCAGTTGTTCTGGAGCCCTTGTATAATACGTGACCTGAGCCAGCGAGAAAACACAGCTATCAGCTATCAGCTATCGCTAATTCCCTAACGTGGCATATTCTCATCATGTCCGTGGCAACACATTGTAGCTGTGGAGCTTGAACTTAGAAACAAATTCCAAATCAATATTTAAGAGGACCACCAGATTGCTTTTATGTGATGGACATACTTTATAGTCATAACTCCCATGTGTTAGTATTTTAGCTGTTATGCCAACATCTATTTCATCAAGAAGTTAGAATATTCTTTAGCCCAGATCTTTTCCTGCTTTAGGATCCTTTGTTTTAAACCAGTGATATAGTTTCACTAAAGCAAGGATGAATAGAGCCTCTGCTGGTGTAGAGCTGATGTAACCTCTTACAACAATCCTCTCTGGTTCCTGAGTCCCTCTCATAGCCACGAAGGCTATGTCTAGACTGGCATGATTTTCCAGAAAAGTTTTCCGTTAAAAGCATTTTCGGAAAAGAGAGTCTAGATTGGCATGGATGCTTTTCCGCAAAAGCACTTTTTGCGGAAGAGCGTCCCTGGCCAATCTAGACGCGCTTTTGTGCAAAAAAGCCCCAATTGCCATTTTCGCTATCGAAACTTTTTTGCGGAAAACAAATCTCAGTTGTCTACACTGGCCCTTTTGCGCAAAAGGGGCTTTTGCCCGAACAGGAGCAGCATAGTATTTCCGCAAAAAGCACTGATTTCTTACAGTAGGAAGTCAGTGCTTTTGCGGAAATTCAAGCGGCCAGTGTAGATAGCTGTCAAGCTTTTCCAGAAAAGTGGCTGATTTTCTGGAAAAACTGGCCAGTCTAGACACAGCCCATGGTTACTCTGTGCCCTTGTGATTTGGGGCTATTTTAGTCCCTATAGCTGTAGTCCCCAGACTTTTTACCTTGTGCCCTCCCTTCCCCTGTCCATGCCCCACCCTGAGCCAGGGTCAAGAGCAGGGATGTAGCCAGGAGTAACGGGGCTGAAATTGGGGCCACAGCAAAGTGCAGGCCTAGGGCAGGCAGCAGAGACCAGTAGCGGAGCTGGGTGGTGCTCCCTCCCACTCTCTGTAACGGCTGGCCTGGATCCCAGTCACATCTCACCCCACAGCGGGTGCCCCACAGTTTGGGGGCCCCGCCCTAAAAGTATGTCTTAGCTGCAGTTAAAGACTTGCAGCTGGCCTGCATCGCCGGACTCGGACTTGTAGGACTGGAACTGTAAAATTATAGTTTAGATGTTCAGCTTCAGGCTGAAGCCTGCATTATGGGACCCTCCCCCATCGTGGGGTCCCAGAGCTCAGGCTCCAGCTCAAGCCCAAACATCTAGCCTAAATTTTTACAGACCTGCATCCCCAAACCAAGTCAGATGGCAAAAGCCAGCCACGGGTGTTTAATTGCAGCATAGACATAGCATTAGATCAGGGCTACTCAACTTTGGAAGTCCTGGGGGCCACAATGATACTCGCAGCACATGCCAAGAGCCGCAACTTAAGTGTGGTTGCATATACTTGCAAATATAGATGCAAATAGTTTTTCAAACTGAGTGGCACGAACACAAAGAGTAAGCCGTAAGCCAAACGTGGCCAGTGAAAGCCAGTCAGCATCTCTCAGGTTCTGCCCACAAGGGTAAGCAGCCAGTGCTTCCCACAGTGCCACGGCGCTCCCAGCACCTCCTCCCTGGGGGGCTAGAAACATCGACACCCTGTAGCTGTCTGTTCCAGGCAGCCTGTCCATTTGTGTCTTTCAGTGCTCACCCTGCTTGGGAGATGCCTCGCCCTTGGGAAGCATGTTCCCAGTAGAGCCATGTTCAAAGGATCCCACCCATGGACCGCATGCTGAGCCCCGCATAAATCCAAACTGCACCGCAGGCTGCAAACAAATGGGCTGCGGGCCGCAGGAGGACAACGGGCCGCGTGTTGAGTAGCCCTGCATTAGAGTGTGGTGAGCCAGAAAAAGTGGGATCTGTCTGGGACCACTTCTGCATTCATAGATCAATGTGGTACACAGCTAGCCTAAGCCTTATGGATGTCTTTGCTCCCACACCCTCCTAAGTTAAACTGGCCACTACAAAGATAGATGTAAGGATTTGGGCTTTCATCTTGTATTGATAGGAACCAAATAAATAATCTGAAGTGCAAAGAGGTTTGCTTCCTAATATTTAACTTGACTGCATGATTCCTGCACCATGAAGACTTAGCAAATGTAACTATATATGTATATTTTAAAAATATATGTGTATATATTTGTGTGTGTGTGTGTGTGTGTGTGTGTGTGTGTGTGTGTGTGTATACATACACACACATATTTTTAAAATACGTATCTATTTAAAAAAACTCTAATGGACTAAAGCTTTTAAGGTTCCCTTACTCTTTACAGCGATCTTAGAGGTGTATAATGCTCCTAGAAGCTGTTAAAATATGGTTTATATGTACATTTCTCTTCATGATGGTCCAAAGGAGAATCCTCATTGGTCCCTCTATGGGTGGCATGACATCGTGCCCTATATTCAATAGGTTCTTCAGATTGCCTAACTGTCTGCTGAGGGCTAGTGGAGAATAGAACAGAAAAGGAAAAAATGTTCACGCTATGTGGTCTCAGATCCAATGAAAATGCAGATTGCTTCAGCTGGGGATAAAAGAACTTTGAAAAAAGAGCTTGTAGTCTTGGAGCTACTGTTAAAAGGGGAGATGAATTGCAAGAGACCATTTCATGCCAAGGTACATTAGAGAGTAGAATCTCAAAGAGCTATTAACCCTCAGTAAGAATTGTGGGGTAGTCCTTGGCTGTCAGGACAGAAGCATGCATATAAATTTAATACTGTTTGTCCTTGGGCAGAGACAAAAGATTACTTCTAAATCCTTAACATCTTGTCTCTACTAACATGAAATGATATTCCACAGTGTTGCCTTCTTCTTAATCCTTTCTTATCAACAGGATAGTAATGAGAAATATATAATTTTGAAAGTTTTCATTCTTAAAAGGAAAAAAATAAAACATACTCACTTATGGAAGAGTATGTACATTTCTTTTAGAGCTTGTCTGCTTCATTGCAAATCATTATGCTGTTCAAGGTGGATTAAAAGAGGGAAGTATATTTATAGCTTTATCATTGAAATAAAAACCTTTGAAAAAGTCCTTCTTTGGAGCTCCCTTTCCAGAGTTTCTCTAGATTAGGTGAGATTTGATTTTGGTTTTGATGCATTTAATATAATAGTCATTTCAACGCTGAATGCTTTATGCAGTAAATGCTACTAGAAAAGCATAACTGCAAAATTCTGTGTTCTCTTTAACTCAGATCTCATATTCTACAGACACTTTGATGGTACAGTCCTTACTTGTGTATGTAAACCCATTGAGTTCACTGTAACTATTCTTAGGAATATTTATGTAACTGTGATTTGTAGGATCAAGCCTTTTAAGATTTTTCTAGTAAATTAACAACTATTCTGCACACATTTTAAGTGAAACTTTACACTTTAAGATATGGATCTTTTTGTGGACCCAAATCTTTTGCTTTCATTGATAAATTCAGTATAACTTGTGTCTGTGTTTATCTGTTTTACACAAAGAAATTTAATTCTATGTCCATAAAAAAACTTTCATTAAATGTTCTCTGATTTGTGAAATCTTAAATAGAACGTAATTAAGAACAGCAGCTAGAAATCTGAAATTAAGATCAGATTTAAAATGGAAGAGTTTTATTTTAAAAGGTTCAAGATTTCATCTGATATTTAGTTATAGAACATATGTAGGTGACCTAACAAAATTCTAATAAAGTAACATGTAAATGTTCGTTATGGTTTGTATATAATAAAAATATTATGTACATTATGAACATAAAAGGCTATTTGAATGAATGTAGTAGCCTTACAATATTGCATACATTTTTTTACTATAACTAATTTAACTGTTCTAAAAGCAAGACAAGTACAGCAAGCTAAATTCAGGCAAAGTTCCCCTTCATAAAGTACAAATTAATATTGAGCATAGACGTATATAGTTTCAGATTATAAGAGTTAATAAAGAACACTTCTAGATTACAGGGTGTAACCTTATCCTTGTTATGAAGCTGAAGGTATTTTTGCTGCATTTGTGCATTTTCTTAATTTTCTAGGGTCATGAGAATGTGCAGTGTTTCTCTTTGTAATCATTCAAGACCGTGCGTGAGTCAAGTGGAATGCAGTGTGACTGTGTGGCACGTGGTGTTCCAGGAGAAGGAGGGGGGACCTGTTCTGTGGGAAGGCTTCATTTTGTTGAGTAAAATCACACCATAATGATCACGCCATTTCCTCTATTCAGAAAGCTGGAATGTGGGCTGAGTTAAGGATGGTGCAGCCTTCCCTCTCATGCCCTACTCCACCCCCCCAGCAAATGCATCATTAACTTTCTGAATGCCTGAAATAAATAGAACGAAATATTTTACTTGCACTGAGGGTAACAGAGAAAGTACAAATCTAACAAAGCAAGACACATACGAAAACCTGTAAAGCCGTAAAAGCCTGAATTATTTCTGAAGCTGTATAATATTTTATACATGATTGTACTTGATAGATCTCCCCCCCCCTTCATGAAACACTGTGGAGACTGGGAAAATGAATCTAAAATCTATAATACCTGTTGTTTAAAAACTTCCTAAATGTTAATTATGTTTATAGATTGCGCATGAAATCCTTAAATCCAAATTATTAATAGAGTAACTTGTTTAAAGTGGTAGTGAAAATTGTAAATTCTGCTGCTGAAATGCCAGTTGCATTTGGGGTTTTTTTGTTTGTTTTTTTGTGAGTTTTGTAAAAGGCTGATGGTGCAAGATAGGGCAATATTATCTCAGGATTATTTAATAAGAAGTCACTAAAGTCTTAAGATTCAGTTATCCGACTTGCTTGCATTTAAATTATAACTGTCCTATGTCCTTGTCTGGTAATTCCGTTCAAGGGCTTGATTCTGGAACTTTGATTCACATAAAGATATAAGAAAAAAAGTTAAAAGTTTTGAAGATAGCCACTCAAACAGCTGGATCTTGAACCCTTGTATAAAACTAATTATAACTTATCACATATGGAATAATTTACATGTGTAGTACTGTGTAGGGATATAGCCAATAGGGATCTATCTGAATAGAGATCATTTGACAAGACTCTGGCCTCTCACTTGTTCCAAATAGTAAGTGTACAAATGGATTTGTAAAGGTAATGATGAGACTGAAATTTACAAAAAGCTCTCATCGTCCCCCAATGCTTCTGAAAAATAATTAAACCCCCAGCTTATGTTTGTTTTTCAAAATCCTGACAACTAACCACTGATCTCCACAGCTTTCCTTAGTCTAGGGGTCACCAACCAGTAAATCAGGATCTTCTGATAGATCTTGGAGCCTCTGACAGGTGATCCTGACAGATTTGGCCAGGAGTCAAAGTGCGGACATTTCAGCTGCCCATCAGCACTGCTGTGTCACTCCTGCCCTCTGCCTTGAAGCTGCCCCCCAGCCCCAGGAGCCTCTTGCTTACTGTGTGGGACACAGTAAGAAGAGGAGGGGCTGCCCCTTCCTCCACCCCGTACGCCATTCACAGAGCAGAGGGGGGACAGGAATGGACAGAGTTTGCTGGCTGCTTTTGGGAGTGATGCAGGGCTAGGGTAGGGGTGAGCCTGCCTTCATCCCCTGCACCACCATCCAGAAGCCACCTATGGTAAGCAGTGTCTAGCTGGAGCATGCATTCCAAACCAGGCCCCAGTCCTGAACCCCTCCTGCACTCTAAGCCCCTGCCCTAGTTCTGAATCCCCCTGCACCCAAACTCCCTCCCAGAGTCAGCACCCTGAACGGCCTCCTGCACCTCAACTCCCTGCCCCAGACTCAGCTCAGAGACCCTCCCACCCTCCAAATCCTTTAGCCTAAGATCAGAGTCCGCATCCCCCTCCTCCGCACCCTAGCCCTCTGTTTTCAGCCTGATAAATGAGAGGATGGAGTTAGAAGGGGTAGGGCCTTGGAGAAGGGGTGGAAAGGAGTTGGGGCAACTGTGTTTGGGTTTGAGGTGAATCCTGGATTGCATTTAAATTAAAAAACGTGATCTCATGCTTTAAAAGGTTGGAGACTGCTTCCTTAGTCTTTCAGTATCCCACATGCGCTCACACTTTCCAAGCTGTAGTAGAATAATGTGCTGCTTGGATGTGCATAGCAAGAAGGCACCACTATTTGAACCATCCAGTTGTAGAATGTTCTTCCTAAATAAATACTGCTAACGAGTATATGCACTGAGCTGTTAGGTCTGGTGAGGAAACTACTAAGGATTTCATTATGACAAATGGAGTCATATTACAAGGAGAAAAAAATCAAGCCAATACAAGCTAAACATAAATCATGTTAATGAGAAGTATAGTTCTTCTTCGAGTGATGTCTTTCTGGATGCTCCACTGTTGGTGATGGGTTGCCCGGAGCCACAAATCAGAGCATTGCAAAGCAGTTTCCCCCCATCAGGCCATGCAGGTCTTGAGCTGCTGTCTCCCAAGCACCTAACCAGCCCCCTGCCCTTCAGTTCCTCTTAAACCACCCTCGGATGTGGATGGAGCTTCAACATGCTCTCATTCTCTTTACCTCAGTTACTTAGAGTTTGGACAATTACTTTTATAGAGTTAGTGTTAGAAATTCGTGTAAATAGTTTCCCTCCTTCATCTTTACCTCAAAAAACAAAACAACCAGAAAAATTCTTCTGCTCAGGGGATTTGAATGAGGTACTAGCTGCTCAAGTATGATGAACTAGGCACTTCTTGGTTCCCCACTTCACTTTAAAAAAAAAAGAATTAACAAATATTAACAAACAGAATAATATTAACTAACAAGAATCATACTGTGGCACCTACACTGCTGCACCCATCCTCGGTGCCAAGAGAAGAACTAGGGTGCTCTACTCTCCTGGCACCACTTAAGAACTCAGCACCACAAAATACCATCGCTCCACAGGCAAAAGCAGCATGCTCTACCAAGCTGGCACTGCCTTCAATGCTGCCACCCTCAGCACCAGCCACGCCAGTGCTTGATACAGACCTGCAGTTAATGGGGGCAATATCTGACAGATCTAACTCATTACTTGACAGTCATGGCAAGCACTCTTAGTTATACTCTGCTTCTACAGGTCTGTCTCCAACACACAGCTCCCCACGTGGGATTAGGTCTCCAATACTCTCTGCGTAGTCCCTTGCCTGATGATGACCAAATCAGTGCATTCTCATCGCAGCACTCATCACTGACGGGCTCACCCTCACATTGTTACAGAGAAAGACCTCATCAGCCCACCTGGTACCCACACTGGGCTTACCCCCCTCCACCTTATCCACCACAGTGGGTACCTTAGGTTCCATGTAGGCAGCACTCATCAACCCACTCCACACCATCAGAAAGACATTTGCCTCCATCCCAATCCCTTTCCCCACCTGAAGATTCAGAGGATAAGGAGGGACAGATAGATTATAGGGATCCATACCCTCATGCACTGGATACCTCTCCTATAGATAACTCTTCACCAATGTCAGATGATGCAGTCGTACCATCTGACACATGGCCAATCGATGACCTTAAACAATTCCAGGAGTTAGTCAAAAGTGTAGCAACAAGTCAGCAGGTTCCATTTCAAAAAGTGCAGGAAAAGCAGCACCATTTGCTGAAGAATCTGCACCCCATGTTGGAGGGGGAAATTGCCTTGGCCATAGCAATTATGGGGACAGCTGATGAGCTGTGGCAAATGCCTACATCTATCTAACCTACCTGTAAAAGGGCAGGCAGAAAATATTTTGTTCCCCCCCAAAGACACTGAATTCCTATTTACACACCCACAACTGAACTCTTTCGTTGTGGAGTCAGCTCAGCCCTGATCTAAACTGCCCCAGTATAAAATGGATAACCAAGCCAAGGACCATAAGAAGTTAGATCTTTTTGGTAGAAAGGTCTCCTCTTCGTCCACACTGCAGCTTAGAATAGAATTAGAATTAGAAATAGAATTAGCTTAGAATTACGCTGACCTCTTGGCAAATCATGACTGATAATTACGCAAAACTGGGAGAGCTCATGGAACACCTCCCCAAATCAAAGAGGCCTATCTTGAAAGTGCTAGTCCATGAGGGCCACACTATTGCATATACCGCCCTACAAACAGCTCTAGACATGGCTGATACTGATGTGAAGGGTATCCTGGTTACAAACTTCGGGGGTTCCTTGCAAGCTCCAGTCTAGAGTGGAGGACCTCCCATTTGACAAACAAAAGTTACTTACATCCAAGACGGATGAAGTCCTTCATAGTAGCAAAGACTCAAGAACCACGTTTCACACATTGCGGATGTATACTCTACCTTACCAGCACAAGTGCTATACTCCATATAACCATTTTATATATATATATATATATATATATAGCCAATATAATCAGCCCCCTCAAAGACTTTATGAGGGTACTTGATCTAGATAGTGTCCTCAGATGATGATACGTTCCAACCCACTACCATTCAGGTCTCAAAACAGCAGGTTTGAGTGTATGGTCGAGGATCTCCTCAATCTCCCACAAAATCCAAAGCCAACACAGTGGTACCATCTTTTCATGCACTGTTTGTACCCCTTCCTACTCCACTAGGAGTCTATAACATCAGACCTCTGAGTGTTGGAGATAATCTGTACAGGATATACTATCCCTTTTACTTCTACCTCCTCACCCATCCCTCTTCAGGGACCCCTCTCACGAGAGCCTGCTAAGACAGGAGGTCAATCATCTTCTGCTGCTCGGGGCCATAGAGAGGGTACTCAATGAATTGCACGGAAGGGGATTCTTCTCCAAGTATTTCCTGAGAGAGAAAAAAATGGGGGGTTGGAGACCGATCCTTGATCTCCGCAAACTGAACACATTTCTCAGGAAGCAGGGCTTCAGGATGGTAACACTAACCATAATTATTCTGGCATTGAATTGAGGGACTGGTTCACAGCCCTCGACCTACAGGATGCATACTTTCACATTACCATTCACCCAGCTCATCACCATTACCTTCTTTTCACACTAGAAGCAGACCACTATCAATACAAGGTTCTGCCTTTCAGCCTCTCAGCTCCCCGAGTGTTTTCAAAGGTCCTAGCTGTAGCCACTACAACAGCTACACGTAGTCATCTTCCCATTCCTAGACAACTACTTGGTAAAAGGGAGGTCAAGAGATGAGACCACCTCCATGGTGAACACTTTTGAAAAAAGGCATTCTTCCTCGTAAAATGAGGTTTTCCGCGGTCGAAAAAACTGCCACGTTCTTTTGATTTACTTTTGAAAGAACGCAGCAGCAGTCTAGACACAGGGGAAGTTTTTTTCAAAAAAAGGTTACTTTTTTCGAAAAAACCCTGTAGTCTAGACACACACCAAATGTCCCCAATTCTGCTCCAGAGCAGGACTCAGCAAGGGCTCGCTCAGGGATGCATTCCTGATCCAATGGAGGGCTCCTCTACACTATGCCTTCCCCCCCGTACCACTCATTCCCAAAGTACTCCATAAGTTCCATGCAGAAGGGGGCCAAGTCATTCTGATAGCTTCATTCTGATCACGCCAAACATGGTTTCCATTCCTGTGCAGGCTGTTCACTCAACCTCCCCACCCATTAGTACATTGATGCGACCTTCTCTCCCAGAATTGTGGGATAATGTTGCATCCTCAGCTGCATACCCTTCACCTCCATGTGTGGCTCCTATCTGGTTTGGGGAACTAGAGGCCCAATGTTCTCCACAATTGGAGACCTTCCACCCAGAAAACTTAACTGCAAAAATGGGCTTGTTTCTCTGACTGGTGTCAGAGTGATGATGGACCCTCATACATCCCTACTGAACATTATCCTTGACTACATAATAGAACTTTCTTCCCTAAGAATTTACCTTTCAGCTGTAACAGCTTTCCACACCCTGGTGGACAGCCTCTCCAGAATATATACCCACCCTGAAGACCTCCACCCTAGCATGGCACTTGAGCCTTCTTTTGGACTGTTTGACTAGGCCTCCGTTTGAGCCATTGGCTATAGTTGTGCTTCCCTTCCTGTACATGAAGGTCTGCTTTCTATTGGCCATTACCTCAGGGAGGAGGGAAAGGGAACTTGGGGCCCTTATGATGGAGCCCCCCTATACTATTTTTGCAAAGTACAGGGTTACATTGAGGCGTCATCCAGCATTCCTCACAAAACTATATACGGCATTCCATGTCAATGAATCCATTATATTACCTACCTTCTTTCCAAAGCCATATGCTTCACCAAGGGATGCCATGATGCACACCCTCAATATTGGATGGGCATTGGCCTTCTTTTTAGATAGAACTGGGGCCTTTCATAAATCTCAGACATTTTTTATTTCCATTGCCAAGCGCTTGACAGGCACACCTATTTCATCTCAGCGAATCTCAAAGTGGATATTGACGTGCATACTAGATTCCATTCTCTAGCTAACAGAGCCGTACAGCATCCACCATGGGCACATTCCACTTGAGCTACAGCTGCCTTCACAGGCTTCCTGAATAATGTCCCCCTGAGAGACATTTCTAGAGCTGCAACATGGTCCTCAGACCACACTTTCATGAAACACTATGCAATTCTACCATAACTAGCATCTGACTCAGCGGTGGCCACTGCAGGCTTTTCCACCACCACCAAATAATGACTCCAGCTCCCTAAATCCAAGTCGAATACAGCTCTGTACTCACCCACAGGGACATCACTCAAAGAAGAAAAGGGAGTTACTCACTTTGTGAGTATTAACTATTCTTTGAGATATGTGTCCCTGTGGGTGCTTCCCTTCCTCTCCTCTACTCAGTGTCTTAGTTACTCGGACGTAGAAAAGGAACTGAAAGGGCGGGCCTGGGCCACATGTGTCAGGCGCTCGGGAGGCAGCAGCGTGAGATGCCTCCTCTGTATGCACAGCCCAACGGGGGAAACTTCTTTGTGATGCTCTAATTTGTGGCTCCCGGCGACCTGTCACCAACACTGGAACACCCATTGGGGGGACACATCTCGAAGAACAGTTGTTACTGCTCAAAGTGAGTAACTTTATCTGATTTCTCTTTCCTCAAACCAGTTTCTCTCACAGATCTGTGGAAATTAAAGAAAGCTGTTGTCCTGATTTAAGGCCTCAGTTCAACAAAGTATTTAAATGCATATTTAACTTGAAGTGAATGGGACTTAAACAGATGCTTGAGTGTTTTGTTGAATGGGGGACCAACTGCTAATACTTTAAGGTTATACATTGGCACTGTGTCTACATTGGCATGATCTTGCGCAAATACTCTTTAAAGCAAGAGTTCTTACGTTAAAGTATTTGCGCAAGAGAGCGTCTACACTGGCATGTGCCTTTGCGCAAAAGATGTGCTTTTGCACAAGAGCATCCGTGCCAGTTTAGACGCTCTCTTGCGCAAGAAATTCATGTTGCCTGTGTACACTGGCCTCTTGCGCAAGACCAGTTGCACAAGAGGGCTTATTCCTGAGTGGGAGCATCATAGTTCTTGCACAAGAAGCACTGATTTCATACATTAGAACGTCAGTATTCTTGCACAAGAACTCCCCGCCAGTGTAGACAGGCAGCATGTTTTTGCTCAAAAGCGGCCACTTTGGCGCAAGATCGCGCCAATGTAGACACAGCCAAGGATTTTTACAGTGATGAAACTGAGATCTAGGCCTAGTCTACACTACCCCCCCTCCTGGTCGATCTAAGATAAACAACTTCAGTGAATAACAAAGCTGAAGTGGACATATTTACCTCTGTATCTTCCATGTGGTGGGGTTACGGGCTGATGGTCTCCCATCAGTTTCACCTACTCTTCTCATCCTGCTGGAATACTGGAGTTGATGGGAGTGCCTCTAAGCAGATGTGATAAATCTACTGCTGGTGGATCGATTGCTGTAGCATTGCTTGTGTAGTAGATACATGCACCTAAAGATGGAGGTCATATCCTGAGTGCATCTCCAGATGTTCAGGACAGGTCAATCCTTTGGACAAACAGATTTCAGTTTCAAAATGAGAGTGTGTGAGAACAGGTGAAATCTTTCAATGGGAGTTGCCGAAAAGAGTTCTGGAAAGAGCTTGTTTGTGTAAGTATTTTCTGTTTTATCTAAAAGTCCTAGATAGTTCGCACGTAGGACAGAAACCATAATGTATTGAAGCACCCTACACATAACTACGGGCATATGCTATATGTATTCTGATTGCTACAATTTCATATGAAAGAGATTTGGCTGAACTACTGCTTTTGCTCTTTCCTAATAATGCATAGCTCTAGTATTCTGTTAGTTGCAGTTGACAGTTAAGAACTCAGTGGCATTATTTTAATGTGAATTTTTCACTCTCACTTGTCAGTGTAAGTTGAAAGGAGTATTCAGGTTTAATACTGATCCACCCAGCCAGTTTCACTTCCAAGCAGACTAGGAATTGTTCACAAGACTTCATTGTACTAGTTCTTTGCACTAAGAATGGATCCACAGCATTTTAGTGCCAGAGAATATGAACAATATGGTAGATGAAGTCAGAATTTGGTCTCTTCCGGCAGCCTTCCACAAATCTCCCATGAAGACTTGACAATGAACAGAATGAAGAAGACAGACAGGAAGCATCATGTCAATTACAGTAAACATTTAGTTTTTGAGAACTTAATAAGAACTACATTTTAGATTGTTCAACAAATAAATACTGGCATCTTGTCCAGGCATCCCTCCCCAACACTTTCCTCCCCCTTTTTCTGACGTTAGGCAATTTAAATGCCTGCGTGTCCAGTGCAGGATCTAGAAAAGAATAATTCTCATTGTGGTCCTTGTGCACAAAAACAAAAGAACTTACTGATCAAAGATATGGTGTATGCAGCACAAACTTTGTCATGTGACCAGCCAGCTCTGTTTCCAGCTGTCAAACTACAAGCTAGCTTGGACTGCTTCACCATTTATGTGGAGCACTAGTTGCCTAGCAACACCTTCCAGCAGTCATTTACATTGATTTACATTTCATGGCCACTGAAGTTTCTTGGGGAAACTTTCTTTAGTTTAGCCATTCCAAGGTTTTTTCACAGTTAACTTCCACAAAATGCTTCCTCTAGCAATATAATCTTGAAGTACACAGAAGTTCTAATTTCTTAAAGCATAATCTTTTGTCTTTACCCCTTAAAATATCAAAACATCACATACCCTTTCAATGTTTTGTTTCCATCCAGAAACATATCTTGAAATGTATCGGAATGAAGTGAGCCCAGTTAAGCAAAAAACAATGTTAGACATAAAGATTTGGGCAAGTTTCCAAATTCTGAAGGAGGAAGATGTAATAGGGATAGGAGATAGGTGAGAGTCCAATTAAACAAATTTGCCAAGTTATTGTTGTTAACATATAGTGGCCTCAGGCATGTATGAGTTTCTTGTGTATGTTAAACCACAATACACTTTTCAGCTCCCAAGAATATTCATGATGTTAGGGTCTAGTGACTTACTCAAAATTTAGCTAGCAAAATTATTTTAAATATTTGTATACATGCAACAATGTGAGGAAATGTCCCTATAGTTCAGATGACTCACATGGCACTCCTTTTTTTTTTTTTTTTTTTTTTTTTTTTTTTTTATACTGTGACCTGGTGCTTCATATTGTTCCCAGTCCATTGCAGAACTTTCTGCTAGCTCTGATACTCTGCAGGATTTGGCCCCATGAAAGCTGTGGCCCTCACTAAACCCTGCAGGGCTAATGCACAATAAATCTTTTAAAATCTTTTTCTGCGCGTAGTCAGACCTGCTACTTAGTTCATTCTGAAGAAAGACTTAAAGCTCTACATACAGTATTATTCAGATTCTATATTTATCGTGTCAGAAGAAAATTTCCCAGGAGACACCCCACAAAAAATTGTAGACAAAGATCAGATTTTGATAAAATCAACTTCAATAAAAATTAATGAGAGCAAAATTTGGCTCTAAAACAGTGTTTCTCAAAGTGGGCTGTGGGCCCATTTGGGTAAGCTGCTAATGGTCCACTCCACTTTGTTTATCTTAAGGCTCTGCAGCCACAGAGCCTCGCAGCTCTCATTGGCTCCAACTGGCCATTTCCAAGGAAGGGGCATGGCACAGGCCACCGCTTCCTGCAACTCCCCTTGGCTGGAAATGGCAAACCAGAGCCAATGAAAGCCAGGAAGCTCTGTGGCTGCAGAGCCTTTATATAAACAAAGGGGTGCAGCCTGTTAGCAGCTTTCCCGAAGCGGGCCCATGGCCCATTTCGAGAAACACTGCTCTAAAAATACCTTGTCTTAAAAAAAACATAAACCTACTCTTGTATCCAATGATAATTATAATCTTATACACAGCTTTTCATCCATAGATCTTAAAGCATTTATAAATTAGATCAGTTTAGTTATGTGCATTTTACAGATGGGGAAACTAAGGCACAAGGATGGCAAGGTCATGTATCAAAGCTGGGGATTGAACCCTACAACAAGAGAAACTTGTAGAAATGAAAACCCTTCCAGACTTTGTGCAGTCATTGATATGTACTTCCTCTTGAGCCTCATATAACACATACTTCAAATACATATTCAATTTAAAATCACAGAATTATCCAAGTTCAATTAAAGTTCACTTATCTGCTATAACAGTGTTTCACTCCCCCAAGGGGAGTCTTCACCCACCAAACCAGGACAGGGTTTCTTAAAGTCCACTTCAACCTTCTTTTCTCCAGTTAAGGTGCCAGCTCCACCATAAGACCTTGCCTTTAAATCTCAGTGCACTGAGAACTCCCATTTGAACTTCTGGCAAACAGTTCTCTCCTATGAAGGTTTTAAGAGACAGAGAATACTAGGACTGGAAGGGACCTCGAGAGGTCATCGAGTCCAGTCCCCTGCCCTCATGCCAGGACCAAATACTGTCTAGACCATCCCTGATAGATATTTATCTAACCTACTCTTAAATATCTCCAGAGATGGGGATGCCACAACCTCCCTGGGCAATTTATTCCAGTGTTTGACTACCCTGACAGTTAGGAACTTTTTCCTAATGTCCAACCTAAACCTCCCTTGCTGCAGTTTAAGCCCATTGCTTCTTGTTCTATCCTCAGAGGCCAAGATGAACAAGTTTTTTCCCTCCTCCTCATGACACCCTTTTAGATACCTGAAAACTGCTATCATGTCCCCCCTCAATCTTCTCTTTTCTAAACTAAACAAACCCAGTTCTTTCAGCCTTCCTTCATAGGTCATGTTCTCTAGACCTTTAATCATTCTTTTTGCTCTTCTCTACACCCTCTCCAATTTATCCACATCTTTCTTGAAATGCGGTGCCCAGAATTGGACACAACTCCAGCTGAGGCTTAACCAGCACAGAGTAGAGTGGAAGAATGACTTCTCATGTCTTGCTCACAACATATCTGTTAATGCATCCTAGAATCATGTTTGGTTTTTTTGCAACAGCATCACACTGCTGATTCTCATTCAGCTTGTGGTCCACTATAACCCCCTAGATCCCTTTCTGCTGTACTCCTTCCTAGACAGTCACTTCCCATTCTGTATGTGTGAAACTGATTGTTCCTTCCTAAGTGGAGCACTTTGCATTTGTTTTTATTAAACTTCATCCTGTTTACCTCAGACTATTTCTCCAATTTGTCCAGATCATTTTGAATTATGATCCTATCCTTCAGATTAGTCGCAACCCCTCCCAGCTTGGTATCATCTGCAAACTTAATAAGCGTACTTTCTATGCCAATATCTAAATCATTGATGAAGATATTGAACAGAGCCGGTCCCAAAACAGACCCCTGTGGAACCCCACTTGTTATGCCTTTCCAGCAGGATTGTGAATCATTAATAATTACTCTCTGAGTACCGTTATTCAGCCAGTTATGCACCCACCTTATAGTAGCCCCATCTAAGTTGTAGTTGCCTACTTTATTGATAAGAATATAAAACGCCTTACTAAAGTCTAGGTATACCACATCCACCTCCTTCTCCCTTATCCCAAGACTCGTTATCCTATCAAAGAAATCTATCAGATTGGTTTGACATGATTTGTTGTTTACAAATCCATGCTGGCTGTTCTCTATCACCTTGCCATCTTCCAAGTGTTTACAGATGATTTCTTTAATTACTTGCTCCATTATCTTCCCTGGCACAGAAGTTAAACTAACTGGTCTGTTGTTTCCTGGGTTGTTCTTGTTTCCCTTTTTATAGATGGGCACTATACTTGCTCTTTTCTAGTCTTCTGGAATCTCTCCTGTCTCCCATGATTTTCCAAAGATGATAGCTAGAGGCTCAGATACCTCCTCTATCAGCTCCTTGAGTATTCTAGGATGCATTTCATTAGGCCCTGGTGACTTGCAGGCATCTAACTTTCTAGGTGATTTTTAACTTGTTCTTTTTTTATTTTTCTTCTAAACCTACCCCCTTCCCACTAGCATTCACTATGTTAGGCATTCCTTCAGACTTCTTGGTGAAGACCGAAACAAAGGAGTCATTAAGCATCTCTGCCATTTCCAAGTTTCCTGTTATTGTTTCTCCCTCCTCACTGACCAGTGGGCCTACCCTGTCCTTGGTCTTCCTCTTGCTTCTAATGTATTTATAAAAAGTCTTCTTGTTTCCCTTTATTCCTGTAGCTAGTTTGAGCTCATTTTGTGCCTTTGCCTTTCTAATCTTGCCCCTGCATTCCTGTGTTGTTTGCCTATATTCATCCTTTGTAATTTGTCCTACTTTCCATTTTTTATATGACTGCTTTTTTATTTTTAGATCATGCAAGATCTCCTGGTTAAGCCAAGGCGGTCTTTTGCCATATTTTCTATCTTTCCGACGCAGCGGAATAGCTTGCTTTTGGGCCCTTAATAATGTCCCTTTGAAAAACTGCCAACTCTCCTCAGTTGTTTTTCCCCACAGTCTCGATTCCCATGGGACCTTACCTATCAGCTCTCTGAGCTTACCAAAAGCCGCCTTCCTGAAATCCATTGTCTCTATTTTGCTTTTCTCCCTTCTACCTTCCTTAGAATTGTGAACTCTATGATTTCATGATCACTTTCATCCAAACTGCCTTCCACTTTCAAATTCTCAACCAGTTCCTCCCTATTTGCTAGAATCAAATCTAGAACAGTTTCCCTCCCTTACCTTCCTAGCTGTGCTGATTGGCTATGAAGCGTAAGGAAGCTTGGACTCTTGATGGCTGATCCACCATCCACAATGTTCTATCATGACAAAGTGTGACTATGGCCACTCCCTTGCTTTCCCTAAGATTTCCTCAGAATTGCACATCAACCAAGATAACTCTGATCGAGTGCACTGGTTTGCACATATTTACATGGAGGAGCCAATAGGGGAACACATTTCAAAGAACTCTAATTGCTGTTCAAAGTTAAGTAATCTCTCCTTTTCAGAAGCATTTGAAGCTTTTAGAATTTGTTCCATTTCTATTTTGTCTTTTTTTATCCTGCAACAAAAGGAATGCTAAGGAAATCCTGCAAACCCTCCTCATGTTCTTGTTTAGAGTGATTTACACATTCGTTTCTGGAAAATTTACCAAGTTCATCCTGTGCAGATCTAAATTGCTTCTTGGAACCAAAAAAAGCTCCCCTTTAAAGCTGACTCTGCCTCCTTTTTTGGACTGCAAAAACTGAACTGTCTGGTTTGAAAGAGAAAAGTATAGGCCAGCTAAAAATGTTTAAGTAACTATGTAAGAAGAAGAAATCTATGCATTTTGGTATGTCTTCATTATGTAAAGTCTTTAATTTCTATGTGGACTGTCTTGTGAAGGATATGCACAAATTGAGGACTGCATGCAACAGAATATTCAGGAACCAAAATCTTTCACCTTTGCAGCCTATTTAGTGAAGACTTCGCCATTCTGTTGAACCATCTTTTATTTGAATCCACAACTACTGTGGGGAGATCCCTTAGGAATGAATATTCCATGTAATGGGCTTCTTTTGTATTCTCCTCCTATCTTCCAGATCCTTATTTTAATAAAGGCTTCAACTATATTTCTCTAGCCCATAGCAGCTGGAGATCAATGTTCAAATTCTGGTTTAGATCACAAGGGAAAACGTTAGACGTTAATGACTTAACCATTGCATGCCAAATACAGTTTACTTCTTTGTTGCTTTGCTATATTCTAATTTATTATCTTCTGTGGTGTTTGATGGTCTACTTGCTGCACGCTGGAGGTATGGTCTCGAAACAAAAAAACAAAAAAAAAGCACATAAGGATTTTTCCTTACTGCTTTCAACATAAGAATCTCCATACTCTATCAAAACAATGGTCCATATATACCAGTATTCTGATCAGTATCAGATGCTTTGGAGGAAAGTGCAAGAAGCTACATTCGGGACACTTATGGATTAATCTGCCATTAAGGAAAGTTTCTTACTGAGCCCTGTCTGCTTGTCATTGATTATGTCTTGAAAGTATGTGGATTTATATCAAGACACAAATTACAGGGTCATAGTTTTTAAAGACCAGGAACTATATTCTTCCAGCAATTGTATGTGAAATTATTGATGACTTTCATGGAATTTCTCCATTCAGCATGTACCATTCTGGTTTTCCTTTGATGGTTTCTATAATAAAATAAAAATATTGTTTATATTTCTCTTCTTTTTGATGCCCCAAACAAGATGGAACATCACGCTTTCCCCCTATAAGTACAGGTCTTTGTTTGTTTGTTTTTAATTAAAATAGCCCCATCTCTTGAAATGAGAAGAGAGGCACTTAATTAAAATCAGTTTCTGTAACCACTTATATGTATGTGTAAAGTTACTCATGTAACTCCCCCTAGAAACACATGCAATCTGGTGGGACCCTATATGTACATGAGCAGCTGCAGGCTTGGTTCCTAGCTTTCTATTTACAAAATTCAATTAACTTGATATGGACCTGATTTGAAAAAAAAAATTTCAAATAGTCCCACTGAGGAAAGGCTAGTTCCATGGTTGAGGGTTTCCATGATGGAATCCCATGGAAGCCACACAAAACAATGTGCAATAAATTAATTGAATGGGAAATACACACAGGGTAGGAAATAAAACAAAGGTGAGACTAAATGTGAGACTGTAAGTGAACTGGAACAGTTAACACTTGCCTGAGGGAACAGTTAACACGTGCCTGAGGAAAAACAGGTTCAAGCTGGCTCAATGGAGACAGAACTATTTCAATTTCTTTTCTGGAAACTGATATAAATGGTGCTACAGAAGTGCTAAGAAAAGGAGAGGGAGCTTGAAAAACAATAGTAGGCAGGCAAAGAGAGTTAAATAATAACCTTAAAAAGTACCTACACTTAATTTCTACTAACTCTGACTCAGAGTAGGTATTTTAATGCATACTAATTGAAAAATATTGTATTTGCATATATGGAGGGAAGAAAGAATATGTTCCCAGGGCACCCAGAGAAAGCAGGCTCCTTCTGTTTCTCAGAAGCTCCACAATGCAGGATACAAGGAACAGAGAAAGCAATAGTTTATGGTGACAGCTTCTGTAGCTACATAAATATTGACGTTTTTGTCTCTGGAGTGTTTCACAATAGACTAGAAAATAAGTCTTATATGAATGGCCCCCGGCTTCATGAGGATGACAGGTTTATACAATGTACTCAAAGGGGCTATAATGTCACTGTTGCGCCAGTGCTGTGTAGGCGGGAAGTTTTTCAGGATCTGGTGACCCTCATCCACCTTCAGGGAATCATGTTAACAGCCAGTTAAGGCATTGATTCCTCAGCGTGTAAAAGCGGCGAGGAGTCCTGTGGCACCTAATAGACTAACTGAAGTGTTGGAGCATAAGCTTTCGTGGGCAAAGACCCACTTCATCAGACGCATGTCAGGTCTTTGCCCACGAAAGCTTATGCTCCAACACTTCAGTTAGTCTATAAGGTGCCACAGGACTCCTCGCCGCTTTTCAGATTCAGACTAACACGGCTACCCGCTGATACTTGTCAGCATGTAAGTTGCTGCAGGGCTGGGTTGCGGCATCACAGCCACGAGCAGGCTGTGGCCAATCAGAGACCACACAAAGCTTGCTGTAAAAGAGTGGCATCTTTATTAATGTTGCGGCATTATCTTATGCAATACAAGTCACGGGCACACGTTTGCCTCTGCTGCATACGGGGCAGTCCTTTCCCAGCGAGTCAACGTGCCAATACAGAAAGCCGCCCTGGGTGTAACTGGAGCCTAGGCTGAGGGGGGCGCACCTGGCCCCACAGCAGCGATCTTTGACACGGCAGCGCGGGCAACACCCGCATTGGTGCTCGTTTAGGGGGTAGGGAGGGAGCTGTCGGTCCTGGGCCCAGCTCCCTCCCGCCTGCCCTGGGTTAGCAGTGGCTGCAGGGTTAGTACGAATGAGTAAGTGATGCCCCTCCCCCGCCCGGCTGTCCCACGGGGGCTCGCTCCTACCCCCGCTCGCCCCCCTCCATCCACCCGCCTGGGCCCGACCCTCCCTCCACCCCCCGCTGCCGCCCGCCCGCCTCAGCCGTTCCAGAAGTTGACGAAGAAGCTGCAGAGCGAGTGCCACTGCTCCGCGCAATAGGTCTCGGCCAGGTCCTCGCTCAGCTCCGTGGGCGGCTCCGGGCTCCCCTCAGCCGTGGGCGGCCGCTTCTCCGGGGGCAGCGGGGAGCCGGGACCCCCTTTCCTCTTGCCCGCCTTGCCCCGCTTCTCCAGGACCCCGGCGTGAGCCCCGCTGCTCATCGCCTTGGCGCCGGGAGCCCCGGGCTGCTGCGGCAGCGTAGGCGCCTCCGGGCCCCGGCTCTTGGCTCTGCCTCCGCCTGCTGCGGAGCTGGGAGGCGCGGGGCGCAGGTGCGCCTCGGGCGGGCCCTTGGCGCAGAGCCGGGCTTTGAGCGGGCTGCTGTCCTGGCACGGGTGGCGCTTCCGGCGCAGCTTGCCCACGATCTGCTTCCAGTACTGGCGGCTCTTGGCGCTGTAGGCGGCGCAGCGCTCCGGCTGGCCCCGGTACACGCACCGGAGCCCCTCGCCGCCGCCCCCTCCAGGCGCCTGGCAGCTCAGCTGCAGCTCGGTGACCTCCTCTCCTCGGACCCGCTGCCAGCTGCACACATGCTGCTCCCGGGTGGAGAACTGCCCGGATTGCGCCCCAGGCGCTGGGCGCTCCGCTTTCTCCCCGGCCCCTCGGGCCTGTCCGCTGGCGGCGCCCCACAGGCAGCCCAGGAGCAGGAGGCTCAGTGGAAGGGCTCGGGAGACCCTCATCTCATTGGAACTGCTGCGGCAGCCTTTTGTCTGCCCGGGCCTCAGGGATGGAGCGTCCTGGCGAAGGAGCGAGGGGCCCTTGGCATCCCCCGAGCCCTAGAGAGACAGACAGTTCGCACACTTAGCCGGGGGCATGCTGCAGAGACACACAGCCACAGATACTGCTAATTACTAATATGCATCTGTCATGAAGGCCACTCGCATCAGCCGAAGGCATGCCCCACTGGATCAATCATTCCTAACTATTATCCATGCAGCATTTATAACGCCTTTATTAAACATATCTGAAAGTTTGCAGAGATAGTGCCATCACTAAGAATATACATTAATACTTATCGTGAATATTGCTGTTTACCTCAAATCTCTCTACAGACGTTAATTCATTAGCATTCCCTACATGCTAATCAAATATAAGACCAAGGGATGTGCTACTCTTACTCTTTGTCAGAAAGGAGCAATCAGAAATCGGCACTGTTAATTACAAAAGGCACCCTGTCTCTGCACTCTTCACAGATGGCTGGTTTTACTATAATAAGTTTTTGTTTGTGAGATATTCATGTGTGGTTTTATTACACCAACTTGAGATCGATAGACTGAAGACATACAATGCCATCTTTTGCAACAAATCTCTACTTTGTTTTTGCTTTGACAGATTATGCTGTGCAGATTGGTTGTTAGAGCACCATCAATGGTATACAAAAGTTTTTCTCTATACTATTGTTTTCCAAAGTTTCATGATCTCTCTTTCTCTTACATGGCTAATGCAAGTTAACAACCTCTTCACTGCATTCTAAGCTTCTCTTTGCTATATTCCTCAGTGCAATAAAAATTCTCTAAATTATTTGGGTTAAAGTCTTACCAAACAAATAATGTTAGTAAATATGGATACAAGGCCACTGGCAAATGGCAACATGATGGGAGGACAAATCTCTTTCTAGTTACAGCATCAAAGACATTGTGTGGCCAGAATTCGCTAACAAACACATCTCAAAACAAAACTATTTCTCATAAAATCAGATCCTGTTTTCATTCTTTGGTTAAACTTACCGTGCACTGTGTGAGATGGAGTAGTCTACTAGAAAAGTATGAGAGTCTGCATGAAGGATTAAGTCTCTGTTAGAAGGGTGTATGGAGCATGAATCTATTAGCAATAGCACAGGAGTGGCTACCCCAGACTATGCCCCTCCCCGGCCTGTTTCATGCAAACATACACATACACCCACCCACAGAGAAAGAGAGAGAGAGAGAGAGTCCTCAAAACAGAACTTTCTTAGACATAATGTATACATTATTCCACTCAATGATAAATCTATATGCTGCCTAATTTATAAGACAATGTGTTTAATTAATCAAATATTATTCACTTGTTTGGTATCACAGCGTGCTATTGACACTTTTAGTTGCTTTGAGGAAACTTCAAAATAATGTTAAAAGAAATTGTTAGGGCTTGTCTACACTTGGAAATATACTAAAATAGCCATTCCGGAATAATAACTCTGGAATAATTTCTCATGCGGACACTTTTAGAATAAGAATTTGGTGATTCAAAGTGGATTTTGAAAGTGGATGAAGCTAAATCAAAAGAAGGCTCTTTTGTTCCAGATATGAGTGTCCACATAGGGAGTTATTCTGATATAATTATTATTGCCCTGTACATCAGTGTGAATCTTGTCCATTTTAATTAATTAAACTCATATCTTTTATAAGCACTCATTTACTTAATTTGACTGAAAATGCCTATTCCTCAAGATTTAAGCACTAAGACAGAATGTAAAATACGTATCTTGTGCAAAACGACTATAACAAGAAGGCCAGTGTATGCCAATCTGGATCTATAAAACAATACAGTCCCCAAACAGACAGAAAAAAAAAATCCTCCACCCTTTCCCAGAAGCAAGAACAACCCCATTCCTCTCAATCCTGTTTGCCTGACTGAGAGAGCAGGAAAACTACTAGAATTTACATCAGCATCAGTTTCTCTATTCTTTAGATATATATTTGACTGGTGAATTGTAATTTTCTCAGAATAAAATAAAAAATGTAACAAATAGCTCAGAATGTTTTTCCTATATGTGCTTTTACTATTTCTTCTTTAATTTTGGTCTGTGACAAGATGCTGTCACACCCTGGTTACTTAGAATATACAGGGCACTGGGTGTAGTTGGAGTCGGAAGGCATTAAGTAGTGTGATTGAATGTGCAAGGTCAGAGTGCATCTATATCAAGATTAAAAAACCTGTGATTAGCCCAGGTCAACTCACTCAAGGTCACAGGTCTCTAACTCCACAGTTGAAAAATTGCTGAGTAAACATTTGGGTTCAGGTGGGATCCTGAGCTCTGGGACCCTGTGAAAATGGAGAGTCCCAGAGCTTAAACCCAAACATCTGCACTGCAATTTTTAGACATTCAGCCCATGAGTCTGAGTCAGCTGACACAGCCAACCTAAGACCTCAGGTCTTGTATACCTGTGTAGACATATCCATGGTTCACTTGCACCTGTATAAAGTACAATGAGCTTATTAGCTGGTTACTTATTAGCTGGTTACAGGCTGAGGAGCATTCGAAGCCATGAGGAATTCCTGGACAGTATTCCTGTGGAGTCCACGGAGGTCACTGTCCTAGGATGTGGGACTGTTGACCAGCCACTTATGGAGGAGGCAGTGGTGCAGGGTGAGCACTGGCAGCTGGTTACTTCCGGCAGCAGGCAGTGTTCCACGCCTGCTCCTAACCCTCCCACTGTGTTGTTACATAACCGTTACACTTTACTTTCAGCAGGAGACAAGGAGTCACCCCCCACAGTGGAGGAGACCAGGCCTTGCACCACCAAGGTTGAGCAGTCTCCTGCCACCACTGCGAGAAGGAAACGTAGGGTAGTGGTGGTTGGAGACTCTCTTCTGAGGGGAACGGAGGCACCCATCTGTCGCCCTGACAGCTCATCTCGAGAGGTATGCTGTCTGCCAGGGGCCCGTATCCGAGATGTTACGGAGGCATTGTCGAGGATTATCCGGCCCTCTGACTACTACCCCGTGCTACTCATCCACGTGGGCACAAATGATACTGCCAGGTGTGACACTGAGCGGATCAAGTGTGACTACAGGGCTTTGGGAGTACTGGTGAAGGAGTTTGGAGTGCAGGTGGTATTCTCTTCTATCCTTCCTGTCAAAGGTAGGGGCCCGGGCAGAGAGAGGTGCATCCTGGAGGTGAATGCCTGGCTGCGACGATGGTGTCACCAGGAGGGATTCGGCTTCCTTGATCACGGGGTGCTCTTCCAGGAAGGACTGCTTGGCGGAGATGGAGTTCACCTTTCCAGGAGCGGGAAGGCCTTGTTTGGACACAGACTGGCTAACCTTGTGAGGAGGGCTTTAAACTAGGTTTGTCGGGGGCAGGTGAGCAAAGCCCACAGGTAAGTGCTGCATGTGCGGGACTGGGAGATGGGTTGGAAATGGGGGGGACTACAGCCTATAATGGCAAGGAGAAAGGAGGGTCAGGGCACAACAGGGAGGCAAGATCAAATCAGTATCTTAGATGCCTATATACAAATGCGAGAAGTATGGGTAATAAGCAGGAAGAACTGGAATTGCTAACCAATAAATACAACTATGATATCATTGGTATTACAGAAACCTGGTGGGATGGGACGCATGATTGGAATGTTGGTATGGAAGGGTACGGCTTGCTCAGGAAGGACAGACAGGGAAAAAAGGGAGGAGGGGTTGCCTTGTATATTAAAAATGTACACACTTGGACTGAAGTGGAGATGAACGTAGGAGATAGCTGTGTAGAGAGTCTCTGGGTTAAGCTAAAAGGGGTAAAAAACGAGGGTGATATCATGCTAGGAGTCTACTACAGGCCACCTAGCCAGGTGGAAGAGGTGGATGAGGCCTTTTTTAAACAATTAACAAAACTATCTAAAGCCCAAGATTTGGTGGTGATGGGGGACTTCAACTATCCAGACATATGTTGGGAAACTAACACAGCGAGGCACAGGCTATCCAATAAGTTTCTGGACTGCATTGGAGACAACTTTCTGTTTCAGAAGGTTGAAAAAGCTACCAGAGGAGAAGCTGTTCTGGATTTGGTTTTAACAAATAGGGAGGAACTAGTTGAGAACTTGAAAGTGGAAGACAGTATAGGGGACAGTGATCACGAAATAATAGAGTTCATGATCTTAAGGAAAGGTAGAAGGGAGACCAGCACAATTGAGGTAATGGATTTCAGGAAGGCAGATTTTGATAAGCTCAGAGAACTTGTAGGTAAGGTCCCATGGGAAGCAAGACTGAAGGGAAAAACAACTGAGGAGAGTTGGAAGTATTTCAAAGGGACGTTGTTAAGGGCCCAAAAGCAAACAATTCCGCTGTGTAGGAAAGATAGAAAATATGGCAAAAGACCAGCTTGGCTTAACAAGGAGATCTTGCACGATCTCAAAATAAAAAAGGAGTCATATAAAAAATGGAAACTAGGACAACTAACAAAGGATGAATATAGGCAAGCAACACGGGAATGCAGGGGCAAGATTAGAAAGGCAAAGGCACAAAATGAGCTCCAACTAGCTACAGGCATAAAGGGAAACAAGAAGACCTTTTATAAATACATTAAAAGCAAGAGGAAGACCAAGAACAGGGAAGGCCCACTGCTTAGTGAGGAGGGAGAAGCAGTAACAGGAAACTTGCAAATGGCGGAGATGCTCAATGACTTCTTTGTTTCGGTCTTCACCGAGAAGTCTGTAGGTGTGCCTAATGTAGTGAATACAAGCAGAGAGAGGGTAAGTTTAGAAGATAGGATACAAAAAGAACAAGTTAAAAATCACTTAGGAAAGTTAGATGTCAGCAAGTCACCAGGTCCTGATGAAATGCATCCCAGGATACTCAAGGAGCTGATAGAGGAGGTATCTGAGCCTTTAGCTATGATCTTTGAAAAATCATGGCAGACAGGGGAGATTCCAGAAGACTGGAAAAGGGCAAATATTGTGCCCATCTATAAAAAGGGGAATAAGAACAACCCAGGAAACTATAGACCGGTCAGTTTAACGTCTGTCCCAGGGAAGATAATGGAGCAGGTAATTAAGGAAATTATATGCAAACACTTGGAAGGTAATAAAGTGATAGGGAATAGCCAGCATGGGTTTGTGAAGAACAAGTCATGCCAAACTAATCTGATAGCTTTCTTTGATAAGATAACGAGCCTTGTGGATAAGGGAGAAGCGGTGGATGTCATATACCTAGACTTTAGTAAGGCATTTGATATGGTCTCGCATGATATTCTTATTGATAAACTAGGCAAAGATAACTTAGATAGGGCCACGATAAGGTGGGTGCATAATTGGCTGGATAACCGTAGTCAGAGAGTTGTTGTTAACGGTTCTAAATCCTGCTGGAAAGGGATAACAAGTGGAGTTCCTCAAGGGTCTGTTTTGGGACCCGTACTGTTCAATATCTTCATCAATGATGTAGATATTGGGATAGAGAGTACGCTTATTAAGTTTGCAGATGATACCAAACTGGGTGGGGTTGCGACTTCTTTGGAGGATAGGGACATAATTCAAAATGACCTTAGAAAGTTAGAGAAATGGTCAGAGGTAAACAGGATGAGGTTTAATAAAGAGAAATGCAAAGTGCTCCACTTAGGAAGGAACAATCAGTTCCATACATACAAGATGGGAAGCGACTGTCTAGGAAGGAGCATGGCAGAAAGGGATCTAGGGGTCATAGTGGACCACAAGTTGAATATGAGTCAACAGTGTGATGCTGTTGCAAAAAAAGCAAATATGATTCTAGGTTGTATCAACAGGTGTGTTGTAAGCAAAACTCGTGAAGTCATTCTGCCGCTCTACTCTGCACTAGTTAGGCCTCAGCTGGAGTACTGTGTCCAGTTCTGGGCGCCACATTTCAAGAAAGATGTGGAGAAATTGGAAAGGGTACAGAGAAGAGCGACAAGAATGATTAAAGGTCTAGAGAACATGACCTATGAAGCCAGGCTTCATGAACTGGGCTTGTTTAGTTTGGAAAAAAGAAGATTAAGGGGGGACATGATAGCGGTTTTCAAATATCTAAAAGGGTGTCACAAGGAGGAAGGAGAAAATTTGTTCCTCTTGGTTTCTGAGGACAGGACAAGGAGTAATGGGCTTAAAGTGCAGCAAGGGAGGTTTAGGTTTAGATTGGACATTAGGAAAAAATTCCTAACTGTCAGGGTGGTCAAATATTGGAATAAATTGCCAAGGGAGGTGGTGGAATCTCCCCTCTCTGGAGATATTTAAGAACAGGTTAGATAGACATCTGTCAGGGATGGTGTAGATGGAGCTTGGTCCTGCCTTGAGGGCGGGGGGCTGGACTCGATGACCTCTTGAGGTCCCTTCCAGTCCTATGATTCTATGATTCTACTTTGGAGAAGAAAACAAGTACTATAAAAGGCTAAGCCAAGGAGCAGGAAAGAGTCCCTGTAGCCATGCTGGAATATGTATCTGGAACTTTAGGCATGAAATACCAATAGTAAAGGTTCTTGGTGAAGCTACCCTGAGCGTGCTGTATAATCACCAAAAGGACTTACCAATCGGTTTTCTAGGGTTGGAGGGAAAGCCTTCCTAGGGTCTGTATGGTATGAATTATGGTAGCACCTAGGAGCCCAATCATGAACCTGTCTCCCATAGTGCTGAAAATGTAAAAAGAGAACAAAAAGACAGCTCCTTTCCCCCAAGTACTTATTAATAATAGTAATTAATAATAATCTAATAGCTGTTCTTCCATCTAGTATTTTCTTCCATATTAGTACTAGTAGTTCTAGAACAGTTATCAATAGTGGTCATGAGTAAAAATGTAATATATAGTCCTGTTTCTGTCTTTCCTTTTTTCAAAACTCTGGTTAACTTCAGCTGAAATTCCTGTTACGTGCCCTGGGAATTCCAGATATATAAGCAATGGAGGGTCTGGACCAGTGTTTCTGCAAAAGAGCTTGTTATCATGATATGAAGGTGCTGTCCATGAGTTACAGAAAATCAGTATGATTAGGTTAAGAAGTGACAGGCAATTTTGCATCCCTCCTCTTTGGTTAATCATTGGGTTCTGTTTTGGATTAGTGCTCTCAAATTTTCTTCTAGTTAGTTGGTTAGTGAATGTTTTGAAGAGCTGGGCCCTTATCTTCCTGTTTTTCTGTTAAATACTTTTTTGTTGATACTGTACAAGTGCATAAAATAGAACAGCATGGCATTTTCTGAACATATCAGTGGTATAGAATTCTTTTGACATCTTTTGGGTGAGCTCTCCTTGCCTTTAGGACAGCTGTTGAAAAGGCTCATTTCCCAGTTCCCTTGACTTCAAACCTGGTTTCAGTTAGTCAGAGTCCACCAAATTATCATCAGTATTTGGTGAGCCATAGAAAGAGAAGTCTTTGAGATATCTAAGTCCTATTCCACAAGGGCTTAATACCTGAAATTTGACTTGGATCAAATAATAAGCAGTGAATTAGTGCAATTTGTGCAGGCTCAGAGACAATTTTATATGTCTTCTGCTCATCCGCCTCAGGAGATGAGTGGCTGAGTTACTCAACATCAATATTCTTCATGACATTTTTGTTAAGGCCCAGATTGAGTGAACATGATTGCTCAGTTTCCTTTTGCAACACTCCCAAGTGATTACAATTTGAATTTAATTTAATATATGCCATTGAGCCCATTGTGCTAATATATTACCACAAAATAAAATATAATTGCAAAAAATCATTAAAATATACATTAACGTCTTCTACTGCAGGACTGAAATGTTTTAAAATTAATCCCCTACAAGGGTGTCCCCCACATAACTGCCAATAAGTGTGAAGAAAAATAGAAAATTAGTTTAATGGTATGACTTAAAAAGAGAGCAATTGTTATGCCACTGCATATGGTCAGAATCTAGTTTTAAACTGGAGGAATTATTTTTCCGTTCATAAATAACCCAGGAATAGATTGTGTCTTTTATGTGTGCTTTATTTACTAGCCAATTAGCCCGTCATAAGATGGGATTTTCAGGTCTCTCCTCCACGTCAATGTTCTCTCCTGAGCCTCCGGTCTCTCGCTTCATCTCTCTCTCTCTCCTCCTCCTACTGCCTCCCCCCCCCCTCTCTCAACTCTCCTCCACCTCCTGCCTCTCTCTCTGTCTCTCTCTTTCTCTTCTCCTCCCCCTCCTGCCTCTCACTCGGGGGACCACGGAGCCCAAACAGCCATTTGGGCTCCGCGCTCCCTGTGCTGCATGGGAAACGCAGAGCCCAAACGGTCACTTGCTCCACTTGCTCCCCCGTGGCGGCCCGCCTGAGTGCTGCAAAAGTCAGCCGAGCACCATTGCAGGAGGCGAAGGGGGGGTGGAGCAGTGACATTCACGGCCAGGGGGCGGGGCCTGGAGCTGCTGTCATGCCGCACGTCACTGCCCTGCCCCCCAGCACCTCCCGCTGTGGCACTCGGCTGACTTCTGCGCCGCTCAGCCGGGCCGCCGTGGGGGAGCAAGCGGAGCAAGCGGCCATTTGGGCTCCCCCATGGTGGCCTGGCTGAGCAGCACAGAAGTCAGCCGAGTGCCCCAGCAGGAGGCAAAGAGAGGTGGGGCGGTGACGTACACGGCCAAGCCCTGCCCTCTGGCCATGTACATAACTGCCCTCCCCCTTTTCCCCTCCTGCCATGGCGCTTGGCTGACTTCTGCACTGCTCAGCCGGACCGCCATGGGGGAGCACGCGGCCGTTTGGGCCCTGTGCTCCACGTGCAGCATGGGGACCACAGCACCCAAACGGACGCTTGTGCCGCTTGCTCCCCTGCGGCGGCCCGGCTGAGTGGCACAGAAGTCAGCTGAGCACCGCCCAGAGGGAACAGCCAGCATTTCAGTGTTACAGAGTCACAGACATTGGGCTACTATATATATGATAACTGTTTGTTTGATTAATCTTTTATGGGAGTTGTTTTTGTAATAAAACAATTCTTATCCAAATAGCCATGATTGCTTTTTTGGTGCCAATACTTGTAAGAAATTTGTTCTAGAATTTATGATTATTTTGTTTTCATGGACATAATTGGGAATGTTAACTCCAAAACATTAACCCAAATTTTTGCAAAGAAACCGTGCTAAACCACCTGCTGATTCAAATAACTGGTTTGCACAAATATTTGTTATTGGTTTATCCCAGTGTTAACTCAGTGGAAAAATACAACCTGCTCTAAGACCACTTCCTACCATGGGCGGCGAGTTATATGGGCTCGTGGTGCCCATGCTCCAGCAATATCCAGAGCCGGGGGCCCTGCTCCAGAAATATTTGAAGCTGGGTCTCTCCAGCCCTGCTTGGAGCGGACCCCAGCCCCCCCGCGTGTCCTCCCACCCTGGTCCTAGAGCATCTCTCCCCAGCCCGGCCCTGCCATGCATAACTTTCACTCAGCTCCCACTTGCCAGCTGCTGCTGCCATGCGCAGCATGCTCAAACAGGTAGGTGGGGAGACGCCAGGCGTGACATGACGTGACATCACAGCCAGCGATGTTAACACTGTTCGCGTGGCTGAGTTGTGGGTTCAGAGTTCGGGGACTTCTGGGATGGAGCGCAGACTCCAGCCCCACAAAGTGGAAGGCAGAAGGTAGGAGAGGGGGAGGGAGAAAACTAGGGGAAGGGCTGGAAGAGGAAGGGGCTTGTGCGGAGGGGGAGGAGGGAGTGGGAAGAAAGGGGAAGGGGTGGAAGAGGAAGGGGCTTGTGCGGGGAGGGGAGAGGGGGAAGAAAGGGGAAGGCACCAAAGGGACAGGGTAAAGGAGAGAGAAATGCCAGGGGGCCAAGAGCAGACAATGAGGAAAAAGGCAGGAGGGGAGGTGTCAGTGGGAGGGGGACGGGTTGATGCTGGGAGGGGAGAGGGTAAGGGCATTGGGGGCTGGAGGGGGAGGTGCTGGGAGAAGGCTTGAAAGAAGGGGTGGGCATGAGGAAGGCAGGGATAGAGCAAGTCATGTGTAAGGGCACAGAGGCATGAGGGGAATGGGGGCAGAGGGTGGTGAGGGGGTGGGCATCAGGGAAAAAGAGGGCAAAGGGGGCAAGGGCAGAGAGGGAAGGGGGAGGCACCAGGAGGGTGCAGGGGTGAGGGAAGGTGCAGGTGCCAGGGGATTCTGGGGGCAAAGCAGAAGGTCAGACACCTGCAGGGGAGGGACCAGCACCAGAGGAGAGAGGCAGGACAGGTGTGTAGAGGGAGGTGTTAGAAGAGGGGATGAGGAGGGGTAGCTCACATGATCAGAGTGGGGCTACTGGAGGAGTGAGCACAACGGGGAGAGAAGGGCTGGTGAAGGGGGGCAGGTTGCAGGAGGGCTGAGGACAGTGAGAAGGGCAGGAGTCAGGAGAGCAGAGGAGGGTGAGGAGTTGGGGGGCAGCAGGCACCGGGGAGCTGATGGAACAAGGGGAGGAGACATAGCAGAGAGAAAAGGTAAAGGTTTAAAAATATTTATTAATAACTTGGGTACCACAGTGGCACATCCAAACAAGCCACATGAACTCAGTACTGGGGCACAACACAAAATTCATTCTGCTTACGGGAGGAAACTCTTAGGCTATGTCTACACTGGCAGTTTCTTGCGCAAGCACATGTCCACGCTGCCATGTGCGAGCTGTGCTTTTGCACAAGAGCATCCATGGCAGTGTGGACACTCTCTTGCCCAAGAAAGCTCCAATGGCCATTTTAGCCATAGAGGTTTCTTGCGCAAGAAATCCCTTCCGAGCATCCACACTACTCTCTTGTGCAAGAGAGCTTATACCTGTTAGAAAAGAGCGTAGCTCTTGCACAAGACGCCCTCTCTTACCACGCCGTACTGTAAACTTCCTTGCGCAAGAGCAGGCGGGCAGTGTGGATGCTCTGTGGGTTCTTGTGCAAGAACGGCTGTACTTGCGCAAGAAGCCACGAGTGTGGTCATAGCCTTAGAGGGAACACTTCCCTCAGCCTCTCTGCCCCCGAGTTAATGTCACACACATTGAGTTAATGCAGCTGCAGGATAGTTGCATGGGGTGGATGGGGTTTGGTGGGGGCCAAGCTAATCCCTATTGGTAGGAGGATGGTGGGAAAAGCCCTTCTAGAGGGGTGACATGACACCTTTTACTTCTGGTCATGTGACCATCTTGCCCCGAGCGTGTTACCTTCAGAGGCGTGGCTAACGGGGGGAGGGGGGGGCAGGAGGCATGGCTAACAGGGGTGAGGAGGGCATGGCTAATAGGGCACCACCAAAAATTATACAAACCTGCCACCCATGCTTCCTACAGCACCTTGAGGTCTCCAATTTCAGCCTGTTCGACTGTTTCTTAATGTGAGATCTTGAAGTTGCATGGCTGCAGGCATTTTACTAAAACCACAGGCAACTAACCACCAAGTATCTGTAGTTCCTTTCATGCAACACTGTAAATAGTTGAAAAACTACATATCTACTTGTTCCTAGTTAGGACCCTGGACCTAGAACTTTAGATTCCAGGGCACAGTGGTTCCTGGGCTCCCTATGCCCATGACTGTCCAGTTCATTTACCCTACCAGAGAGGCTGACTTCCAGAATCCCCCACTCTCAGGAATGCTTCACAGGCTACGCGACAGCCAGGGACTGTGCAACTGTGACACTAGGGCTGGTTATACAGGGATCTCTCACATGGTGCAGAGAAGCAGCTGGCCCTGGGGTGGGGTAAAAGAGTTATTTAAGCAGGGATCCCCTGCTCAGTGCTGAGATGCAGCCACCTCTGGGGTGGCGCTGTGTAAAAACAGCATTGCACAGTTGTTCAGTGGAAGAACTGTGGGTTGACACTGCTCTCAGTTCCGTGATGCAATGCTAACAGGGCCAATGTTCTGTCCCCAGCTGGTGGAGGGGGTCTAGTTTGTTGGAGAACAGGTTATTTCAGAGCAATGGACTGACCTGGGCATTCTTGTCCTCCCTGAGAGCAAGCCAGGCCTTGCACCGCCCCTGCATCAGACCAGGTCTTGCGCTCTGTCTGTCTGTGCCCTGCTCCCTGGCAAGTGTCAAGCTGTGGGCAGTCCCTGGGGTCTGCTCCTTGCACAGCCTTGCGTGTGGGGAGGGGGGTCACATGTTACCATGTGGCCCCAGTTCTTCAATCTCTGAGCCTGACCCCAGCACATCCCAGTCCCCAGTTCCCCCATTGCCTCCTCACCATTGCCCCTGGCCCCCACTCCATCATCCCATTGCTTCCTCCTCCCCCAGCTCACCCAGTGCCTCATTGCCCCCTCAACCCGGCTCCACCATTGTCTCCCTCACCTTATGGTTTCCTTGGACCCTCCCAGCCCCCAATACCCCACATCCCTCCTGCCTGTCTCATGCAGTGGTGGCTGCTCAGGGGTGGTCCCAGCCTGTTCCCTGCCCCCGCTACCTGCGGGTCCCTGTATGCCGGTGGGGCTGGAGAGGGCAGAGCAGCAGCGGCGTGTACACGTGTCTGTGGGGGAGGGGCTCAATCCCACAGGAGGGGGGATCTCAGCTCTATGTGGAGTCCCCGTGCTGCCTGTTGGTGGTGGGCGGGGAGCCAGGGTGGTTCTTGGGGACACCAGGGATGGACTTAAATGCGGTGCTGTGTCTGGCAGGGAAGGTTGTGGCTTTATTTACTTACCCCCTCCCCCACTTGGGGGAGGTAGAGGGGATGAGCTTGAGCCATGAACCATCTAGGAGGCAGCTGCAAACTGCATTTTGAGAACCACTGCACTAGCAACTTGTGGTCTGTGGAAAGGTCTGCATTGAGCCAGGTGGTCCGTAGGCCAAAAAGTTTGAAAACCACTGCTTTAGAGAAACCCTCCCCCCACCCTTTCCTGTGGCCCATGCAGTCCCACTCCTCCCCACAGTCTTATGAGCTCATGAGAAAATAAATTGATGGGAGGGTCTCTTAGAAACTAAGATGTCAGGAGCAGAGACATGCAGTTACAGCGGAGTGGGTGCTTGCCATGTTGATATCATCAGTGCCTGAGGGCTGTGTTTGGCTTTTATTCTGGACATTCTTTCCCCTGCGCTGCTTGTCTATTTGCGCCAGCTCCCTGCCGCTACCTTCCTGGTAGTCTCTTTATTTCAGTCTTCCTTCACCTGCCCTCCATAGGCCTTGTCTTCCACCCTCTTCTACTTTTTCCTTTGACCCCTTTCCTTCAATGTCTCCCTTTGTCCCTCTTTTTAGTTAACCTCCATGTACAAAACCCTACCTCAGAAATCAATAAACTAAGAAAAAAAGGGTGTTATGTCATATTTGCAGGCCAATAACTCCTTCAGGGCAGGGGCTTTCTCTTAACTATGTACAGTACTTAGCACACAGGGCCCTGGCCTTAGTTGTGCTCTTGAGCCATAATAACAGAAGTTGTACCTCATTTTTAAAATCCAGAAGTACGCTACAATGGTGATCCAAAACACTGTAGTAACAGTATTCAAACAGTATTCTAAATTGTAGTGTTTTTGACCTGTATAATATAGTGTGCAGTAGTGGTCCAAATCCCTACTGTTCATAATCTGGAGTGGCACAAGGCCAGTTTTCTGTCTTTAGGAATGCTGGTTGCTCACCACTAGATACTGTAAGAGCACCATTTCTCAGCATTAGAGAGACATCTAGTGTCAAGCACTAAAAACGCTAGACACAAGTTTAGTACCTGAAAGTAAACTGTAGGACTGTGTCTAGACTGGCAAGTTTTTCCGCAAAATCAGCTGCTTTTGCAGAAAAACTTGCCAGTTGCCTACACTGGCCGCTTGAATTTCCGCAAGAACACTGACTTCCTACTGTCTGAAATCAGTGCTTCTTGCCGAAATACTATGCTGCTCCCATTCGGGCAAAAGCCCTCTTGCGCAAATCATTTGCACAAGAGAGCCAGTGTAGACAGCAGAGTACTGTTTTGCGCAAAAAAGCCCCGACGGCTAAAATGGCGATAGGGGCTTTTTTGTGCTAAAGCGTGTCTAGATTGGCACGGACGCTTTTCCGCAAAAAGTGCTTTTGCGGAAAAGCATCCGTGCCAATTTAGACGCTCTTTTCCGCAAATGCTTTTAACGGAAAAACTTTTCCGTTAAAAGCATTTGCGGAAAATCATGCCAGTCTAGACGTAGCCTAGGATTGATGAATTGACTTGAAAACTGCTGCTTGTGCATAAAACAAAATATTCTTCTGTCCAAGTACTACTGAATTGTGTTGTCCTAGTCTCTTGTATTACCTCTCTTCCTTTGACCTGTATTACAATCTGATTTTATTACCACACATCGCTTCCGTTTAAGTCCATGATAATTAAGTCCATGCAGTGCAGTAACTGTGCTTCTGTAATGCAAACATGACTTAAAACACGGAATTTTTTCCCTTTGTGCCTGCAGTCAAAGCAAGACTCAAGTAGGGCTGAGTTTGTGATGCGATCTGTCTTTGAACTGCCATCTTGTCCAGACTCTTTCTTCTTCTTTCTTTTCCTCCCTAAAAAAAGAGGAGAAAATCGTGACATAACCCAATGTGAACACATGAAGTGGTGCTTGCCTGCATATACAGAGAGCTGGAAACAAGCACCAAGAGGAGTGAACTGATCCATTCATTTCAGTGGGATGGTAACTCAAATGCTGGTTAATAACTTTTGGCCTGTTTACATTGCTAACTATTTCACTGCTACAAATGCAAGTGAGAAAGGATAAAGGTGATCATAGCTCTTCTCGGTCTACTGCAAATGGCGGCTCATTTTGGTGAGTGGTGCTAGGGAAAGGATCACCAATTTTCCTCTCTCATCCAGTTAAGCTGTGGAACCAAGAAGGCAACGTAGAGGAGCAGAGTCCTGTGGTGCATCTGGGTGTCATTTCAAGAGTCCAAAGGGGCATCATGCATTTTAATAACCCAGTCCTGCTGCCTCCCAGAGCAGTAGGCCTACTCTATTCTAGTTTTGGTGGGGCAAAACCAGGCGTTTTCCCCCTGGATGCAATAACTGCTGTTCTTTTGTTATTTGTTTGTTTGTTTTCTGACTGCAGCTTCAGGCAGACATCATGGCATCAGTCACGTTTGGGTCATGTTTTCAAGCTTTCCTTTGCAACCATAACAGCTCATAATGGGTCTTATCTGCAAAGGGCCACTCAGGAAAATTAATCTGATTTAACTTTTAAAGTAGATAGTTCTCCTTATGTGGACATGCTGACTCAGAATTAAGGTGACTTAAATTTGGTTTCACTTAATTTATAAAATGAATTCATTTCTTGAATTGAGTAAACCCAATTAAGGTGACTTCAGTTCTGAATAAAAGAATTGAGGGTTTAATGTGGTTTAACTGTCCACTTTAAGTTCATAGCTCTCATTAGTTTGGATTAACTTTCCTGATTCAACATGTATAGATAAGTGCATAGTCATTTTTAAGTTTGATTCTGACTTTGGGAACTGGGGTCTTACACATATATCCATGTGCCTTTGCCGTAACCAAAAGGTCCAGGGCTAGGTCTACACTAGGAGATAAGTTTGAATTAAGATATACAATTCCAGCTACATTAATTGCGTAGCTTGAGTCTAAGTATCTTAAATCAACTTTTGGTGCCGTCCACACTGCAGGAAGTCAAAGGAAGCACACTCTCCCTTCGACTTCCCTTACTCCTCAAGGCGCAAACAGACACTGCAAGACTACCGGCATCGACTGGAGCACGCTCTCAGTTCAAATTAGTGTGTCTTCACTAGACCTGCTAATTCAAACCCCAGAAGATCGACTGCTGCAGCTTCAATCTTCTCTGAAGTGTAGACATGGCCTAAGGGCATATCTAAACCAGTGGTTCTCAAACTTTTTGACTCATGACTCACTAGGCTCAATGAAAACCTTTCCACAGACCACCAGCTACTAATGGAAACTTGCCGTTAATTACATAATTACGCCCAAGCCATTTTGTTAGTACTGCAGCTAGGGAGAATTAAACAGATTAAGTGTTTTAACTTTCTCGTGTTAGTTTCTCAAACTTCATTTTAAACAAAGTAAAATATTAATTTATGTTCAACATGAAAGGTTCCCATGTTTTCTTTATTTATGGCAGGGGTGAGGAACCTTTTTTGGGTAGGGGGCCATCGACTCACTGAAAAGTCAGTTGGGGACCACACAACTGTTAAGCAAAAGAACTCCTCCAACCCCCCCCAACCCTCACTGATGTGACCCCCAACTGAGACACCTCACTCCTCTGGCACTCCAGCTCCACAGGATGAGGAGAAGGGACAGGAAAGAAGTTCAGGGCTTCTCATTGGCCAGATTTAGTTTTCTGGGGTTCTGGAGTTAGATTTTGTGGACCCTCATAGGCTTGGGTGGGGACAAAAATGAGGGGTTCTGTGTGAGGGACAGAGCTGCCAGTGAGTGGGATAGGATGGGGGCACAGGATCTGGGCGAGAGGTGGGGTGCAGGAGAGGGTGAGGGTGCAAGGTCTGGATGGGCGGTAGGGTGAGTGGGAAGACGGAGCTGGTGCAACCGTAAGCCTGGAGTGGCAACATGGGCTCCCCAATGCATGGAGTTTTAGGGGGGCTGAGCTCAAGCCTTGGACCACATGTGAGGTGGCCATGGACCACTAGTTGGCAGCACAAGCCTCTTCACCCTCCGAAGCAAAGAGCCACAAAGACTGTGCTTTAAATTGCAGCAGTGTCTGAGAGTCCTGGCAGGGTGATCTGCAGGCCAGATCCAGTGGCTTGGTGGGCCTGATCCGCCCTCTGGGCCATAGTTTTCTCATCCCTTATTTAAGGCTTGGTCTCAAGGGGATTTTTTCCCACTGATTTAAAAAAAGAAGTGGATAAGGAACTTAGTTATCCTCTGCCTCAGTTTCTCCACCCATAATAATACTTGCCTGTCTCACAGGAATTTGTGTAAATTCATTGGTGTTAGGTAGTTTGAGGTCATCAGATGGAAAGTGCTGAGAAGTGTAATTTTGCAAAGTGTTTTTTACAATTTCAAAATCTTTGCATTATTCATGCAGTAGCCACTGCTCCTGGATTACATGATAATTTCAATGTGGGACTTTATGGGATGACTCCTCCTCCCAGTGTGTGATGCTGGAGCAATTTGCCAGAAGAATCAGGGGTACTGAGAGCAGGGCTCCACCAGGCTTCCCCCATCATCACTACCAAAAGATTCATGAAAGGGTTGTGCAACTTTAATCCACTGCACAGGACACCACCACTAGCATGGAATCTAGCAATGGTGCTGGACACTCTTTCACGACCCCCTTTCGAACCACTAGCTACTGCTCCACATTCAATAATGACAATCAAGGTGGTTTTTCTACTTGCCATTACTTCTGCCTGCAGAGTCAGGAAGCTGGCAGCCCTCACGGTGGTACCACTCTATATAACTTTTAATAAGAACAATGTTGTTTTGTGACCTCACCCTTCCTTCATTCCCAAAGTATGTTTTGACTTCCATGTCAATGAACCAGTCTTCCTCCCATCCTTCTATCCCAAACCACACAAATCCTGATGAGAAGCTGCTCTCCATTCCCTTGATGTTCACAGAACACTTGCTTTTTACATAGACAGAGCCCGATCCTTTTGCAAGTCACAATGTTTGCTACTTTCCTTAGCGGACTGATCCCAGGGTGAACCACTCTCATCTCAACACATTTCTAAACTCATAGTTTCATGCATTAGTAAGTGTTATGCCATTCAGAATAAGGTGCTTCTGGGAACTCCTAGGGCTCATTCCATAAGAGCTGTAATGACATCCACAGCATGCCTCGGGTTCCCCTCCGAGACATCTCCTATGCGGCCACATGGTCTTCCAATGATACTTTTATGAAGCATTATACTATTTCCCAACATTTAACAAATGATACCTCAGTAGCCTCAGCAGTACTGTCAATAGCTATTAAAACATGACTCTGAAACCCGCCCTCTGGTGTTCTTGGGTACTGCTACAAAGTCACCCATAGTGGAGCACCCATGGGGAAATCACTCAAAGAAGAAGAGGAAATTACTCACCTTGTGCAGTAATGATGGTTCTTTGAGATGTGTGTCCCCATGGGTTCTCCACTACCTGTCCTTCTCCCCACTTCAGAGTCTATGGTCTTTAATCATGTCTTTCAGCTACTTGGGTGGGCACAAGGAATGGATGGGAGCCGGACCGCACACATGAGCAGAAGGACATGAATGAGGCGCCTACCACGCATGCGCGGTCTGATCGGCTACTGCTAGGGAAAACTCTAATCTGTGGCACTGGGACAACCTGACACCAATAGTGGAGCACCCACGGGGACACACATCTCAAAAACCATTGTTACTCCACAAGGTAAATAACTTCCCCCTGTCATGGTATAAGAAGGAGGGTCCTTTAATGGATTGATAACTGGTTAAAAGACAGGAAACAAAGGGCAGGAATAAATGGCAAGTTTTGAGAATGGAGAGAGGTAACAAGTGATGTCCCCCAAGGGTTTGTCTTGGGACCAATCCTATTCAATTTATACATAAAGGGTGGGGGGGGGGGGGTGTGAGACAGAGCATCATTAAGTATCTGGAGAATGGGTACTTAAACCTAAGCAGATAAAAATCAAAGTCAATAGATAGATTGCTAAGACAGGAAGGATACCACTCAGAGAGCCGTTAGCACCTTCAGTGGTTATTAAGCAGGTAGTGTCCTAGCCAGCCCATATCACGATTGAGTCTATTAGCATGTGAATTGAATTTGTGGATGAACTGTGATTCCAGTCCTTCCCTATGTACCTGGCTTATGGAGCTGGCCTGTGACAAGACAGCCACCTGCAGGACTGTCAAACTGTTGTTAGGCAAGCAGAAATGTTCACCAGCAGGCTTCTGTGTGTTCCCTTTACGTATATCCGATTTGTGTCCATTGATTCTTTCCCGCAGAGACCATCCAATTTGTCCAATATATATAGTAGTGGGGCACTGCTGGCATTTAATGGCATAGATCAAATTACTAGATGTGCAGTGAAATGACCCTTTGATTTTGTGGCTTATGTTGTTTGCTCCAGTGATGAATTCGTCAGTATAGATATGTGGGCAGAGTTGGCATCTTTTTTGGTTGCAGGGCTGGGTTCCTGCAGGTTCATGATGTGGTTGTGTGGCATGATTATCAGAAAGAATACGTTTCAGGTTAGGGGTTTGTCTGTAAGCAAGAATAGGTTTTTCTCCTAAGGCCTCTGAGAGTGAGGGATCATTTTCCAAGATGGGTTGTAGATTGTGTATAATGCGTTGGAGGGGTCTGAGTTGTGGACTCTAGGTAATAACAAGAGGAGTTTTGTTATTTTCTCTTTTGGGTCTGTCTTGAAGTAGTTCACGTCTGGATATTTTTTTGGCTCTGTCCGTTTGTTTTTCACTTCTCCAGATGGGTATTTCAGTTTTAGGAATGCTCAGTAAAGATCCTGTAGGTGATTGTCTCTGTCTGTGGGGTCGGAGCAAATCTGGTTGTATCGTAGGGCTTGGCTGAATACAATCAACTGAAAAATGTGTCTGGGATGGAATCTGGAAGCATGAAGGTAAGTGTAGCAGTTGGTGGGTTTCTGATATAGAGCAGTAGAAATTCGTTCATTATTTAACTGTACTGTAGTGTCCAGGAAGTGGATTTCCCTTGTGGACTGGTCCAGGCTGAGGTTGATAGTAGGGTGGAAGTTGTTGAAATCCTTGTGGAATTCTTCAAGGGTGTCTTTTCCGTGGGTCCATATGATGAAGATGTCATCAATGTAGCGTAAGTAAAGTAGGGCATTAGGGGGCGAGAGCTGAGGAAAAGTTGTTCAAGGTCAACCATAAAGATGTTGGCATATTGTGGTGCCATGCGAGTGCCCATGGCTGTGCACTGATTTGGAGATAGAAATTGTTTCTGAATTGGAAGTAGTTGTGGGTGAGGACAAAGTCGCAGAGCTCTGTAATCAGGTGTGCAGTGTTGTTATCGGGGATGGTGTTCCTGATGGCCTGTAATCTGTCTTTGGGTACATCAAGACTACATGCCTCTGGCGACAGAGGCATGTAGATTAGACTACTGGCATAGAAAAATGAAGTGGCGATTTAAATAATTGCCGCTTAATTTAAATTTAAATGGCTGCTGCGCTGAGCCGATCAGCTGTTTGTCGGCTCAGCACGGTAGTCTGGACGCTCCGCGGTTGACATCAAAAGCATTTGTTGACCTCCCAGGTATGCCTCATCCCATGCTTTTCCTGGTTACAAAAACAGTACAAGGTTTTGTGGCCATTTTTGCGCACAAGCCTGAGGAGCGTCCATGCCTCAAGTGTGTTTTTGCACTAGAAAATCTACAGTCAATCAACAGATCAGAGGGCTTTTTGCAGGGTAGGTATGCCTCCCTCTATGAGACATAACTCCTTCTTGCATTACAGCTCTTATCCAAAAAGGCACGTGTGGACCTTGCAGAAAAAAAGCCTATCCGAAAAAGCACAGACGTTACTGGTTTAATGTAACAATGCTGGGGAGTTTGTTGTTTCAGAGAACAGCCCAGAACTGGAGCCCCCGTCCTGCTCCAAGGACCCAACCAGTTCTGGCCAGATCACAGACAATGGGCTGCAGAGGGGAGACCCCAGCAACTGCAGCTGAGCCACTTGAGGAGAGAAGAGGCATAGAAGAGAGGGGAGACCTTGTTACCTGGAGAGAAGACAATGGATTGAGGAGGGGCTTAGCAGGGGGTTATTGGACTCTGCTGGGATACCGTGGGCTGCTCTTTGAGGAACTGAGAAGGAAGCAGGCAGAACTCAGCTGGCTGCAGGGGAGACTGACAAGTGTGGGGCTCAGGGTCCAGGAATATTAACCTGAGAGATCCTTTGCTGCATTCAAAGCTCAATAAACACTCTGGTTTGGTGCTGGCTGAGAGTCGCTCTGGTCTAAAGAATAGGGCAGCACTATTCCTTCTGGGAGCGGATGCCCCAGTGGTCCAGAGGGAGTGGACCCCCCCGAAGGGGCTCAGAGCAGAGGCAGGCAGCTGAAGGCCCTGAGACACACCATCCCGGAGGGGAAGAGGCAGCCCCCCCAGGTGAGAGTGGGCCCCCCAAGAGGGGGAATAAACTGCCACAGAAAGGGCTGTCTCACTGCCGCTGGAGTGGAGTGAGCACCCTGGAAAGGGGCTGCCGTACTGCGGGGGGAGGGGCACCCAGGGAGCCGAGGGGCCAAGTGTAAGCACAACCTGGAATCCATGACAGCACCTGATGGGGTGAGAGCAAGAGGGCCAGGTGTTGGGAGGGCTGGAGCAGTGAGGGAAGGGGGAGGCTCCAGGAACTTGTGGGGTAAGGCTGGGCAGGATTGTGGGACAGAAGTAGAATGGAAGACAGATAGGGGAGAGCTGGGACATGGAGAAGAGAGGCAGGCCAGAAGGGTTGAGGGAGGTGTCAGCTGAGGTGAACTGGAGGGTAGCTATAGATGATCATAGTGGGGCTAGAGCAGCAGTGGGCACAGAGAGAAGAGAAGGGAAGGACGGGTGCAGGTGTCAAAGAGGATGTGGGGGACAGGTGCAAAAGGGCTAAGGGGAGTGAGAAGGGCAGGAGCCAGGGCAGCAGAGGAGGGTGAGAGGCAGCAGGAACCAGGGGAGCATATGGGACAAGGGGAGAGTGGGAGGCATGTCAGCACATGTAAGAGGGAGAGATTTATAAGATATTTATTAATAACTTAGGTGCCATAGTGGCACTCATTCAAATGAGTGCAGATGAACTCAGTACTGTTGTACAAGACAAAACTCACTGGCTGTGTTTAGACTGGCAAGTCTTTCCGCAAAAGCAGCTGCTTTTGCGGAAAAACTTGCCAGCTGTCTACACTGGCCGCTTGAATTTCCGCAAGAACACTGACTTCTTACTGTCTGAAATCAGTGCTTCTTGCTGAAATACTTGCTGCTCCCATTCGGGCAAAAGTCCTTTTGCACAAAGCTTTTGCGCAAAATGGCCAGTGTAGACAGCTCCGATTTGTTTTGTGCAAAAAAAGCCCTGATCGTGAAAATGGCGATTGGGGCTTTCTTGCGCAAAACCGCGTCTAGATTGGCACAGACGCTTTTCCACAAAAAGTGCTTTTGCGGAAAAGCGTCCGTGCCAATCTAGACTTTCTTTTCCACAAATGCTTTTAATGGAAAACTTTTCCGTTAAAAGCATTTGCGGAAAATCATGCCAGTCTAGACATAGCCACTCTGCTTATGGGTGGAAAAATCTTGGAGGGTTAACTGTCTGCGATAAAAAAAAAAAGTATATGTTTACAGCTTTGTTATGTATGAGTCTGCAGATTTCCAGAAAGCTATCATTCTCCTAAAACATTATACCAGGCCACAAATTACCAGTGTTTACATCAGTATGGCAGGTAAGTTGTGTTTCCAAATGTGCTCTTTTGTTTTCAGAATACATTCTGTCCAATCACACCTTCTTTTCTTTTTATTCACATCTTTCTGGTTTTACCATTCTTGTCCTGAGTTACTATGATCATACTTGCTTACATTCTTGAAGGCTGGTGCATTATTTGTGTAATCCTTCTGCCATAGTTCTGGTAGTTGCCAGGGACAGGTTACATAGCTAGGGGGGTTCCTTTTCATCTACATAGACTAGGGTATGCCAAGATTGGAAGGTTTTTCCAGGATGTGCATACCTCATTCTGTGCAAAATAAGGACTCCTCCCAAAGAGGCTCCCTCCCCCATTTGGTCACATCTACACTGGGCCAAATGGAAGAAAAGATGCTTCCGTTAAAACAATCATGATAAGCTAGACTTAGCTTCACACACACTCCAGGGTGTCTATGAGGCTATGTATATACTGCATAGTTTTCCCAGGATAACTCTGCTATCCTGGGGGGGGGGGGGGGGAAAGCTGTATCCAGGGAATGTGTCTGCTCTTTCAGAAAGAGGCGTGTGTGGACAGGGAAGAGGGAGTTCTTCCAAAAGAGGAGGAAAGAGGAAAAAGCACAGGTGCCCTGGTGGCCTTCTCATCCATAGTAATCACAGCTTAAATGCAAGATAAAAGTCCATTCATATTTTCCAGTATGCTTTGGCAGTGTGGAGACTCTCTTTGGGAAGAAGTTTTCTGGAGCGTCCAACTACAATGTCTATCTTTCTATCCTGAAAGTACTGCTGTCATCTTTTACAGTTCCTACATTTAGGGTTAACTTTCTTTGTGATCACACAACAGCCAAATTAGTTACAATAGGCAAACATCCATTCTAATAATTGACCATCCATCATGCATATAGCGCTGGCTGAAATTGAATTACATAACCATACCCAGGATTTCTTTCCTATTCCAGCATGAGCTGTTTACATTCATGTTGTAATACGCTAGTCAACTATCCAATAAGCATTTGCTTATTGGACAGTATGTTGACTGGTCAACAAGTCAATTACCCCACCTCACTGATGCCTCTATAAAATGGCACTGCCACTTTGAAACCCACAGGCTACATCTACACTGTGCCTACCTTGCGGAAGAGGAAATACAAATGAAGCACAAGAAGGTGCTAATGAGCACTTCATTTGCAGGTCTTCTTCTGCAAGATAGGCACATTGTAGACCTCGCCCATGACAGCTTTTCAAAGGGGCAGATGTGCAGCTGATCTTCAATAAGCTATGCGGCTGCTGCCACTTTAAAATGCCACCTGTGTGCCTTTGAAATGGGGTAGCTGTGGAGCCCAAGATCAGCAGGGGATTTCCCAGCTGATCCCAGGCTCCCTTTGAATCACCATCAGGAACTCTTGTTCATGTGTAGCCTGGAGTCAGTGGGACTTTGCGCTGGCCCCAGGCTGTATACAGAATTCCTCATTCCTCCTTTGAAATGTACAAGAACCCCTGTACATGTCAAAGGAGGGGCTGTTGTACATTTCAAAGGAAGCAAAAGTGCATATCAATTAGTCAGTGGAAATTCCATCAACTAGTCAACCACTGTGACAGGGTCGGTTCCACCCCTGGGCCCCAGACACATATTCAGTCCACAATCTCCTGTCTAGGTACTGCAGCACAGGTTTTGCCTATCACTTTCTTTGGTAAAATGGCTGTCAGCTTCTGGTGAGCTTGGGCTGGGTTACCAGTCCTCTCCAGTTACCTGCTGGCTTCTCTGACTGCTGGTGAAGGGAGACCAAACCTTCCCGGTTAGAGCTCCTCCCTTGGCCAAAAAAACTGCCATTCTCTTTGTCAGCATCTTACACACCTTATCAGTAGTAATTCCTCTCCACCTCCCCCAAACTCCTCTTCCACTCTCCCCTCCCCCACAGGGAAGGCTTTTAAAGGGGTCCTCTGACCGCCTTAATCAGCTCACCGGGCCCTTATTTGATTTACAGCCACCCTATCTCAGCTGCCCCTAATTAACTAGGGCAGTTGCTGTTTTTAAAGCTGCCTTCCCGTATGCTCCCCCCCCCCCCAAAGAGAGCCCTATAACCTCAGAAACAAATCAGCACATGAGATGGCAAACATCATATACAAACTGATTCAGTGAGAAGGCGCTCCGCAGTGGATACCGACAGATCAAGATTCTGAATCCAACAATAAGGTAATAACATCTTTCTTTGTAAGGTTAGTTTTACTATGTTTTCAACCTTAGATCAGGTCACAGATAGGTGGCAGAATACATAGGATTAATGCCTTTAATATTATGTGGTGAAAGACACTTTTCTGTGTCAGCTGTTTCAGAACAATTAGCATACTTTGTGTGAAAAAATGTTGTCCACCACATCAGTGAGACCATAACATTCTATTGGGTATCATCATACCCTCCCAAAACCCAGCAATGAAATGTTTGATATGACAGTATGAAAAAATGGGATATTGTTTTGGCAAATTAGACTTTAAGAATATTCCTTTGCCTATGTGCAAGTAGTGCTTTTAAGACACATGTAGTATGTGAGCTAATAGTGCAACTTCTTTTTATTTCAGTTCAACCCGTTTATCAGCAAAAAATGGGGAATAGAACGTTGTTTCAGCAGCCCGTATCACCCTCAAACTAATGGCTTGGTGGAGAATGCCAATAGAACCATGGAAAGGTAAATGGAAGTATGAAGAATTATAGCTATAAAGGCAAATGAAGTGCACCATGCAAGAAAATGCAAATAGCTTGAAATGATTGACAATTAATTTGTTAAACAGAAAGTTTCTGATTGGATATAATGCATGCATTACTGATTGTTTATGATCGGTCTTGGTAAAGACTGTGTGTGTGTGTGTGTGTGTGTGTGTGTGTGTGTGTGCTGATATTTTGCAAACAAATCCATGCTAATTTTTTACAGATCATTAAGGAAGATGGTCAATGAGGAGAAGAACTGGGATGAGTTAATTGGCAACACTGGATTTTCGATGAGGACTACAGTGCACTCATGCACAAAATTAACACTCTTTAAACTATTCAAAAACCGTGACCCTCAACTGCCACATGAAGTCCCAGATGAATACACGGTAGGTGGATGCATGTAGGTGTCATACACATATGGTATTTTATATTCTTCTTTTTAGAAATGCTAGATCTTTCTCAGTTCTTTACAAAGGTACCAAACATAGCTGACCTCAATGAATAGTACTGCAAAGAATTCCTCAGAGAAACGGAGGCTAGACAGGATGCTGATATTGCATTTGCTCTCCGTAACATGGAGAGCACAAGAAAAACAGCAAAAGCAGAACACCAAAAGAAAAACTTCTAAATATGGGGAAGTAAAATATAATGTGGCAGATTATGTTCTACTCCTTAATGCGAGAAGAAAAACAAGAGAAGGAGGACCTCTGAATAAAACTTATCGGGGCCCATACAAAATTAAGACTGTGGAGGGTAAGAGAGTAAAACTGGAAACTCTCTCAGACAAACTTTTAAACAGTATGTATAGCATGTCTCATCTGAAACCATTTAAAGAGCCACCAGCATCATTTTCTGCAAGTATACCTGAGGAAACTATTGGCTTTGAATCTGTTGTTGTTGTTGAATCTGAACCACACTTAGGAGATACTGGAAAATGTGAGGGTGAGGTGTATCTCAAGTCTGAGAAAACAGTGACAGCCAGAGAGGTCACAACAATGGACCAACAGGAGGGTATAATACAAGACATTTCCAGAAGTGATACAAGTGATGAGGAAGAGGACGAGGACGATACTGCTACCATGGCACTTGGGGAAGAAAAAGACTTGATTCAGAAAGGTAACCTCTTTACACACTGTTTATAAGAAACATTTGTTAACTTAGTTCCATTTTTTAAGATGGTAAAAGTTTTCATGAGAGAAGTTGCATTATTCATTGTAATGAAACAGAAGAGAAGGCTGCTGCAGCACCATGCATGTAATACATGTTCCCTTTTTTTGTTAGTTCAAATCGCAGTGATCCCCAAGTAATGAGACAGACTGGAGGCCAAAGGATCAAACATTAACTTATATGGCTCTTCATTTCGTTGCCTGAAACCAAGGAAATGGATGGCTGATGAAGTATATAGATATTCCAGAACACGTGTATGCTAACTGTGGTGATACATGGAATGTTACTTAATTTTGTGTACTGTTTCATCCTGTGATGTAGGTTATCAATGCATATTTGGCCTGTTTAGAAAAGAAAGCAGTTGAAAAGGTAGGACACTTATTGTGATGTTACACAAAATCCTCTATCGTACCAGAATGTAATTAGTCACCAGAATACATGGTTCCAGAGATTTACATTGATGTAGCCTGTAAAATGTCAATGCAAACCTAGATTGTCAACAGATCCATGTATGTACCATTGCCACACGTGTACTGAAATGTGCTTAGAGGTGCATATTTGACATATATTCCCTGATGTGTGGAGGCCACATTATTTTTGTAGAACAGTTCAGATGCAACCCTGAGTTCAACAAAGTGTATGCACAGGTTAGTGAGACCATAAAGAGTCATGGAAAAGAAAGGTTGGATATCGGTCTTACCAGCTGAAACTGTAAGGATTACAGATGTCAGGTATTGGTTTATTGAATAGTTTATAAGCTTCAAATTCTTATTGGGCCCTGACTACTCTATAGGCCCCAGGGGTAGGACTGACAGCCAGAGTGCTCCGGCCTCACTTCCGAGGAACCCCTTGCCCCTCCGTGCTGCTGTCTCTGCATCAGGGGCAGTAGCATGGGGTGGTAGGCAGCAACTGGTCAATAAAGGGAGCTAGTTTAAAAACCAGCTTCCCTCACTGACTGGGTGCCTGTTGCCCAGTGCCGTTTCCTCTGACACGCAAGCAACAGCGCAGGGTGGCAGCAGTCCCTGTCCATGAGGGGGGTTTGAGCTCCCAGACCCAGCGCCAGTCAGAACTGAGCTAGGCTGTCTGACTGCCCAGCTTCTAATATGCTGAAAATGCATAGTGGTCGCAAGGGTAGGTTCTGGACGCAGTGGAAGCTGAGGCTGAGCCAGTCAGGTATAAAATTTACCTGGCAAGGGGTGTATGAAGCAATATTGTGTCTATAGCAATAACAGAAAAGCTTTTTGCTTGTGGGATAGTTGGTGAATCAAATAAAGTTTTACATCAGTAGTAGTGATACCTTGTACATCTGTCTTTACCACCTGACTTATGTTCTTTAGGTACCATAATAAGTGATGCATTAATAACTTGGTTTACTGTCAACAGGTACACGTGGTCTTAGCAGTAGTTTCCACTGCCATTCTCTCAGGCAGAGCAACAGCAATGAGATTGGAAAAGGTAAATCCTCTGAAGTGTTCACACCCAACATGAGCTATCATCTTGTTCATTCATTTAGTTTCACATAGTGTGAAAGGAAACATACACTACTAAGTGTACTGTGATATAAGAAATATTAACCCTTTAATGAAACTAGAAATTACAGTATGATGTATATTTTAGGATTTGCTGCACTCGAAACAGTTTATTCATTTATATCTGTGTTTCAATTCCACAGATTGGATTCCTGCAGTATGATATCTTATTGCTTCCTTATAATACAGCAGGGCATTGGATTATTATGGTAAGATGTATTCTCTTTCACATTATGATCCGGGTTAATATATGGGGTATTACACATGAGACTGGGAGCACAGCTGAAAAGCGTGCAGTGATCCCATGTCTGGTACTTAGGATTTTCATACAGTTCTGTGCATGCAAAGGCGGGTAGACTTTTAAAGCTACATATTGATGTCCTCAGAAGTGAGTTCTTTAAAACATACCACTGTGAAGACTGTATACGTATGTCGTTACTGTGACTTAAAAAAACCTGGGCTGTGGTGTTTGACAGAATTCACACAATGCTTAGGTCATGTGAATTAGCGAGATATGACAAAGGGTAATTGTAAGGCAATATTTTGATCAATCATTTTTAAATCATCATATTACAAATGAGATTTATGCCCACAATTGCATTTATAGATAGCACTGATGAAAACAACTGCATTGTTAATAATTGATCCCTTGTGCGATGAGGTGAAGCATGAAAGAACATGCCTGAGGAATTGGAGGTGAATGTTTTTCCGTATACTGATTCTGAAAGTGTTCCTGCAGTGTTACTGTGAAACTGTTTTCAAGAAACTTATTAACACTTCTGATAGCTATAAAGCTAATTCCTGATAGCTATAAAGCAAACTTAAAAAATCAAGGACTTAAACTGAATGTGCTTAGTAATGTCAATTGTGCAAAGATTTTTGATAGACCCTGGCTAATTACTCATAGTATGTGGGTAAGACACAGTGGCATAAGAGGGAAAGGTGTTGATTAGACAGGACACAGCAAAAAGGGTGATATATGGTGAACAAATGAGACAATAATCTGAAAGCAAGTGTGTTTATAAGCAGTAAGTCATTGGAAGCCATGAAGACATAGACATGGACAGGATTTCTATGCAGGTACAGAAATTGAAAAAGACAAATTCAAAAGCCATTTATACAGTCTGATACAGCACTGCATACAAATTTCAGATTCTTCATGAAACGATTAACCAAAGAATCTGCATCTTGCTGGAAAAGTAAAATCATGCAACATAGCAAACAAACTGATGGGCACAACTGTGGGCTACTCATCTTACAGGTACTGAATCCCAAATTGTCATTATAATTTATTAATTATGTGCCTGGCAAGGGGCAACCTACTATGAGAGGCCCCTCAAGCTTCATCCCCCTTGCAGCCTACCTGTTGGGGTCTGAACACGTGTTCCCCCCTCCCGAGGGGCATAATACAGCCCCATGAGCAAAGTCCACACACAGTATCTTGTAGTAGGATTAATATGGTCTGGCAGCCATAGTCCATTGCTCAGGCTCATCTTTCTAGGTATGACACAAGCCAGAGACCAATCCATACACAGTCTTTCTAGTAGGTTAATATGGCCTTGCAGACTACTTTACAGGCTTGTTGGAAAATTTGACTCCCTCGAGCCAGCTACGGAGGAAGTAGAGGTACCTAGGCCCTCCAACTACGGTGGGTTGCAGGCCAGAACTCAGCAAGGAATCCTGCCACAACATGCTGCATGCACCGGATAAGCTCCCCATCCTGGGCTACTTCCTACTGTGGTCTGGTGGACGTCTTCCCTGTTGTCTCTCTACAATGCAATGGCCCTGCAGATAGAACCTCCAGGACTGGCTGCCATTGGAAGGTCAGAGAAAACTATGCTAAGTGTGCTCTGCAATTTGTTTTGATGTTTTGGATTCCTTTTTTGGAAGAGAATTTTCTAATATTTGGCCCCGTGTATCCAGGACAAATAGGAGAAAAGCCTCCTCTTTTGAAGGAGCCCTTATTCCTCATAGAAGGAGGTATGCAGGGTTCCCTAAAAGAGCATGTCTGCTCTTCCACCAAAAAAAAGAGGAAGAGCAGACGCATTCCCTGGTCACACCGGTGACCCCACAAGATAGACATACCCACAGTTAGTCCATTTCTGGGATATTGAGATATCTCATCATTGCTTCTGTAACTGTGACTCTGCTTGAATAATATTTCTAAGTTCCCAAAAAGATAGATGGGCTACGTAGTTGATACAGACAAAGCAGTGAAATGAAATTATATATTTCTTATATCTAGCAGCAATACAGTTAGATCTTGAAAAGCATTGTATACAGGACACATTTTAATAAGTGACTGAATGAAAGAAAAGAGTTCTGAAATCAAGGAACTTAATACATTTAATAAACAACAATCAATAAATAAGGAATGTAATGTGGAATTTAGATCATAAACACTACAATAACTTTTCCAGAAAACATGGAAGAATACTGCATATACTGCAACTCTATCAATTGCTAGAAACAAGCGGTGATGTCACGATGGTAAGAAACAGAGAAATTTATCAATCAACCAGACATCATATATTTCAGCAGATCAAAACACAGATGATGTTACCAAACAAACAAGCTGCCTAAAGATGATGACTCTTTCAATGGCATAGCAGTAAAATTTGTCATCATTGCTCATACCCAAGTGTTACCCCTTGCACAAATGTGGTAGAAATAACATTAGTGAGAAGTTGTGTATCATTCATAATACTGAGTTTTCTTTTTCTCATTTTGTTCTGTTCAAGATCCAGTGTGACTCCTGCAAAAGATGGGTGCACATGCTCTGCATTCCAAGTACAACCAAGCCAAAAACAGTCACTCTGAAACAGGAAGAATTCCATTGCAAAAAGTATACATATTACATCAGTAGAGCAAAAAAGTTTGCACAGTTCTCCACATAGAGAGGTGCAACTGCTAGTTTACCTCAGATTGGATTTAAGCACTGGTTTCCAATAATATAATGTCAGTGGAGGGGAAGAATTCGCACAGTTCTCCATGTAAATAGAGGTATAATTGCTAGTTTACCTCAGGTTTGATTTATGCACAAGTTTACAATAATAAAGATTTTCACATTAGTAAATTACTTCTGTATGACTGTGATTGCATCTTAAATACAAATGTTGGATTGCTGAAGACCATCCATGTAAATTAGCTACCACTGGATCAGAGGATGCGAAAGGCCCCTCTGGAGCAGAGGCAGGGGTCCAGGTGGGAAAACATGACACGGTGAAACCATCCGTCAGAATCTCCTGCTCCTATACCAAGGATTGATGCGAAAGGCCCCCCTGGATCAGAGGCAGGGATCCAGGCAGGAAAATATGATGCGGTGAAACCCATCTGTCAGAATTTCCTAACCCCATATCTTGCCTAGTAAATAAAGCTGAAAGAAGGTAAATCTGATGCATGGCTAAATCTGACGCGCATGTGTGTCCGAAACTGCTATTGATAGGAAATTGGGATCGAAGCAGTTTGAGATGCTACACCTGACAGCTGGGAATTTCACCTCCTGGCTGGGAAAAAATCAGAAAGTACCAGACATTTCAGGTGTCCGGTATTTTCTGAATTTTTTTACTGGCGAAAATAACACACTGTCTGGTTCAATACTGGACACCTGGCAACTCTAGATTTGCCCCCCTCATATCCAGAGCAGCGGGGCTCAGGTTTTGGCTCAAGTTTCAGTCTCATTTCCTCGAGTCCTGTAGTTGTTTTGTTTGTTTTTTTTTGGTAACAAGGGAGTGATGGTGTAATGAAATTTGAGAACTTCTGGCTTAAATGGTAGAGGCCTATGTTTTCTGGGAGCTAGTACTAGAGTTTTAATCCAAACTTTGCATGTGTGTTGTTATGGATGGGCTGTCGATTAGCTGTAGCCTCTCTATTGTTAACACAAATTTTTGATAGCTTTTGGAAAATAAAACTTAAAAAGCTAAAATCTCAGCTTTAAATTTTTTTAGGATCCAAGTATCATTAACAACTATAAATTGACTTTTTCATAATGTTTTATTAATAAATGGAGTAGGTGCTTTTTGAGACTTAATGACTTTACAATTACTCTCTTTGACAGGTTTTATGTGTGTACTGGGCAAATTGAGAGGCACAATCATATTACTCTGCACTGGGGTGTAGTCATAGGTGGGCTGTGACCCACCCACTTTGCATCCAGGCCCCCCACCTCTCAGCCCTCCTGGCATTCCAGCCAGGGAGCGGGATCAGAGCACAGACTTACCCGGCTCTGCTGAGCAAGCCAGCTGGGGAGCGGGGCCAGGACACTGGGGCTTGTCCCGCTCCAGCTGGGGATCAGGACTGGACTTTACCTGGTCTGGTCAGGGAGCAGGGACCGGGCTTACCCCCCCATCTCACTGGCTCTGCTCTCCCCGACCCCATTCTTGGCCATCTACTGGCCCTTCTGGCTGCGCCACTGCTCTGCACCTTAAACTTTGAAACAAAGTGAGATTATTTTTTTAACAGACGACACAAGGAACTGTTCAGGGGCAAGTGTAATAAAATATTGAAGACATTTACATTATTTGAAAATGTGTCCTTCTAGATTTTCCCAACCAAATTACTCTTTGATCAAGGATTATAAACACAGCACTTGAATTTTAGGCCCGTCTCTACTCCAAAGAAATCCTAATATATCTCTGTGTCACAATTCTTAGGCCACAAGCCTGCAACTGGATCTCAGCAAGCAGTACTTAAAGGCAGAGGTGTTCACTATGGTGGAAAAAAACCCCAGACCAAACACACACCCCCAAGCTGGGTCACTGAGAGGTGCACTGTCTTACCGAAATTGCTTCTACTAGGTTATGATAGACACCCCCCCTTTCATAATTTAAACACGTTCAGTGGGAAGATATTTGCTTTCATATGCAGTTTTGTTGACTTCAGTGAAGATCTGCAAAGATACAAGGTCCGGCTGCACAGTTCAGTTGAAAGATCAGGGATGCATTCAGTAAGACCATACACCTCCACATTCTGTGCTTTCTAGGGTGATAATGGAAGATTACACAGAGGTAGCGACTGGCCAAAGGTCACATACACAGCTTGTTAAAGAGCTGTCTGATAACTGCAATGGAATCTTAACCATGGGAGAAGGAGGAGTGTTTATTACTTCTGTTATGATAATACCTAAAGGGACCAACTCCATTGTATTTGACACCATAGAAACCTGTAACACAGCACTTCTTGTTCAAGTTGCCTCAGATCTCTCTACTTAGTTCATTGCAGGATCATGCAGAGCCATTAACTTCAGTGGAGTTCCTTCTATGTGGATGCAGGAATCTGCCCAAATAAAGCTGACTGTGGGATATGGACCTTAATTAGGCCAATTGAAAGATAATAGTGTTTGCTTTTGCACAACACTGTGAGTTCTGCAGTTCTAAAAGCAATAGATGAAGTACATGCAATCTAGCATTAACTACATTTTTCCGAGGAAGTAAATGAGGCATATAACTCTCACTGACTTTAACATGCATAGAAAAAGCAGAATTTTGATCTAAAATAGCTATAGGATTCTGGGAACATTCTCATTGTCTAGTCTTTCAGTCATGTAACAGATATGTTTTGCATTAACTTAAAATATTGAGAAGAAATCAAGAAAATCTGCATTGTATGTGAAAAGTTGCTAAAACAATAAACTGGGAATCAAGGGAATGAATCTGATCTATTAGGCATAGTTACCAAAGCAGTAATGCATACACATAAACACTCAGGAAGGAGAAAAAAATGAAGATTTTCCAAAGAGGGAAGGGAGAGAGAGGACACAGGCCCCAGCATAGGTGTGGGAAGTAAGGGGTGTGTGTGTGTGCTGCAGCACCTCAGGTTTTGCACTAAACTTCCCTCCGCTGTTGACCACATGCTAGCATTGCCAGGCCAGGGGCCCGCTGGCCCCACTGACTTCATGACTGCCTGCCAGCCTTGCAGACTCCACAGGTCTTTGAGGAGTCATCATCTGCTGGGTCCATTCCTTTGAGATCTACAACTGCCAGCCCAAGGGTCCAGGTGACCGGCCCTGGAGGCTCCACTGCCATCTAAGACTTAGCTTCTGGCCTTGGCCTAGAACTCAGCAGTTGTCACCAGCTGTGTCTCCTTTGTGAGCAGTAATGGGCTAGGGTTGCCAACTGTCCCGGACCATATGGATTGGATGCCATTGCCATGAATGGCATCTGATCAGTCCAATCCTGGAGAGTTAGAAACCATTGGAGGGGCATGAAATAGGACCATCTACTTCTGACACAGTCCCCTTGAAGTTGGCTGATGGCATAATCATGATTGAAGACAAGGAAGGAATCAGAGAGATGGGCTGAACATGTCAATAATCTACTGAATAGACAATCCACAGTTAATCGTGCCCTTGACTGTTTACCTGAGAAACGCATGAAAGATTATCTCAATCTCCTCCATCAACTGAAGAAATTTGTAAAAGCCATCAAAGAACTGAATTCTGGCAAAACAACTAGAAAGGATGGTATCCCAGCAGAATTGTATAAAAGCAGCAGACCCAAAGGCTATCAAGATGTTTAATGATTTCCTGAGTAGCATTTGGAAGGAAGAAGAAATGCCACAAGACTTCAAAGATGATATTATTGTATCACGCTTCAAAAACAAAGGCAGCAAAGCTAACTGTGGAAACTACAGAGGTATTACTCCTCTCTACAACAGGCAAACATATTAGCTTGCATTCCACTAAACAGACTCATGGCAATATATCTGAGGAGAATCTGCCAGAAGCACAGTGTGGTTTCAGAACAGGTTGTAGTATGGGGTGGGCATAAAGCAGCCTATGGGATGGATGCAGTTTGCAAGGGTTAGTCTTTGGTTGACACTAGTGCTTTATTTACTTGCTTGGGTTTTCATACTTCTACCTTTTTCTTCTCTACACTAACTCTTGGATGAGCGTGTTATAAGCTTTGTGCTATAATGAGTCAATTCTACTTTTCCACTCTGGACTACATTCACATCTTTTCTATGTCTTTCTGATACGGAGATCCTGCTGCTTCTTTAAAGAAAGACGTGACTGAACTTGAATGTATTTGTCCTCCACAGCTTCCTCTCTCCACTTCTGTTGACAACTCTGCCACCCACCTCCATGTCGCTTCATTAGATCTCTCTGTCTCTGTATAGCATTGTAGTTCCTGCACAGTTCTGCTTTGGCCCATCCTTCATCCACATGTTCTTGCTTGTTCGTCTGGCATTGTCTTGCCTTTTGCTTGTGTCACTCTTGCCAAGCTTTCCCTTTCACTTGGAATCATATCCCTTTTCTTGTATGCATAGGATCTTTACTCCCTTCTTCAACTTTCTTGTAAAAATCTACACTTTTACCTTTCACCATTTTAGTAAGATGATTTTTTTCCTCCTCCCTTCTGACCCTACTTAATTTCAGAACTTAACATTTGCTTATTATAGATTTCCCCACTCAAAACTCCTCATTTGCAGGTTAAGTGCACTAGATCCAAAGTGAAATGTAAGAAATCAGGAACTAAGTCATCCAACACCCCCACACTACACTAAGCTGTTCCCTTTCTCATCCTTAACTATTTCCTGTTCATCAATCTCAGCTCACATATCTTTACCCTCAAACAGAATTACTAGCAGGTACTTTTAATTAGTAGAAATTGTATCATTGGAATCTGCATGTATATACATGGGAGGGAGTGGGTGTATGATAGGCGTTAAGGCTTCAGCTGAAGTCAATAGAAGCTGCAAATGCTCTGAAAATCGGGCTCATGTTGGACACACAAAATCTGTAGCTGTTTTTCAACATTTTGTCTACAAGGTAAACCTTTTCCTTCCCAACCCATTTGGCATGTTAAGGAACCTCTTATTAAATTAGACAGGAAAATTTGAACTTGAACATGACTCGATTTATGTTGCTTGTTAGAATCCTGTACACCTATTGATCTAGCAAAACAAGTCTCATAGTTTAATTATGTATTTTTCTAAAAAAGAAATACTCTTTTTAAATATGCTTCCTTTTTATGATCAGTAAATGTTGCCTTGCTTTTGTATTATGAAAAAAGGCAAATAGGTGTCCCTGACAAACAGCTGAAAGCAGTCAAATGAATTAAAAATGGTGCTCAGTCTGGGGCCTTGAGCTTCTAAACAATAGCCTTCAAGGGTAACTGTTAAGAAAATTTGTAATTCATGGTGAACTGAAAATATGCTCCCTGAGCTGTGACACTTAAAAAAAAAAAATGTTTAATGGTGCAGAATCCACTACTTCCCTGCCAGACAACAGAAACCTGAGAGCGCTAGGGCTAAATTTAAGGTATTTGTACTATATAAAACCTGATAATAAGTACTTGGAGTTATGTAATTATACAAGGACTCTCCACTTTCATTTGAAAACAGAAAAGAAAAAACTGGTAAGTTTCCAACCCTCATGTTTAGGAAGAAAAACTTGGAAATGTGAACCAAGCATGTTTGCTCTAGAGATGTAAACTCAAGACTGTAGACAGTGTTGAAAAGTGTACCCCATTCATTCCATTCTCCTATTAATAGAAAGCCTTACCAACACCATCCCAACAGAGGATTCTGTCACAGGAGAAGTGCACAGGAGTGTTGGCCTACCCATCCAGACAAACTCCTTGAATTCTGGAGGGCACTTCCTACTGCTTCAGTGTCTCCCTACCACTGCAACTGTTCTAAAAAGGAGAAAGGGATTCAGTACTGATGCTGCTATTCTACCACATCTGGTAATGGTGAGGGAAGAGCATTGGTAGAGGGCTCATGTTGTGTTATCTTAAAGACCTCAATTTGTCTTAATCTGGCCCTCTTTCCAATGAGAACAAGGTACAGTAAAACTCCGATAGTCCGGCATCAAAATGGCAAGAGCCTAGTGAGCTTTGGCAAAAAATGAGTCACAAGGTAATAGCAACAGCAGCTGAACTGAGCAAAAAGGGTTTAAAAAAAAGGCTTAAAAAACCTAAAATATTACAGTATACAGTATGTACAATAAAAATGGTTAAGAACACTATATACTGTGTGTGTGTGTGTGTGTGTGTGTATATATATACACACACACACACACACACACCTTATAGTACCTCCTGATAGTCTGGCATATCGGATAATCCGGCACCACCTAGGTCCCATAGGTTCCGGATTATCGGAAGTCTATTGTACATGTTCCATGGCTCTATTTGAGCCTAGGGGGAAGCACCTAGCAATGAATATTTCCTCTCTTTTTCCCTGTCTCTCCACCTCCTGTCAAACTGAACAGCCCAGGAAGGAGGTTGGGAAAAGATAAAGTGAGATGTTGAACCAAGAATCAGTTGTATTTCCCTAATTCTCTGCCCCACTGTGAGTTACGGAAGCGAGAGGGCTACTGTAGGGATGTAATACTGTAGTCAATTAACCTATAAGCTTCTGCTTATAGGTTAATGCTATAGACTTAATGAATTTCCCCACCCCTGCCAATAACTTTTTTTTTTTTTTTTTTTTTTTTTTAAGCAGGCTGGCCAACAGCCTGACTAAGTCCTGGCTGGGTCTGGAACCTACCCGCCCCCTGTGGCGCTGCATTTAAAGTGTATTAGAAGTGAAGGATGTTAAGGACTCCCCAACTGATCCCAGGTTCCAGTGTGGCATTTCTGCAGAAATGCCATGTGGAGTCCTGAGTCAGTTGGGCAGCTGGTTCTGGGTTCCCCAGCTGGTTCTGGGGAATGCTGCATGGAGCCCATGGTCAGCTGGGGAATCCCTAGCTGACCCCGGGCTCTTTGTGGTGTTTCAAAGTGGTAGTACAGCATGGATTCCAGGGTCAGTGAGGGATTCCGAGTCCCCTGCTGATGCCAGGCTACATGAGGAATTGGCATCCCCTGGTGACTCTTGTGCATTTCAAAAGGTAAGCGCCCTTGTGGAGCCCAGAATCACCAGGACTTCTTGCTGCCCCGGGGTTAATGCAGAGTTCCACATTCCTCCTTTGAAATGTACAAGATCTTGATATTTAACATCCCTAGTATAAAGGGAGAAGAATTTGTATCTAAATATTGTCATCTCTTATCTCTTTCCCATTTTGAAATAAAAGAGCTAAAAAGGTTGGAAACCTCTTGTTTAGGAACAGTCAAAAAGAGGCTATTATGGCTTCTGTGGCTGCTGACTATGAATCGAGATTAGACTCCTGAGCTGTGTGTGTCTAGATGGAATTTCCGATCTTATTGTGCCACTTCAAAAGTATGAAGCTGCCTCCAGGGCCTCTCTTGTGCAAGAGGTAATCAATGTTATCATTGGCTTTAACTTCTCAGTTCTAGGCCACACCAGATATTAACCACACAGGGCCTGGTTCTCGCCACCTTCTGTTTGTCCAGCCTTCTACTCACATAGTGTGCAATGAAGGGGCACGGGCATATTGGAACTAAATGGCTCCATCGGACACCAGTGAAGTCTGTAGACACCTGTGGCTACTGGGCTCTGCTGTTACAGGAGGTAGTTTCACCTGGACTATGGTAGTTGGGCGTGGCTGGGATTTGATGGCATTTCCTCATGGAAACAGAGTCATGTGAGTGAGGGAGTGTTAGGTGGAATACGGCAAGGGAACGGAACGTAAGGAGGTCCTACATGGCCTATGCTAAAGAAGATCCGCGGTTCCCCTCCTCCAGGGAGGATCCTATCTAGGTGGCACCTCTATGATACCGGATATTCCAAGGCTGACTGGGTGGGTCGTCTGCGCTGGCTCTCTATGGTTGGAAGCGCCTTTAGCCAGGGGCGCCGCTCTTGTGCGCTTGCGTGAGCCGGGCTCCCCGCGGCTGCCGTCCGATGCGGTGAGCGGAGCCCGCGGTAGCTGCGGCTCCCGGTGCGGCGAGTAGCGCGCGCCCGCCCCCCTCGGTCCGCTGCGCCGGGGGGGCTCGTGCGCCCCCTCCGCCCCAGCTGCGCCACTGGCAGCCCTGGGGCTGCGGGGCGGCAAATGGTGGGGCCGGACGATGCCGGAGCTCAGGGCAGCGCAGCCTTGTTTCCCGCGGGCCGGCAGGATGAGGCGGCGGCGGAGGAGGCGGAGGAGGAGGAGGACGGGGAGCGGGATGGGAGCCGGAGCCTGAGCGGCGGCTCGGGGCAGGAGCTGCTGCTGCAGCGGTACCTGGCCGGGAAGCTCGGCCCCGCAGCGCCTGCCGGGCTGGGCTGCAAGTGCTGCCCGGAGAGAGCCCCCAACGGGGCTGCCTGTGCCCTGGGCCCCCGCGGGAGAATGACCAACGGGGACGCCGGCTTCCTGCTGCCGCCGGAGGCGCCGCCTGCTTGGGCCGTGCGGAGCGAGCCGGGGCCGGAGGAGGAGGAAGCGAGACTGCCCAACGGGGGCTTCCTCCCCGAGCCCCAGCCGGAGCCGGGGGGTGGCGCGGGGGCTGCCCTCGAAGAGCCGCTGAAGAGTTGTTGCTTGGGGCCCGGTCCGGAGGCTGGTGCCGCAGCCGGGAACACCCCGCCGCGCCGCAGCTGGGCTGGGGCTGAACGCCCGTCTGAGGCCGCCACCGGCGGACGGACTCCCTGGGAGTGCAGCGATGGGGCTGCTGCGGCGGGAGCCCTTTGTCCGGGGCCTCTGGGCTTCACGGACATTAACCTGAACTCCCGCAACACCTACGAAGTGAGCCGGCGCCGAAGCGCCCCCGAGCACCTGCCGCCCGGCGGGACGCCGGCCCCCCCCCGCCCCGGCCCCTCCTCAAGAGCCGGCGGATAAACCCAAGAGAATCGGCATCGCCGGCAGCAGCAGTGGTATCGCTGACTTCATCGCAAGGTGAGACCGCCCGCCCGGCCCCGGGTGCCTGGGAGAACAGGGACAGCACTGAGGTGATGGAACAAATAAACTTCAAAAATAGGGTTAGTCCTTAGTCTGCAGAGATCCTCCCAAGATGACACAATGCCGTGCTGTCCTAGCTCTGGGAACTGTGCCTCAGTCCTATTATTCCCCCCACAAACTGCCTTACTCTGTTAAGATTTAAATGGACGCTTAACAACAATTTAAAGTAACACTAATCACGTTAGCAGTAGTTTCTAGTAATGGTAGGATTGTGTGCAGAACTTGAGTATCTGTTGTCTCTGCTAACCAAAGAGGCAGTTTACTTAGGAGGGAGTCCAAAGAAGAGGGATCCCTCAAGTACACTGCAAGCATATATTAGTACAAGTATATCATTGAGGGATGTGGACATTCCAGACCCCTGAATGTCTGTTATGCAATTTGGACATAACTACTGCCTGTGGAGAGGATGGAGTACCTACACTGATTAGAAGTGATGGTCTTCATTGAGCACTAGAACAGCCAATGCAATGCTGTATATGTAGACAAGTTTTTCAAGATGATGAGTTTGTTGACTTTATAACTAAAGAGTACTTTACATGTCAAAGTAGCTACAGTATCCACATGATCCATGTTAATTAGCCACAGGTTGCTGAGGAATAAAATAAACTTTTTTGAGTTATAGAATTTTGACAGCAATTCTCCATCTGTTATCATTTTCTGAAGTTACTGAGGGGCAGAGAGCAAAGTGATTTTTTTTAAAGAAGTGGCTTTTCATTCATAAGCAGAGGTTGGAAAAAGGTGCAAGCCACCAACTAGCTTGAGTGCTAAGCTATTTTGGAGTAAACTTGAAAAGTTCAAAAAGCAAAGCTACATAATTCTGGGGTGTCTCCTACATAATACATGGTTAACTTGTCTCAGGGGACATGGCCTGGCTTGAGAGAGAATGGTTATTTACCCACATTCACACTTTTCTATGTTGTCTTCATTCTTTTCCCCCTTCCTCTCCATCTTTTTTTCCAAAGTCAGTCTCAGGTATGAGTGTGCAATCTAAAATCTCGTTGACTAATAGTATTCTCATGCACAAGGTTTGTAAATCTTACAAGAAATCAGAGTAAATCCACTAACCAAAGATGGATGTGAAATTTAGAGTTTTGCTCTGCAGAGACAATGCTCAGGAGAGAAGCAGACTTGCAGCTTTTGGAAAAGAGGAGGCTGCTAGGATTTCTACTGGTCCTGGATGCCATATTTGGATTCTCCTTTGGAGTTATCTTCAAGATAGTAACTGCCTGATAAATTTATTTGTTTGTTCTTTCTTTCTAAAGAGCCTCTTGAGTGTTGTGGAGATGAATTAAGGGAGGTATCTGGTATCACTTACCCCCAACTTCAGTATTCAGGAATTTGGTGCTTCTGCTATGTGTCTCTTCACTTTGTCATTTTTGTTTCCATTACTTTCTGCTCTGCTGCTTCAATTTTTTTGAAGTACTTCAAATTAATAACTCCCATTCTTGCTGTTTATTGTTTTCTGAAATAGTAGCAGAATATTGAGTAATTTTCTGGGAAGCAGTGAAGACTGACAAGGCTAAATCCACGTCTGTGCTACAAACTTTTGCCATGCCAATATTCTAATGTTGGGTGTAGGGGGGTATGTAATTTTATTTCTCACAATATTATTTTTCTGGCAAACCATAATGATATAGATGCAGTTGTATACTGGCCATATGTGTCTTTGCCATTATAGCTTATTTGAGGAACCAATGTAAGGCATGCTACGGGGGGAGGAGGCAACACTTCTGATATAAGCAGCATCTACTCTAGGAGGATTTGTTGGTATAGTTACATTGGCAAAACTTTTCTAGCCTAAATTAAGCCTCGGTTTCTATTTTGTTGCAGTTTGGAGTAGTCTGTGTGTAGACTTTGAGAGGACAATGCAATAATAATTTTAGAACTTGCCTACATGAAGCAACAATTTGCACTATGGGAAATTGTGTGGCTTCTAAAGCATACTAACTGGTCTGGGCAGACCTTGACGCTTCCTGGTAGAAGTTTCCTAGTATGCTTTTGATACACTGTCTGGGTAGATGCTACTGGTGCTTGCATTGAGATGTGTCTTTACAAATCTCACCCCGTTGCTGCTTTGTATAGACAAGCCCTTACACTCCCTTTTTTTGTGTATTGGGTTCTTTGCAACTGTAAGGGCTAGAAGGTGAGGTTTTTTTTGTTTTTGTTTAAAGCAGTTAAATGTTATAGAAGTTGATAGCTTTGTTTTAAGAGGAACAGGTCTGGAACTGTTAAAATTGCCCTATGAGTGAAACCTCAATAGCGACAGTGGGTTTTCTTTTGAATCTTCTGAATAGATCATTGTACAGGTTGAAACTCTCTTAACTGGGACTCTCTGGCCCAGCAGCATCTGTGATCTGGCAGGACCATGGATGTTCCAAGACCAGAAAGTCCCAGTGGAGGGCTACCTGGAGTGGCAGCAGAAGCTTGGCAGTGGGAACCTGGTGCGTGCAGAGGGGGTGGGGCTGCATGGCGTGGCAGTGGGAACCCGGCGAGGAGCCATCGGGGTTGCCCGGCACGGTAGCAGGAGCTGGAGCCAGATATGCAGAGGTGATGGCACTGCCTGGTAGAGCAGTGGGAACTGACAAAGCAGTGGGGGAATGGGAGGGGGACCGGGGGGGAACCAGCTGAGAGGAAAAGGTTCGTGCCTTGGCTGGAGGGGGCTGGTGGCAGAGGGGCCAGAAATGATTGCCGCTGATTGCCGCTTGAACCAGACACTTACCTTTGCAGACTTTTCTGATTAAGTTTAGTGCAGTGAAAATAAACTGAATATGGATTGGACATCTTGTTCTGAATTGATCTTAGTGCACTGACTTTTTCAAGTGTCTGATCTTTAGTATGTTACACGGTGGTCACTGTTGACTGTGTAATATTTGTAATGGCTAATATAAAATAGACATTTCTAAATTTAAAATATAACTAGACGATTAATATATGCAGTTATGTAATTGCAAACGCTCATCTCTTTGTGTATGAGACTGGAGTGCACTGTTCTAGGATTCTGTAATTCTAGAACCAAAGGACTGGAAGGGAGCTTGAAGTCATCTGAGGCAGGACCAAGTAAATCTAGATCATGCCTGGCAGGTGTTTCTTCATCCTCTTCTTAGAAATCTGCACTGAGAGGGATTCCCACAGTCACTCTCATCATCAAAGCCTATTCCAGACCTTAACTACCTGTATAACTAGAGACCTTTTCCTACTTCTCCTTTGCTGGAGACTAAGACGATTATTTCATGGCCTAATTTCAGTGGACATGGAGAACATGTCCCCCATTAGTGACTTTTTTTTTTTTTTTTGCTCAAAAAAAATGGGCATGTTTAGTTTTCTTTTACCATTTCTCATAGGTCAGATCTTTCCGAAGCTGTGGTGCCCAGAACAGGATATATTGGTCTAGCCCTTTATCTACCCTCTCTGATTTTTGCAAATGATTAGTTTGAGATGTGTAAAATTGGACATGTATAAACAACAAAATAACTCTTGTATTATGCCACATAATGCAGCTCTGCAATACTTGACAGTCAGTGACATTTTGGCCCCTTGCAGCTTGATTTCTGCATGAAATACATTCCAAGGATGTGCACTCTGCTGTTGCGTTAATTCTTACAAAATTGATGCACAGCCTCCCCCTCCTTTTTTTTTTTAAATTAAAAAAAAAAATTTTTTAAAGACTTTGTAACCTTTCTGTCAACCTGTAAGGCTAGTAGATGGTTATGTAGAAGGCTTTATTTCTTTAGTGATGAATTATTTATAGGTTATATTAAGTTACATTTGCAGTGCTTATAAATTCTTTAACAGACTCACCTCTTAATGTCACTAACTTCATCCACATGCAAATATTGTGTTGCTTTTAGTTTCCTTTACTGTTTTTCCTATATCCCATTATCATAATACTTGGCGTGTGAAACAACAAAGATGTAATAGAATTTGTTCTCTGCAAACTACTTTTTATTTTAAATTATGTTGCTCCCAATAAATTTTGTATTGGACTCTTAAACTGCAAACTCTTGTGTGGCTGTGAAGGAGAAGGAGAGGGATTGCATGACCTGAAATTTAGTGGTTGGGGTAGAGAATTGTGTGTTGAAGTGTACTCAAATTACATTTTCAAAATAAATTGAAGATACCAAATGATTCAAAATTTGAAACTTTGCCTGGAAGTAATGAAGCATTGGGGGACACTCCTGTCCCCATGCAGTCTGACTCTGTTTCCTGGATACACTGGCACCTGACTTCATGAATGAATGACTGCTGCAAGCTAGTCAAGAATATAAATCTGCATAAAACAAGACATGCTTTATTCTTGATAAATGGACCCTTATCTGACTCAGATTACAGCTTTGTACTATTCTGAGACCTAGTTTTCGTTGTTAAAAATGTACAGTTCATGCATTTTGACATCTAGTATAAAATGATATAAAACCTATACAATGGATTTAAATATACAAAATAGTATAATCTCCATCAGTTTCATTTATGGCACTTGATGATGATTTCTCTCCTCTTAACCTCAGTTGAATTTCTAACACACAATTAACTCTTTGTGTAAAAATGCAATATTAGTGGTTCACAGTTTTTCAGATAAGGAAGATTGACTGTTTTTTTTCTAGTAATCCTATATATTGAACACAACATGCATTAGAAATGGGTATAGTTAAATTAACATTGCAAAGCAGTGACCAATTTCAAAATTTTATCTTAAATATAAAATGCCTCTGAATAGTTGTTAAAAATAAGTTTGTAAATTTTTCATCAACCATGAGAACTTCTGCATTTGAGATCAATATCCAGACTATATTGACAAGGAGTCCTGTTGCACCTTTATAGATGTATTGGAGAATAAGCTTTTGTGGGCAAAGACCCACTTTGTCAGATGCATGGGTCTTTGCCCATGAAAGCTTATGCTCGAATACATGTTAGTCGATAAGGTGCCACAGGACTCCTTGTCGCTTTTGCAGATCCAGACTAACACGGCTACCCCTCTGATACTTTAGGATATGTTTCTCCTGTCTTCAACAGATGGTTTTAGTATGATTGGATACAACCTCATGTGTAGATCCTGTATTGGAAGGATTATTTTTAAGAGCAGATGTTTTTGGTCAAGATTCTCCTAGAATACAAGTGAGATGTTCCCTGCTTTGAGAAGCTTCCAACTGAAGGCAAACTTCCATAGAAGTCAGGCATGAGGGTTGGGAGCAAAGGGGAGATAAAGTATTTTTTTCTATAGGAGATATTTGAAAGATGTTTCCTACAAAGAGGTAAGAACATTGGAGTCCATGTGAAAGAGGTATGAAGTGATGAGCAGGAGGAGGCATTAAGGATACACAAGAGAGGATTAGAAGTTGTTGGAGGATGGGGGATAAAAACTAAGCTATAACATACGTGGTGCAATGAAGAACTGTGAGGATGTGGCCGAAGAGCTAGAACTTGATGTGAACACCTCCTTACCTCACTGCAGTCCTCTTGTACTCCTGCAAGTTTCATTACCTGATGCTGTTGACATTTTGCAACACCTGCATCAGGGGATGTTATGAAAATGGTAATCTGTGGAACCAGTATATTCAGTAGGAAACGTTTATTAATAAACTATCTCCTCTCTTCAATCAAACCAGAGTACAGTGGAAAGGATCTAATTCTTGTAATTCATAGCTCTAAGCAGAGTTTGTAAACTTTTGCTACATCATAAACAAGTAGAATTGCTAATCTGCCCCAATCTCTTGTTTTTTCTCTCATGGATGGACCCATTCAGTGACTAGTAATATCTCCCACAGGAGTCTCACCTTTTTAGAGACACTAGTCACTTCCCCAGGAACACCTTTTCTAAGTTCAGCAAGAGGGATCAGTGAAACAATGTAAATTTTTCTCTTCTGTGCCTGGTGCAAGTTTTCAGTTTCTTTATCCTTCAGGCATATTTTGACTTTGTTAAAACTTCATCTCCTAGCTGGCTTTGTAATTTAGTTACTAACAGGGCCAGCTCTTAACATAGTTAACACTCTGGGAGTTGTGCCTGACTACATGTTTTTTTCTCTGACTAGAATCTTATTCTCGCACATGGCTGCCATCTTCTAGCTGGTTCAGCCCATTTGTTTTTGGCATTTAACCAAGATGTTGTAAAACAAGTTTGGCTTGTCTGTCCTCCCTTTTAATCTTTGTGTGGTAGAATATCCTAGAGTATGGTGGTACAGATGCTGCTCTGACTGACCTCAGAAATTATATTTCTAGCCAGCGCATTTTAGAGAAGCTACTTTTTTTTTTTAAGAATACATTATGATTCAACAGGGTTAGTATTGTAGGTACTGTTTTTTGAGATGGAAAAGATGCTGCTGGGTACATGCTATATAGGGTTATTTGTTAACTGATTTAAAATGCAATCTGATGATTAAGTTTCTAAATTGTAAGATGGGCTGTCTTTTTAGGTAGGAAACAGGAGTGGTTGTAGTCTTCACAACTAAAATGTTTGTACTTAGAAATATAAATATGCTAGAGTTGCTATATATATCTGGGAAAAGTGTAAAGAATATTTTTAGGGCAGTAATGTAAATTCAGTCAAGCTGATAAGGAAATGTATAAAATAAGCTAAGCCCATGGATAAAACTAAGAACAAAATGCATTAAATAAGGAAGTCTCACTTTGACAGAAACTTACTGACTTTAGCAGTACAAAGTTTTCTAGTTAGCAGAACAGTCACAAAAAGTCTTCTGAAATAACCATATAACAGTGATTAAATTCTTCAAAATGCTAGTCTTTGAGGGAGAGAGAACTAGTGTTGTGCCATATATTTGGAGGCTGGCATACAAGTGCCTTGAGAAACTAGACAAGGATATATGAAAGCTGGTTTATTTTCAGCCCTGAAACAGGTTAGGTGAATCTGAAATTACATTGCTGGAGACATACAATGTTGTGAAAAATGTAGATGTTCTACACACATGTTACTGGCCCTGTAAGCATTCTACAGAGCATCTGATCTGAGAGAGAAAGGAGGACAATCCAGGGAGCTACCAACCAGTCAGCCTTACCTCAGTCCCCGGAAAAATCATGGAGGGGGTCCTCAGAAATCCATTCTGAAGCACTCAGAGGGGAATGTGATCAGGAATAGTCAACGTGGATTCACCAAAGGCAAGTCATGCTTGACCAATCTGATTAGCTTCTATGCAGAGGTAACTGGCTCTGTGGACATGGAAGTCAGTGGTTGTGATAAATCTTGATTTTTTTTTTTTTTTTTAAAGCAAAGCTTTTGATATGATCTCCCACAATATTCTTACCAGAAAATTAAGGAAATATGGATTGGATAAATGGACTGTAAGGTGGATAGAAAGCTGTCTTGATTCTTGGGCCCAATGGGTAGCAATCAATGGCTCGATGTCTGGTTGGTTTCAAGTGGAGTGCCCCAAGGATCCGTTCTAGGGCCAGTTTTATTCAACAGCTTCATTAATGACCTGGATGAGGGAATGGATTGCACCCTCCGCAAGTTTGTGTATGACACACTAAGCTGGGGGAAGAGGTAGATATGTTGGGGGACGGGGATAGGGTCCAGAGTGACCTAGACAGATTAGAGGATTGGCTCAAAAGAAATCTGAGGTTCAACAAGGACAAGTGCAGAGTCCTGCACTTTGGGATGGAAGAATACAAAGCATTGTTATATGCTGTGGACTGACTGGCTAGGTAGCAGTTCAGCAGAAAAAGACCTGGGGATTACAGTGGATGAGAAGCTGGGTATGAGTCAACAGTGTGCCCTTGTAGCCCAGAAGGCTAATGGCACATTAGGAGGAGCATTTCCAGCAGATCTAGAGAAGTGATTATTCCCCTCTATTCAGCACTGGTGAGGTGACATCTGGAATATTGCATCCAATTCTGGTCCCCCCGCCCGCCCACCCGCTAAAGAAAGGATGTGGATGCATTGGAGAGGGTCCAGTGGAGGGCAACCAAAATGATTAGGGGGCTGGAGCACTTGACCTACGAGGAGAGATTGAGGGATTTGGGATTATTTAGTCCACAGAAGAGAAGAGTGAGGGGGGCTTTGATAGTAGCCTCCAACTTCTGAAGGCAGGTTCCAAAGAGGATGAAGAGAGGCTGTTCATGGTAGTGACAGATGGCAGAACAAGGAGCAATGGTCTCAAGTTACAGTGGGTATTAGGAAAAACTATTTCACTAGGAGGGTGGTGAAGTACTGGAATGGTTTACCTAGGGATGGAGATTCCACCACATCCCTAGAGGTTTTTAAGTGTTTCCTTGACACAGCCCTGACTGGAATGATTTAGTTGGGATGGGCCTGCTTTGGGCAGAGGGCTGGACTCTGAACTCCTGAGGTCTCTTCCTGCCCTTGGATTCTATGAGACTAGAAATGATTGCTGGCATGCTACTGACCAAATGTGTAGTAAGATGACCTTGAAGCTGGAAACCTTCTAAGGAGTGACTGATAACTCAGACTAGGACTGTGGAAGGTTAACCTGTTAACCTTTCACATCCTTAAATAGGTGATGCTTGCCAGTTCTGGTTAACCAGGAACAAGTGGGTTTCTGGTTAACCAGTAACCTGCTGGTGGGCATGGGGCTGTGGGCTGCTCCAGCTGGACTGGAGTGGCACCTCATCTGCATCCCACTTTATTGGATAACAGGTTAAACATTAGGTCAGCCATTTAGACTCAACTGTTTTATACATTGGCTGATGAAGGAAGCCTTAAAGCTGCGTGACCATTCCTGTGTTTTGTAGTCTGTCACAACTTGGAATGGCCTTTAATAATGTTTATTGGTAAGAATCTTATAAAAAGGGACAAAAGATCAGAGAAAATATTGCATACAGTATCTGAGAACTGCTGAGTCTACAGTCTGCTATTCTGAAGAAGGGTTGTTAGATGCTGGATAATTGAATAGTTGAGTAACTGCATAAATTGTCATCTGTTACTTGAGTATTCTATAGTTCCTGGGGACAAGGATGAGGCCAGCAGCCCTGCCCTCTGACCCCACATTTGGGAATACCTCCTGCATCAGAGGCAGCAGTGCAGAGTTCCAGGAAGGAGCTGGTCCAGCTCCCTGCACAGACTGGCTGCCTGCCACCCCACGGACAGGGGCTGCTTCATGGCAGCCTTCCCTTACCCACCCCCAGTACTACTGCTGCCTCTCTTAAAGCTGCCCCCTCCCCCAGCATCAGTTCCTGCTTTTCTCTCCTCTCTTCTCCCACGTCCTCTTCCCCCCCTCCCCCACCTCTGATAACCTAGGCTTATGGGTTAATTGTACAGTCAAATGTCAACATCCCTATTCTGAAATGTGGGGCAGTGTAGATGAACCCCTAAGCTACGTTGTGTGCCTACTTAATATTGCATTAACAATGCTGTTTTATATTTTTGTAATTGCCTTTTTTGAAAAAAAGAGTTAAATGTGTCTTTAATATGATCACACCATATTGAGGTAATTTGAGTGAAACAGGGAGTGTCACTGCTGATATATTTGCCTGAAGATATTTTTTTGGCAGTCTGCACTGTGCTGTTTTAACTTGGCAATGGAAATTCTGGAAACTATTGTTTTCTCATATGTTTGAGCTTCAAGAATAAAGATGGTCATAAACACTGAGGGATCCAACTCTGTAATTTTAGGACATAGGGTTGTAACAGTATAGTCGACTAACCGATAAGCAAAAGCTTATCAGTTAATTCTAATAGACTACATGCATTCCACCCTCACCCTGCCCCCAGCCAGTAAATTTTTTGGTAGGCTGGCTGGCTGGGTCTGAGGCCTACCCCTATTGCAACTCAGCTTTTAAAGTGTATTAGATGAGCAGGCAGCCTGACTCAGTTCTGGGATCTCAGACCCTCCCTTGGACAGGAGCTGCTGCCATCCCGTGCTGCTGCTGCTTCTGTATCGCAGGCAGCAGTGCAGGGTGACACGCAGCTGGTTGGCAAGGGGAGCTAATTTTGAAACTGGCTCCCCTTATGACTAGCTCCCGCCTGGCACTCCGCTGTTACCTCTGATGCAGGGGCAAGGAGCCCCTCAGGAGTGGGGCTGGAGTGCACTGGCTGCCTACTCCCACCCCTGGGGACACTAGAATGAATAGATAAGAATTCATGCGTTTAATCAACTATTCAATTAACTGATATTTAGCATTCCTAGTTAGTTTTTTTTAAGCATGAATTTCTCTTCTGTTCCTGATGCTAAATCTCTGCAGATTTTGGTGATTTTAATGTTTGCTGTGTTAAAATGGTAGACCTACACTATAGTTTGTGCAAATTCTAATGGGAGTTCTTGCCATTTTATGAGAATCCCTCTATCAGACAGGACAACTGGTTTCACAGGGCTTTGCTGAAAAACTTTAAACATTCTGCATTTGTATTATTGTAGTACTTAAGATGCACTTACTGGGCATGTGCTGAGTAGGGATGTTAACAGCTAGCTGGTGCGCTGTGTGCGTGTGTGTGTGTGCGTGTGTGTGTGTGTTTTTAAACCTGATAACTGATAAGCAATTACTTAACAGTCCTGGTTAACCACAACACTCGCCTACTGGTGCTTGGCATTTTAAACTCTGACCAGCAGACTGGCTCAGTACCAGCTCGCCAGTCCAAATTTTAAATGAAGAGCATGCTGTATGAGTCAGCAGCATGGTTGGCAGGTGGCTCCTCTCCAAAGGGGACCTGAGCTTCCAGCGGACAAAGGCTTCTCCATGGAATGCCCGAAAAGCATCTATCCTCAGGGAGCTGAGGCACCCTACAGACAGGGGCAGCTGCCTTCATATTGGAAACAGCAGTGCAGGGAGGCAGGTGGAAACTAGTCTGTGTGGGGACCTGATGTTTAAATCTGCTCCCCTTGCAGACTCGCTCCACCTGCCACCCTGCGCTGTTGTTACCAGCACAGAGGTAGCAGCACAGGGTGGCAGGGTGCTCCTCAGGAGTGGGGCCGGGAATGCACTGGCTGCTGGCTCTACCCTCAAGGGGCAGAAAGCATTTTAGTAACTATGTAACCACTAAAAATCGTTGTGGCTACAGGATTACTAAAATAAAAAATATCTAACATCCCTCATGCTAAGTGAGTGAGGTTTTTTTCCAGTCACAGCTTTTAATTTCCCAAGTTCAGCTATTTGTTACTCCGATTTTGTATGTTTAAAAAAATCTAGTATATGTCACACTGGAAAAGAATGTATACATTTCTCCATTGTGCATATATTTATAATTGCAGAGATTTTTTTTTTTAAAAGAAAGGTGTGGACAGATTTTCAGCCTTATCTTAAGTGTGTGTGTTTCAGAAAATTGGAATGTGAAAATGGTGCTCAAACTGTAACTGCTTTGTAACATTAATTATATTGGATATGAAGTATAGATGCCAACTTGTATCTTATTTAGTAGTTTAAAGCTATTTTTAGTCTTTCTTTTGTATTCCTCCTTAGCAATCTGTCTGTTTCTACTTTCTTATAGGCTTCCTTTTTTGATTTTCAGGGTTAAAGCGTTTAAAGTAGAAACTAGCTAAAAAGAACTTTCTTTGGTTTCTGAAATGAAAAGTTGTCCCACCTACATTCCCAAAACTTACTGGAACTTTTGTGGCTTGCCATATTAATTTTCCAACAGAGTGGGTAGTTAGTCTCTCATCAGTTCTAGAACTGGTGTTTTGGATGTATCCCTTTATTTGTTCAAGAACTGCCACTGCTGCCTTCTCCACCTCTTCCTGATATGATGGCATGTAGTAGACCAGACCATGGTGTTACTACTGTACTCCCCCATTTCCTTTCTCTTCTCTTCCCCCCCCCCCCCCCACATTATCTTTACCCATACATTTTCAGCTGGTCTATCAGCTTCTTGTGAACCTCAGAACAATGTGTATATTCATGATGTATAATATAGGACTGCCTCCCTCTTTACTTGCCTGTCCTTCCTGAACAAGCTGTATCCCCCCCATGCATTAGAACACTGAGTTGTTACATTTCAACCTGTAATACTTGGAGATGAGTTCCATCACAAATATATTCTGAACTTTTTGGTATGAAGTGTTCTATGTCACATTTTAGAAGTGTTGTCATGGGTTTGTTTATCAGTGTATTAGTATCAATGTCTGTAGTATTTTTGACTTGGAAGTAGGGATGTGAACATGTACACAGTAAACCAATGAGCCTCGGCTCATCCGTTAACCTTCATGGTTACATGCAGCGCCCCACTCCCACCTTCCCATGTGCCTCTTCCTGGGGCAAAGGGCTCCGGGGGAACTTGCTTCAAAGCTGGCTCCCCACGAGCACCATCTCCCGCTTGTCCCACCCCTCCTATGTGTAACTGCTGAGCATTTCAGCAGTTACATGTTTACCTAAATAAATGCATTTTAATATCCTTACTTAGACTTTTTTTTTAAAATCACTTTCCAGCTGATGTACTTAAATCTGTCTTGTATACACCATCCTTAATTCAATGACTTTTTTTTTTTAAATCACTGGAAAGTCATAAGCTAGATAAACAATATTCTGGACTCTTAAAGTAGAAGACGAGTCCTTCAGTATCATGCAATTGCTCTGATATCTAATGCTGTTGTTTTTTGTTACAACAGTAAACACTCAACATTAAAAAAAACAAAACTATTTAGCAGTGAATCCTTTCAAAAGAAATTTGAGAAATTGGATATTTATTTAAAATAGTATGTGACAATTCTTGTTTTATACGTCGTTTACACTTTTTTAAATAAGGAAAAAGTTGTATACAAACTAGTGCTTGCAATATTTAAGTCTCTACAAATATGTATTGGGCTATAACCAGTCGAAATTTTCAGTATTGTAAGATTCCAATAATTTAAAATGGTCTCTCTCTTTTTTTTCCTCCCCCAGAAACTTTTTCACCAAAAGGACAAAGGAACTCAAACCTGCTCTTCACAGTGCTCCTGGCTGGAAGTTGTTTGGAAAAGTTCCTCCTAGAGAAAACTTTCAAAAGGATTCCAAAATAATTCAGCAGGTGTGTAAAAATCTCTGTGTTGTGTGAAATTTCTTCTATTCTTTTAAGAATTAATTGTATTATTAGTAGAGGCCCCCATCATAATTAGTAGCAACTTGCACCTAGCATGAATCAGAAGACCCTTTTGAGTTTTGCCTTTTATTGGGGGGGGGGAGGGGATAGCCCCCTCTTTCCCCCAAGTAATTTTTCAAGCTCATAGTGGATACCTCAGCTCACTCAGTTGAACTTAATTCAATACAGAATAAACAAAGTTGACTTCCATATGTCTGAGACTAGTGGAAACCTGTATGAAAACAAATCATATTCCTCTAGTTGTTTCAGCAGGACTAAAACAGTCTGATTTAAAGGGTCTTTCAGTGTTTACAAACTTCCCCACATGCTGAATGACTTAATTATACAGCATTTGTTTGCTTACAAGGCTGAGGGAAAGAGCTTTGACTGAATATATTAGGACAAAACATGGTATACCGTTCCATATCACATTAGGAAAAAAATGTTCGCTCAGGCCTGGACTTCATGAGGAGAAAAGGAGTTGATTTTTTTTGTTTTTGTTTTGTTTTTTCAAATCATGTTGGTTAATACCTGGCACAATGCAGATGTGGAAGAGACCATGTTTGATTTTACAAATAACCTAATGGTTTATCTCTGATAATGTAACCCACATGTCAACTGGGTGTGGTTCACTGTCCCACTTAGTGGCATAAAGACGGCTTAAAGAAAGAATGAGTCTCCTCTATAGCCTTAGCTGAGTGCCAGCTGGCTAATAATTTTTGAAAGGAGGGGAACTTCAAGAATTTCTGAAGTGGTTGTGGGCTGCCCTGGAAGAGATGGGGTCTTGGGTAGAAGGAGTGGGGACAGGAGACTTTGCTGCCTGCAGATCCCGATTTGGCCTGTGCGTGGGGGAGCACATGAAGTCTTAGCCCCTGTCCTGCTAAGGGCATGCAGTACTAAGAGAATGGCCAGCTGTTTGAAATAGGGAAAGAGTAGTTGTAAGAGTAGCTGACTACTCAAACTATTGGGTAGTCAAGTCAACTACTCACATTCTCTCTCTCCTCTTCCGCCCCCCCCCCCCCCCCGCATCTATATCAGAGGCAGCTGCAAGGGTGGAGGGAGAGCGGGAATTGGTACTGGGTAGAGCGAGCTTAAAAGCCAATTTCTCCCATCCACAGGACTCTCTGCTCACCCCTTCCCACTGCTGCCTCTACCAGAAGCAGCTAGGGGAAGAAGGCAGGGGAGGCTGCTCTGGCAGTAGTCCCTGGCCATGGGGCTCCCAGTAGGAAGTATGGTGCTGCTTGCAGAGCAGCCCCTGTCTGTGGTGCTTGGCTCTTCAAGACAGGCCTACTGGCTGTCTGGCTCCTCCTGCCTTTTAAATTGCAGAGCTGCAGCAGGATTTGGTCTCTGCAGAAGTTGGGACTGAGCGGGCTGCCTTCCCCTGTCGAGTAATCAAATAGTCAACAGAATTTTTATCTACTACTCGATTACTACAAAACCTAAATTTAACATCCCTATTTTGCACAGCTAGTGGTTCCCTCTGGTGCTGTGCTCCCCTGGTGGGGGAGGGGAGGAAGAGATTTCATACACTTCTTTGTCCCCAGGTCTTGATTGTAAGGGCAGCCATGGGCCAGGAGTCCTTTAAATTGCTGCTATTTAAAGGGCTCCCAGCTCTAGCTCCAGGAGCTGTGAGCCCTTTCAATTGCTGCTATTTAAAGGGCTTGTGCCTCCCCGGCACCTCATTAGCAACAGAGTCAGGAGCTGCAGCAGGTTGGATCAAAGTGCTAGGCAGGCCACTGGCAGCCTCTTGCCCAGCTGTGCTTGTGCACTAAGCTCCAGAGGTTCCAGGTTTGGTTCTGCCTGTTAGTGTTTCATTAACACCTGTAAAAATCCACAGTGCCTTGTCATTATCTTACCATCTGTTAACACGTAATTAAAAACAAACCTTAGGGTGTGGTGTGTGGGTTTTTTTTGGGGGGGGGAGGACTTACTGTGGATATGCAGTCATTATCTACAGACAGTGCCCATATCTGTTTTGGTTTTGTTGGCTTCTTGTGGGCTCAGTGTTCCACAAAAAAAGTCTGCCCTGAAGGCAGTGGACATAGTGTCTGGAACTTCTGTGTTGTCATTGTGACTTCTCTTGCTACTACTGCTCTGGAGCTTCCTCCTCTTTTTAGGAAAGGGTGTGATCAGCCTGAGTAAGGGTGATGCCCTGTGTCTTTGAATCTCCAGTTGAGATTTTAAAGATTGCTGATCTTCAATGGAAATCCCAGTAAGGAAGGCAATGAGAACGTTGTCCTCGAGGAAGAAAGTCTCTGGGATATGGATTGGGAATGTAAAATCTCATTTAATTAACTGATTAAAAAGGAGGGGTAGCCGGGCTGCAGTGGCCCCTCCACCATGGACAAAGGCTGCTCTTGCACTACCTGTGGTGGTGGTGGGGCAGGCTGGGCCCACCATAGATAGGGGTTGCTCTATGGCTGGCCTGCAGCCCCTGTCTGCAGTGGGCCCTGCTCCAGCTCCTACTATTAACCATTCCCATTCCTATTATGGACTCTGTTTGCTTGTAGTATTCAGTTGGCAACTGGTGCATCACGTTGGAAGAATCGACCTGATTAACATTAAGATAAAGTAATCTGAAGTTAAGGTATTTGTATATTCTTAGGTGAGTCAAACATCGAGAGCATTCTGTAAGTGAGTTTCTTCTGGCAGTGTCACTCTGGTGTCTGTCTTGTGTCCTCCCCACTATATGGTATGGTGAGTTTGGCCCCTTACCTTCAGCTTCCCAAACTGTACTTCAGCTTCCCAAACTGTACTTGCAAGTTCCTTACATTTTAATATCAATAAAGACAATTTTCTCATTTCTCCGCAGTTGGGCAAATAAAGTTCAGAAAAATCTCTTGGTCTGTGGTAAATAGATGTTCGATATTGCATCCCATCTCTCTTGAGCTGATACTATTACTGCCGGCCTAGCTTGCTAATGAACAAGGGGAAAAATTGCTTCTTCATAGACTTCTTATAACTCATGGCTGCATAATGTTTTCCACTCATTCCCTCTTTCTCCCACAAAAATCACATATGAATGCTGCCACGCTTTGCTGCCATGCTTTACATGCCCTACCCTTTAATTTTTCTGAAATGGGCCTTTACCCGTTAGCTTTTTATAAAGGTGTATAGCTCTCTGAAGCACAGTTTACAAAATAATTGTGCACAGATGGAGCCTGTTTTAATTACCGTGTATACTCGAGTATAAGCCGACCCGAATATAAGCCGAGGCACCTAATTTTACCACAAAGAACTGGGAAAAAATATTGACTCGAGTATAAGCCTAGGGTAGGAAATGAGGCAGCTACTGGTAAATGTAAAAAATGAAGATAGATACCAATAAAATTACATGAATATTTATTTCAAAGAAAAACAATAACCTAGCTCTGTAAGTGGAAAAGGGGGTCAACAAAAACAATATGGTATCAAAAATACCGTAACTTTAAAAGTACAACAACCTTAGCTCAATCAGCAACCAAGCTAACACACAAGAGCTAAAATCTTCAAAACTGGAGTTCTCCTCCTCATCATCTGTATGTCCAAACAGAGCTTCAGCTGGTGTGAGGTTATCAGCATAGACATTGTCATCATCACTGAGTTCACAGTCATCACCATCACTGCTGTCGTTCTCATACAAAGCGCTGTCTTCACTGCCATCCATAGCATTACTAATGCCACATTTCTTGAAGGCGCGTGGTGGGAATTTGACCTTTTTAGGCAAGGTCTTTCTTTTAAAAATAATGACAGGCCGCAGCTTAGTTCCATTAGCCAAACATGACGGAACGACTGTGAAATGGTTTTTTTCATTTCCTGTGGTTCTTAGTAAAATAGTTTTGTCTCCCAAACTTGCCACAGTTCTGTTGCTTGGAAGATCAAAGGTCATAGGCGTTTCATCCATATTCCCAATATCTCCCAGGTCATAGTTATGGATCCTTCTTTGTTTTATGATGAATGAATGGAATGACATCACTTTTTCATCAAGGTCTTTTGGCAGCTTCTGTGAAATCTTCGTTCTTTGCCGCAAACATAGGGCAAACCTATTCATGAAGCGGGTACACCATCCTGCTGATGCAACAAAATTTTCAGTGCCTGGTGCTTTAAATTTGTCATCTTTAGCCATTTGAAGGGCACGTAAGCGAATTCCCATGCGTGTTACACAGTAACCATTTTGATGACACTCCATAACCCATTTATGCAATTCAGTCTCTAGAGCCTCATATGAAGTCGTTAAACCACGTCAAGCTTTTTTTGCCTTTGGAATCTTTTCCAAGTCAGCTTTCATTTTCCGCCACTCCCTTACTTGTTTTTTGTCAACACTAAATTCCCTACTTGCAATACTGTTATTGCTTTCTTCTGCTCTTGACACAACCTTAAGTTTTAAACCAGCTTCGTATGACCTGCGTTTTTGTTTTGGTCCAGGATTAGAAGTACCGATATTGGGATCCATTTCTAACAGGATAAAAAAAAGAATTTTTAGGATGGGGGGGCGCCAGGCCCCGTCCCTCCTTTTTGACCCCTCTTACTTCTCATAAGCCCCACTCCTTATAGAATCCACCCACTCCATCCCCTGTATTCCACATATTGTGTAAGGAGTATACAGCTCAGCGTCATAAGTTGAGAGATTGTATATTAATTAATGATCATCTAATAGATCTCACTGGGCAATAAACTTTACATGCAGGGTTTTACCTTTTAGGACAAATTCAGTGCAAGTGCTTAAGATTTCTTGGTAGGAGAAATAAATAATGTTAAATATTAGAAGATTACAACACAGTCCTCAAAGTCCTCCCGCCAATCCAATGAGCCCCTGAAGGGACCTTTCCCAGGCCAGAGCCCCTCTCGGCTGCTCCCCGAGCCTCCCTGCCAGCGGCCCCGGGGCGAGGCCGCTGGCTCCGAGCAGCACCTGCGGGCGCACCCGCAACCCAAGCGGCCGGCAGAGGCTCCGAGCGCCCCGCGCAGCGACGGCCCCCGACACACGGAGCCCAGCCCGCTCCCGGCAGCGCCCCCCGCCCCGAGCGCCTCGGTTACTTGGCCGGAGCTCCGGGCTCACGCGACTAGACCCGGTCGGTGGCAGAGACGTGCTGAGCCCGCCCGCCTCAGTTCTCGAGACGCTGACTTGAGTATAAGCCGAGGGGGGCATTTTTCAGCACAAAAAATGTGCTGAAAAACTCGGCTTATACTCGAGTATATACGGTATTTGTTTTCAATTCTTTGATGCTCCAGTTAAGTAAAACCAGTTTTATGCAGCTCTAGAACGGTGGATGGTAATTAACCATTTTTTTTTGTATACAAGACTTTCATATTAAAAAGTTAACTACAGATTTCCCCGTTTAATTGTCTTATCAAAATTTTATCAAATTGCATGAGTCTCTAAAGAAATATTATGGCTTTCCTACAGGCAGATTTTTAATTTGACCTCCTCATTGGCTATCTTGATAGAAATAAAACCAATTCTTATATGTTAGGTCTAAGTGCAGAAGTTTGTATTTTCTCAAAGCATATGGATTCTAGGGGGAGAGGTCCAAAAATTTATTCAAAGGTGATTAAAAACAGCATGATTTATAAAGCCTTGTTCAAGTGCTTGCTCATATCCATTTCATGTTGTGTATTTGCTTGTCACATGCACGGGTGCCTGAAGCTTTTCCCTCAGTGCTATTGGTAGGGGACAGGCTCAGGCACCCTCTAGGGTAGTGCCTGTATGGCACAATATAAGGGGCACTGCAGGCTTCCCTCACCCTCAGGTCCTTCTTACCACCAGTGAGCACAGAACACTCATTTGCTCTAGCAAAGTTTTTGCTTTTTTTCTGTTCATACAAACCTTGTCTGTACATAGTAGTTTACAAGTTTGATGTGGTGGCAGCATACTTCAGACATTGGTGTCTTGACTGATTGGCTGGCTGATCAGAGTACATTCCATGTCTGAGGTCCAGAACTCTCTGGTGTTGCTGGAAATGTATGAACAGCTCAAACTGATAGTAAACAAAGACACATCAATGTTAGTTCCCATGCAGCAGATATAGTTAGTTGATCAGTGCTGTCCTGTGAATCAGTGTTTCTCAACCTTTTTTTTTATAAAGTACCTCTTTTTCAAAAAAGTACCCTCAGTACCTAATAGTTTTCACACACTTTTTTTTTCTACCATTACAACACATTTGTTTAAGCACTTAATCGTAGCTGGGTGGGTGATTATTATTTTTGTACTTTTTACACCCAGAAATTTCAAGTGCTGTAAAACTTAACTGAAATTTGGAGAAAACTGAATTTGTTTTATGTTGATGTATCCCCTAGACTTCTCTCAAGTACCTCTAAGGGTACTCGTACCACTAGTTGAGAAACACTGCTGTGAATGATAAGGAGACAAGTCTCAAGTGATTGTGATTGCCCCAGAGTAGCCCAAAAGTAGTTTCATCTTTCCACATTAACCAAGATATTTTCTTATTGGCGTCCTGCTCCAAGCTGCATAACTTGACCTGAAGAAGGCATTTGGATGTCTGCTGTGTGCTAGAGTTTTACCTGGAGTGGGCTAAATCTTTTTGTAGGTCTATCCAGCTCTTCATTAGCAGATTGAGTGAAGGGCCTCCTGGTCTCCACTCAGAGGATCTCCAATTGAATTACATCCTGCATCCAGATCTATTAAGTTAGCTTGGGTTCTGCTGCTGCCTCTTTTGAAAGCCCTTTCATGAGGGCAGAGGCTTCCTCTGCAGCCTTCCTGGCACCTGTGCTCACTCAGGACATTTGTAGAGCCATGATTTGGTCATTGGCCCACGCTTTCATGGCACACTCCATTGTGCAGCAGGCCAGAGACTGTGCTGGTTTCGACAGAGGTGTGCTTGAAGCTTCCTGTCCATGAATGCCTATCTACCTTCAAGGATACTTCTTGGGAGTCACCTAACGTGGAATGGACATGAGCAAATAGGAGAAAATATAGTTATCCTTTCCATAACTGGTGTTCTTTGAGAGATGCTGCTCATGACTGTTCCGTGACCCGCCCTCCTTTTCCACTATCAGTTCTGGCAAGAAGGAACTGAGAGTTGGGGGAGCTGGCAGTGCTGCTTTATACTGCACCATATAGTTGCTACCCATGCAGGCACCAGAGTTGAACCCCTATGGATACCACTAAGAAAAAACTTATGCCCATGGTGCATGTGGCGAGTGCATACATACCTAACATGGAATGGACTCGAGCAGTATATCTCTAACGCCAGTTGCAGAAAAGGTCTTTTGTTCTGTGTTCCTCTGTATATTTTTAGTTTTACTATTTCTTTAATACAGAATGGCACTGCTTATTAATGTGAATAAGTGGTAGTAATACAATGTTGTTCAACAATACTAAACACGTGTGTCCCTGCAGCTCAAAGGCAGCATGGTGTGTTGACATGTGCTGGTAGATGCATAAACAAGGCCTCAGGTTACTTCTACAGCAGTAGAGATAGGCATCTGTAATGTCGATAACCCCTATCATTAATATAGGAATTTTCTCACTGATGTAGGTAATCCACCTCTCAGAGAGACAATAGCTAGGTCAGAGGAAGAGTTCTTCCATTATCGAGCTGCTTCAACAGTGGGAGTTTGGCAGAACGAAGTACATCGTGTATGGTGTGAAACTTTTCACAGCCCTGAATAGCATAGCTAGGTTGATCTAATTTCTTGGTGTGGACCTGACCTGAGGGGAGCTCCCCTTCCCCCTTCTTTCTGTGACTTCTCTTTCTCCATGCTACTCTTAACAGTTGCAATTGACAGTCTTGACAAGCTCTGGATGGAGCTGTGTTCAGTCATTCTATTTTTTTAGAACGAGATTTATTACAGCAGGAGTCCTCTGATGCAGTGAAGTGAAAATTGGGAAAGGTTTCTGGATCTTGAAGAACTCCTGGTGGGATGAGAAATCTCAGTCCTAGAATCCTGTAGTGTTTTAGTATGGGCTGAAAAATATGACTAGGGAATGAGCAGGCAAGACTGTGCCAGAAAAGTCACATTGAAATAAACATTCTAATCATAGTTTGTGTTTTAAACTGGACTTTCTGGGATAATTGATAAACCAAACTATTTTAAGGTGCCACTTTCCTTAGAATAAGCAATAAGAGTTGTATACTTTTGTTTGAGATACTTTCATATGTACAGTATTTACAAAGTGTGCATCTGTGAATTTGAATATTAATGATGGCTTTCTTACTTTGAGAATACTTTCCACAATTATCTGCTAATTAATGTTCTTGGTTCTCTGCCTCAATAAACACTATATACTAAAAATCCAGAGGTTTCTGTGTGTCCACTTCAAAATAGAGGTGGCAGACTACAATTTCCAGTCATCAGTTCCTCTTTCCTTGGAGTGAAGTAGCTTACTCTTAAAAGAAATCAGTCCATTCGATCAGCAGATTTACTTCCTTCTTCCTTTCCGTTAGTGAAGATCTGCTTACTTCTGGTTACGTTAAAAATGACTTATGCAAGTGACTTTTAATTGATGAATGTCCTCTTTTCTGTTCATCTAGATACTGTATTTAGATAAAGTAGTAAAGTCAGCTACAGTCAGTATTTTAATGGCTTCACATTTTTGTGTGCTTAGTATTGCAGATACAGCTTGAGCCTTTATTAGAGGGGAGCACATTTGGCTGATGACTTATGGGAGTCAGAACCTGACTTGATATTTTGAACGAGACACTTCCTAACTATGCACTTGAATGTCTACATGGGTAGTGGGACCTCTTCCACAAGACCTAGCACTCTCTGTAAGCGTGCAGCTTCTATGAAAACTCAATCCTGTTTCTTGGAAAAAGTCATGGGGTCAACCCACAACCACAGTGCTTCCTGCTGGTAGCACTGGGAATTGGCTTTGTCAGCAGGCCATCCGCTCTGGCTAAGATCTCACCAGTCATTCTGCTCCGTCCACACTCTGACTCTAAACCTGTGTCACTCCCAGACCATGGTGTCGTCTTCAGGGCACTGCCAGAGGACAGTGTCCATTCCAATCACCCTTCTGGGGTGAATTGGCATTCCTGTGTTTCTTCTGCAGCTGTGGCCTCCAAGCCTAGTGCCTCTGTCTCAGGGGCAAGCCACAGTCTGTATGAGACACCCTTCTGGGAGAGAGGCATCAACAGTCCTTAGTTGAGCTAGGGATGTTAGATATTGTTTAATTTAATAATTGTGTGACTGCACCAAATCTTAGGAGTTATTTATTTATTTGACCCATGCTGCTACCTCTGATACAGGGGCAGCAGTCTCTGTCTGCAGGGGGCCCAAGCTCCCCATGGACAAAGGCTGTGCCTCCATCCCACAGAGCAGCCTCTGTCTGTGGCAAGCCTGGGCCAACCACAGACAAGGGCTGCTCTGGCATCCAACCTCTCCCTCTTCCCCCATGCTGCTACTTCTGATAGAGGCAGCAGTGTGTGTATGCATGGGGTGGTAGACAGCTTCATGAGAGCTGAAATGCGTGGGGAGCTGTGCGCCCGTGTCCCCCCCCCCCCCCGTCCCCCCCAACCGAGGTTGCTGCCTCTATATCAGAGGCAGCAGCTCGGGTCAAATCAAATAATTGTGTAACTACTTAAAAGAAACATCAGAGACAGCACTTGTAGGGGTGGAGAGGTGCAGGTGGCCCCTTGGAGTCTGGTGATGGTAGGGAACTTGAGTAGTCATTTGGCTTAACAAATAAGTCTGGATTTTTAAAAAAGTAGTACTGTAAAATGTGTTGTGCAGTTTGAGATTTTCAGCATAGATAGTAAATGTAAACAAACTAAACAGCACTAATGAAAGAAGGGCTATACAGCCCAAACGGCATCTGAGAGCTTACGCACTTGTGTGTTCCCCTTAATGGGAAATAGAAAACTAGGGGGAACAAACAAGTACATAGGCTCTCAGATGCAGTTTGGGTTCTAGAGCCCTTCTTTCGTTAGTGCTGTTCTTAGTAGTTTCAAACCTGTTCTAAGGGCTTTAAAACCCCCATTTTAAAAAATGTACTATCAATGCTGAAAATCTCAAACCGCACAACACATTTTACAGTACTACTTTTTTAAAAATCCACTCCAAATGCAACCCTTTTTTCGTTTCTTGTTCATGCTTTAGAACTGTGGGTACACCTATAGACTTAATATCCTGGATGCTCCTGCCTTGGAAGACGCACAGAAAAGAATTGGTGGGTGCTTAGCACCTCCCACCCATCAAGAGCATTGCCGATCAACACCTGGCTCTGCCTCCTTCCTGTCATGGATTATGTCAAGACCTATATCCATATAACTGTCATCTAGCTCTGTGAAAAATCCACATGCCTGAGGGACAGTTGCATCTGTCTGCTTCCCATGGACGCAGTGTCATGTTGACAGGAGAGCTTCTATCTATTTTTATCCACCACTTTTTGGGGAGATGAATTAACTACATTGACAGAAGAAGCTCTTCCATTGGTTTAGGAATGTCTTCACTTAAGGGCCACAGTGATGCAAGGTGCCTCAATGCAGCATGCCTTTAAAAACCATGGCGCCTCTTAGCTAATCTGAAGTCATCGCCAAAATTGAGGTTTCACTGATTCCAAAAAACAGTGGGTTAGGAAGAAGGGTGGGGAAAAGGTCATGGAAGATAACTGTATGGTCTTTAGAGATAAATCAACTGATTACTAGGATTGTGACTGAAATTGTTTACTTATCAAAACCACTTTTACCAAGACACAGTAAATAATACTAATTCATAAATGAAGATGGAGATTCTCTTTTCATATTTGTAGATTCTAAAAATCAGCAGGCTTGAAATGTAGAGGCAAGCTTTGCCTGTTTAGCTAAAGGAGTCTACAGCTCTGAAAGGACTAGGTAATGTTTGGATTATGGCTAGCTTTCTTTGAGAGAAGATTTAAGGGTTTAAAACTCCACTGAATAGGAAAAAAAAATCCCTTATTGACCCACAGTACAAATGAGGTTAGTGAAAATGCCCCAAGTGGAACATAACTGGATAAGCAAAAATAAATATTAATTGGTTTGTGTTCTCAAAAGGGACAGTTATTTGTTCTTTTAAATGTATGCTAAATTTATCCTTCCAGTATTGCGGTATAACTTAGAATATGCCACTTTTTTTGTTGTTGTTGATGTAACCATCCAACTCAGTGGAATTTGTTGGGGGATCTTCAGTCTAGATGACTTTTTAAAATAGCTTCTAGAAAATCAAAACTTTCTTTGGGGAATAATTAAAGTGAAATGTATGGTTGGTTGGACCCAAATCTGATTATTTTTTTATTTAAACATTGAAACCGGACACTTAATATTGAGTTAGCTCTGTACCATAGAACCTCATAGGAATGGTAGTTCAAGTACTTTGTCCTCAATCTCTCCTATGTTCTTGGCTTCTTTGCTGGGTGTTAAACCTTGCATTGTTGTCTCATGTTTGATGGAGCCACATCATCGGGAAAACAGGACTAAGCTGTCCTGCCTGGGGAGTCAATCCACAGTGGTTTTTTTTTTTTTTTTTTTAAAAAGGGGGGGGGGGGTCACGATGCACCCAAAGTACAGCTTCCAGGAGATACCATGATACTCTAGGCAGATGCAGTTTAATGGCAAACCTACTTGAAATAGAACATTTTGACATTCTTGTAAACGAAATATTTCATAAATGATTAAATGAGATTTGTCACCTCTTACAAATCCAGAATTTTTTGGCACAAATCCAGAATTTTTTGGCATTCCTTATTCTGTGATAAAATTATTTCAGCAATAATTTGAGCCTACAACAAATGTTGAATATTGGAACTTCCTGTAGGCTTGCCCAGGTTTTCCCAAGATCACCCTTTTCCCACCATCTTTTTAAGGTAGTTGTCTTAGGAGACTTGTAAGGATGATCAGTGCACATGGCCAGCCACCCAGTGTCCTGGTCTTTGGCACATCAGAAGTGGGCAATCCTACAGTTAAAGGCTGTGCTCAAAGTCACAAAGCAAGTTCAGTGGCAATTAGGATTTCAGATCAAGAGTTTGATTCATAGTCATCTTGTCTAATTACTACATTTAGTGAAAATTATCAGGATGTCTCAAAGGTCCCACAGAAAATCTAGAAACCTGGTTACATAAAGTCACTGGTCCTGGAAGTAATTCTATAATTAATATTTTCAACTGAACTACTGAGATTTGAAAAATTACCCTATACACATGCACAAAGTACTGCAATGAAATAGTTTGAAGACCATTGATTTAATTTCTTATACTTCAGTACAGCAAATTGCACATTATCTTTTCCAAAAGATTACAGCTCTTTCAGCTATCTACACCCACACTCTTCTATACAGCTGCAAAAACTAACAAGGATCAAAGGTTGAAAGTTTTTGGCAGGCTATTCTCTCAGCTTGCAGCTGTTGGCAGTCTTAGTTATCATTGGATTTAAAACTACACAAGCAGGATGTGACTTTCTTTTTTCTGGACATCTCTCACTAGCTGTGCTTCCTCTCCTCCTGTTTAATAAAAGAAAAAGCAGCCTTTCTAGGATTAAAAGTGCCAAAATATATTTGGTTGGTGTACTGGAGTTTTTATTCTGAACTGAGACTACAAGTGTAATTGCCAACTTAAATACGGGATAATATGGATTCGCAGAAATCATTACTAGTAAACTACACTTGCCTTCTCACTTAAATCATTGTCCTACACTTTGAAATAAAATGTAATTATTTTAACATGAAATACATTTGAATTTGAAATGCATTTGCTGTGTATGATGCATGTATTGTATTTCAACTGGTACTGATTGAAGTGACAGATCTGTTTTTTAGGATGAAGTGTAACTTGTTTGCTTTCATTTTTTGAAAGTACCATATTTCTTAAAAATTATTTATTTTTGGTCAATGACATAGTCAAATGAAATATTGATTGAGGCATAAATTCAGTTTTAGCCTTTTATTTAATGAAAATGTATTGATCTTCAAAAACAATAGCTTTACAATAAACACAAATCTTAAAGGGATTCTTGCTTAGCCTACAAGACAGATGGTATCTTTTTTCCCCCCCCAATATTCTCCTGTCCTTCTGTCAATCGCAGATGTACATTTTCATATTCTAAAGTACCCTGCATTATCTCCCCTTTAGCTAGCTTTTTGGAAGCCATAGAGTTTAGAAGAGAAATCTGCTTTTTTTTTTTCTTTTAAATCTCAGATGCTTGAAAAAGCATTAAAAAAGTGCAGCCATTATTTGCATGCTTACATATACCTGAGCAAGGGTACTAGCATTTAAGCAAACAGTCTGACAAACATGAAATAGCACTTGTAGACTATTTTGTCATTGGTTTACCATTGATACCTGAAAACCGGATTGTCATCAGATCTCTGAAAATGGATATTGCATGTTAAGCTTTTGATTATAACTGCTAATGTGAGAGGGTATCACTTGGCAAAAGTTGACTTTGTTAAAGTGCCTACCTGAGCTCTAACGAAATCCTGAGTAAATTGAAGTCAATATCAAAATTACCATTGACTTAAGACTTGCTCCAGGGTTGGGGGTATGTGTGCCCACATTACATTAAAACTTACAAAATACACTGGATCAGTATCTATATACACGGAGCCTTTTCATCCATCAGTAACTCTTCCCTCTAAATCAATACATGGCTTCAGTTCAAGTTCTCGTGCCCGCCCCCCCGTGGTATGGAAAACCCAGAGGACAATAGTTTTGCAGTGTACACTAAAAATCAACTAATCCAGGCTCGTACAGATAGGGCAAATGGAGTGGGAGTAAGTGTTGCAGCCTACCTACCAGAAACACTCTTAATATTCCTGGAGGGCTGTTAGTTTAGGACCTCAGCATCTTATATAGCCCACTGGAGGAGAGGCAATGTTGAGCTAAGATAGGCAGGACTCATAGCTATTTAAAATGTCAATTTTCTTCTATATGAATTCCTAAACATCAGTTTCTAAATTGAAGCTAGGGCAAACCACAGATCCCTGTAAAAAGGGGACACACTAGGGATGTCAGTGTGTAGTCGACTACACAATTAACTGATAAGCCTGGGTTTATCGGTTAATCCTATTGACTACTCATGCTACCCCACTCCTTGCTGCCTCTGTATCAAAGGCAGCAAGAGGAGTAGGGGAGACAGGAGCTGATGTGTAGGGAGCTGGCTTTTTGTGTGTGCCATCTCCGTGGAACCACCTGCTTCCCCTTCTGCCTCTCATAGAGGCAGTGGACGGTGGGAGTTGGCACACATGGAGAGCTGACTTAAAAGCTGGCTTCTGCAGAGCCAGCTCCCCACCCCAAGCTAGCTCCCCAGGCAGGTAGTTGTGTGGGCAGAGGGGTTGCAGAGACAGGTTCCAGGCTTAGGGTTTCTGTTGTGGGGTTTGAAGTTGGTGATGAGTATTTGCCTCTGGGGGGCTGTCTGTAAGTGAGGACTAGCTTGCCTCCCCAAGTTCTGAGAGAGGTTGTAAGGTCCTTGATGTGTAAGAGGTTTTAGCTGGCAACTGTAGGTAATGGCTAGTGGCATTCTGTTCATTTCTTTTGTTGGGCCTATCCTGTAATAGGTGACTGCTGGGTATCTGCCTGGCTCTATCAATATGTCTCTTCACTTCTCCAGCTGGGTATTGTAGTTTTAAAATTGCTTGATAGAGATCCTGTAGGTGTTTCTCTGAGGGATTGGAGCAAATGTTTGTATCTTAGGGCTTGGCTGTAGACAGTGGATCATAAGATATGTTCTGGATCAGGGGTTCCCAAACTTTTTGACATGGGGACCAGTAAATCTATTAAGGAGCTTTTGGAGGATTGGTAACATTCATGTGCATATTCATTAAGCAAATGATGAATATGCAAATAAGTTTCTGGTCCTCCCAAAGCCATCCGTGCCAGCTTTAGCAAAACTTTTAATACGGTCACCCACAATATTCTTGCTAGAAAGTTAAGGGAATATGGATTGGATAAGTGGACTGTAAGATGGATAGAAAGCTGGCTAGACCGCGGTTTCTCAAACTTTTTACTTTAGTTGGAACCCTTTTTTTTTTTTTTTTTTTTTTTTTTTTTTAGTACTGGTTTTTTGCAGCTCAAATATAAATGTATATTTTAAAAAAATGAAAAATGAATACATTTTCACTGTATTTATTCACAATTATAGTACACAAATCTTAATTCCAATTTAACTAGTAGAATTTTAACAGTTGTAAAGTTTTTGTTTATAATTGAGTTGAATATAAGTCATTTGTGTGCACTTTATAGCTTTTAAATAACTAAAAAGAGAACTAATGGGAAGGGTGATGTTGTTTTGCATCATATAGCAACTTTATAAGGAGCAAAAGAAGAAAGTTTTTTATCCTCAAATCTGGTTCAACATTCAGTCTATTTCTATATTTATTTTTGGAGAAAACCAAAGATGAGAAACTAGTTTCACGTTTATATGTCGTGACGAAAAGCATTAAGAACTTGACTGCTTTCTCAGATAAATGTGAATATTCATTGCTACAGCTCAGCCAAAAATCAATCAAGGAGAGTTTATCAAAGTTCTCTTTTAAGGCAGAGTTACAGGAAAGTTCAACTAATGAATCCACTTCTGATGCACTCAGTTATAGTATTTCTTCATTTTTGGTGTCAACAGTAAACGGGTTCTTAATCCATATTTTACTGGCGTCAACTGGAGGAAAATATTCATTTAAACTTGGTTAGCCCCAAGAGGTGTTCTTGGATTGCTGCAGAAATTGCATCTGAGATATTCGTTTCAGCATATTTTTCTTGTAATTCAGCTAAAGTACAAAAAGACTTAATTTATGGCACAGCAAGTTGAGAAACTAAGTTTTTAATTGTTGCTTCAACTTTTTCCGTGAACTTTGAAAATATTAATTTTAGTGCCTTGTAAATTCAAACTTAAATAATTTAAAAGACAAAATATGTTACATAAGTAAGCCACCATTGTTAACCAATCAAATTCATGAAACCTGTCTTTGAATGTAAATATAACATCTTTTGCTGATGGAGGGTGTCGCTGCAAGAACAATAAAACTTCATCCTTCATTTCAAAGAGTCGTTTCAAAATGTTTCCTTGCGACAGCCATCGAACCTCATAGTGTAGTAAGAGATGCTCATGTTCGCTTCCTAATTCATTGCACAAAGCAGTAAAGATTCTGGAATTCAAAGGATGAGATTTTATGATTTATAAACTTCACACATTCTTGAAGAGTGGAACTCAAAAGTGATGGCATAGTTTTCACAGCTAGTGCCTCACTGTGAATACTACAGTGTACCCATACACAGTCAGGTGCTACAGCTCGAATCTGTGAGACTCTGCCATTGCTCAAGCCCCATCACTGCTCAGTCCAACACACTTTTTCCAGTCAATAGTGCTTTGAATAATAAAATAACTGATTAGCGTAAAAATTTCAGCAACCATTGGTCTTGTTGGAAGTGGTTTACAAAATAAGAGAACTTATTGAATGGAGCTTTCATAATCATATCTAAAAAAACACATCAAATTGTCAGTGTCAACTATATCAGTGCTTTCATCCACTTCTAATGCAAAAAAACTGGCTATTCAGTATTTGATGAATGAGCGTTTCTTCAATATTTTTCGTCATTTCTTCAATTCTATGTTTCACTGTATTGTTGGATAAAGACAGAGACCCTAACTGATTTCCCTTTTTTCCTCCATAAATACGGGATGTAATAATATGCAGTGCAGGAAGTATTCACCTTTCACCAACAGTATGTGGGTAACCTGTCTCGGCTATTGGTTTCGAAACTTCATATGAAGCCAACACAGTTTTCATTTGAAGAGCCCATAGTAAGTGCACTTTGCATGCCTTAGCTTTTCCTTTTAAAAAAAAAAAAAAAAAAAAAATCATTTTCCTTATTTATGAAAAAAATCTATGGGCTTACTTGCGTATTCTGGATGTTTGCATTCCAAATGGTGTTTCAGTTTTGATGGTTTCATGCACTCGTTGGATAGTTCTGAGACACAGATTAGGCATAATGGTAAGTGATTATCACTACCAACACTTATAAAACCAAATTTCAAATACTCATCAGAATAATTGCAGGTCCAAGGAGTTATCATCTTATTCTCACTTGTACTAGGCTGCACACTTGTACTAGGCTGCACATCATTCAAACATTTTTTTAGTTGTATTTCCAGACACATTCTTCAGCCATTTATTCATATTGAAGATGAAAATGAGAGGGTATGTTATTGAAAATAAATGAAGAAAACTTAAGCAGTTAACCTAAGAGGACGTGCACATTGTCCCACTGTGCAGAAACAAGCTGAGGCCGCTGTATTACGTGACAGGAAAACCAATGACACAGCTTGGCTGCTTGAAAATAACATGTGTCCGGGGAGACGAAGCCCTTTCCCTCTGCCCTTGCCAGGTGGCCCGTACTCCCCGGCACTGCCAAAGCACTGTGGTGCCCCTACAGAGAGCCTGCCCTCTGGAGGAACCACTGAATTCCCAAGTAGTCTGCCACTCACCCATGGAGACCACCACCATCGAGCAACCCCGGCTGCATCCTCCATCCCGCCCAGCCCAGGGCTTGGACGCGGCACCGCATGGGCAGTCCAGGAGCCCAGAACTCCCAGCCGAATCCTCCGCACAGCCCAGGGTTGGGGACACGGCGCGCACGGGCATGCTTGGAGCCCGGAACACCCCGGCAGCCCTGCTGAGGCCTGGTATCTTTGCCGGGCCGTGGCCCATAGTTTGGGACATGCTGTTCTGGATGAAAGCTGGAGGAGTGTAAGTGTGTATAGTGGTCACTAGGTTCCTGGTATAGAGTGGTATTTATGTGACCACCAGTTATTTGTACTGTAGTGTCTAGGCAGTGGATTTCCTATGTAAGGATGTAAAATTCGTGTTAAGAAGTTAACTGGTTAAATGTTATGTTTATCTGTACCATGGGTGGGGGCAGCACCAGATGGGCTGGGTACCAGTTAACTAGTAAGGTAAGCATGCTGATAAGACAATGCTTACCAGGTAACAAGTTAACCTTTACATTCCTACTCCTATGTGAGGTTGGTGGTGGGGTGAAAATTGTTGAAATCCTGGTAGAATTCAAGGGCCTCCTCCCTTTGGGTCCAGACAGTGAATGTCATCAGTGTAATGCAAGCAGAGGAGATACACTTGGTGATGCTAACTGAAGAAGCATTGTTCTAAATTAGCCATAAAGGTGTTGGCATACTGTGGGACCCAATGGGCTTTTTGGCAACAAAACTGGCAAGTGTAGACAAGACCTGAGTGTGTAAACCTTTCTAATGGAAAGGTTGAGTGTCTGCTCATTCCTTATCACCTTTTTAAGGTCAGTTTAGTTATCACAATGTAGCTTCTATGAAAGTAGATAACACAAAGTTAAAATTTTACCACATCTGGTACAGTTCCACTGGCTTCATGGATCCAGTTTTCTGCTTGGGGACTCAGTCTGAGCCATCACCGGGCCCTTTCTAAGAGCAGTGCAGGAGGAAATTGATTCTTCTCCTTTCTCTCTCCCCCCCCCCCCAAACTGATCCTTTTCTACTGTGGGCAACTTCCATGTACAGAAAAATCTTTAGATCCAAGAGTTTCAACCGTATGTGTTAGTGTGATTTATCTTGGTTCCAAAAGATAGCAGATCCAGCAAAGAAGGATTCTCCAAAACTTATGCATGGGGTTTTAATGGCTTTATTCTGCCAATTAAAGATTTCAACATGGATGGCCTTGGTCTTCAGTTTTGAGATTAAATCCTCTTCTATGATTTTTTTGTGACCTTTGACTGGGTGACCAGCAGTTCCAAGTACCATCATATCTACTAAGCTGCCTTAGAGTTCATTTTCTATCGGAGTCTAGAGAGGTGGTGATTTGCCACATACAGATGACTCATTTGCAATTATACATATTGGCTACATCTAGATTGCATCCCTTTTTCGGAAATCCCTTATTTTAAGAGGGATAAGGGATCTTTCAGAAAAGGCTTTATTTTCTGCAAGATCCGCATCTAGACTGGCACTTTTTCTGGCAAAGCTCCGTGCTGAAAAGTGGCAGCCATTTGTATGCTAATGAAGCAGGGGAGATTTAAATCCCCGCTTCATTAGCAATTGCGATACAAATGGATGCAAATTAGATGTGTCCCTTTTTTTGGAAATCTAGACGTAGCTATTGTGGGGAAAATTGTTTTAAAGAAAGAGTTCTGTTAAAAAGCGTGTAACAGTGAGTGTATATATACAGTAGTATATTGTGCAGTCTTTATACAAGCTTATTGGTAAATGAGTTACTACTCTATCAAGGGCGTAAAACCTTTTATGAAGAGCTTGAAAATGCTCAGGTTACTTATGTTAAGCTAATAAGAGGGGACATTATACAACTTTATTAAAAAGGTAAGTTAATACTTTGCTCTCCCTCGTCACATGGGGGGGGAGTGTAATTCAGTTAAATTAATAGGTGGGAAATTGAAAGTTCATGGAACGAAATATTTTCACATGTAATCTGTGGTACTTACTGCCACAGGAACTCACTGAAGTCAAGAATTTAAGATTTCAAAAGGGATTGGATACCCACATGGACACCTACATGTATAAAGAATATCCACTCAGTCTATAGCAACACATTTTGGAAGGAATATACAGGCAGTCCCCAGGTTACATGGATCCGACTTACATCGGATCCCTACTTACAAACGGGGTGAGGCAATCCGGCACTAGCTGCTTCCCCCCAGCAGACCAGGGAGACGCGGAGCTGCTTTTCTCAGCAGACACCTCATCTTGAGATTAAAGGACTGAGGGAAGTGAGGTGTGGGAGAATAAAACTGAGCTCTGGAGAAATGTTTGGCTAGAGTTTCCCCTACAATATGTACCAGTTCCGACTTACATACAAATTCAACTTAAGAACAAACCTACAGTCCCTATCTTGTACGTAACCCGGGGACTGCCTGTATATTAAACCTCATGCTTCAGGTCTGCTAGTCAAACTCAGGCTTTTAGATTATCTCTCATCTCCCAGTTATGTTTTTACTCTGAGTTATCAGGTACTGGACCAGGTAGATGGTGCTCTTGTAACTCTCTACTAAAACATCTTGTGAGGGAGCAGTAGAAACAGTAGTATTACAAAAATGAGTTTACAGTGTGTTAACAATCAATTTGATCATTGAGCACTTATTCCAAAGAAGGTTTGGGAGGTGTGTGTGTGTGTTTTGTTTTTGTTTTTAACATTCAAAGACTTGAAGAGTTAAGTTTTTGGATTTAGCAATTTTATGAAGATGATGGTGGTGTTTAGCATAAAAATTATTCTTATCTTAGCTTTTTGGAGATTTGTGGCTGGTTATTTTTGGGCGGGGGGGTGGGGGGCTTAGTATCTAGGTTTATTTTGGTAGATTTGTAGCTGACATTGAGTAACTTGCATTTAAGTAATGACTAAGTTTCATTCCTGCCCATAATTGCCAGAAAATTGGAATTTGAACTAATTATTAGACTCCGTCTGTCATTCAGGTGATATGCTTGTTCTTTCTGAAGGATACTTTTCTTGACATGATGGATTGTTACTGATGCTAATTCCAAAGAGGTAAATCTTGCTCTGATATATGGGGAGTCTGATGCTAACTTAATAAGTAACTCTAGCTAAAAATTGAGCTAGTAGAGAAACTCTGTAGAGTAGCACTAGTTACTCAAGAGCTAAGCTCCTAGGGAATCCTGGATTTTAGAGTCTGGCAACATCCATGGTCCAGCACGACCACAGATGTTGCAGAATGAGAGTCCCAGTGTGCTGCAGGGGGATGGGGCCCCAGAAGCCAGCATGTGGCTCAGTTAGATTGGGGGGAGCCACATGGGCTCGGTGGCGGGGGGGGAAGCGGAGGGAGGGCTGGGAGCCGGCACGTGGCACACTTGGGCAATGAGGGGTGGGGACCAGAAAGCTTGGCAGGGGGACAGCTGGGATCCTGAAATGGCCTCTCCTGATCCGGGACAAGTAAGGTCCTGAGGGTGCAGGCCAAGGGAGGTCCAACCTGTACTTAGTCATCATTTTAAATGTGTGTCGTCTTTGAGAGCCTATAGTTTAGCAGATGTATATAATTCCCAGCTTCCATTAACAATCTGCTCCCTTGGCCACAGACTTTATCCTGTTAAGTGCTTGAGGTTTTGGTTCCAGAAAAGAAATATAAAAACTGGGCTGGAGTAAAGGGGAAGAAAGACCTGTCTCAGAATGAGAGCACTATGACTCCCATTGCAACACACACACAATGTGAAGCTTTAATAAGGAAGACCTCATACATGCCACACTGTGGTATATTTGGGAATGGTAAGGCAGACCCACAGTAGGACAGATAGCATGCCTGCCTTAAAGTAAAAAGTACTTTAGAAATAGAAAATGTTGTGCAAAAATGAGTTTTTTAGCATGTGTATTGCAATATCTGAATGACTTTAAACTTTTTTTTTTACTAAGGCTTTACTTCTGTTTTTCTCATTAGGATGACAGTTCTGGCAGTGTTACATCAGTATCTACTCTCAATCTGTTAAACACAGGGGTATGGAATTTAATATAACTTCTAGTCACATTCTATGCCATGCATGGGATTGTTTAGCAATCATTGAAGTAGAATGAACATCACATTTTCATGGTAGCATGAGTAGTTATGGCACTAAATCATCCAATCATTAAATATCATTAGCAACAAGTAAATTTCACACTCATTGACCTCACTAGTATAATTTAAGAATTGATATGATTACCATTGCTTTTTTTCTAATGTACCACTAATTTGATTTAAATAGCCTAAGATACATAGTAGGTGATATTTAAATGAAGAGTTTAAACACCACTGGTTTTTGCTCTCTTTTTCACTTCACCTACCAGGAAACAAGGTGAAAAATAGTTATGGTCTTGCTATAAAAGTCTCTGGCTGCCATTTCTTATTGTGTGCTTACTGCAAGCATCTTTGATCCAGCTGCTCCTGATGCAGTGGTTGCCTGTCACACTCAATGGTATCTGAACTCCTAAGCAGTTTTGCCAGGATTTAATCCTTGATTTTTTTTTTCAAGCCCTCAAGTCATGCAAGGACAAAGTATTCCTAGGGGAATCTTCCTTCCCACCCTGGCTTCTCTCCAACCAATTTTATGGAAATGAGTGTCCTAGGTTCTGTTCTGGTCCTTGCATGCATTTGCTCTCCCCCCCCCCCCCTTTCAGTGGGGTATCTCCAAACTAGTCTCCTCTTTTGAAATCAGTTTTGGGTGAGGAGGTCTAAAGTACATCAGGACCTAGACTGCACCTCACATGTAGCGAGAGTCCGTTCTGTACTTTTGGCATGTTGGGGGCGAAGGTTCTAAGGGCTCAGCTTGAGACTTTTTTTCCCCAAGAGACCTTCCTAGTAACTAAAGCACGAGAACTCCTAAGTTTCACTTTCAACATAGCTTCCTTTGAATCCGAGCTTGTGGACAAGAGGCCTTGTGATCCTGTCCTATGGCAGGTCAATATGCAATCTCTCCCAACACCCAGACGTAATATTCTCCATCCCTAGAATGAATAACAGGCAAGTAAGTTAACTCTGTCAAAATCCACTGTTTCATTGACTTAATGGTTTCTCCACTGGATTCCACTGAGAGGAAGGTATGGCACTTACCTTTTGAATATCACAGGCTTGGGCCTTCCTATCTTTTGCTCTACAGCTAAATTGATATGCCACCACAAGGCAGTGCATTATAGATTTATGCACTGCCCTGTTTTATGCTTCTGGGCTGTTACTATCTTTTTGGGGTGGACTGATTGGATGCTACTTTAGGTACCTATATAAGGGAGTTGGAGATGCATTACTTTTGTCCTCCAGGTTTCCCATCTGCCACTTGTTTTTTATGTCAGATTATTTCATATTTTAGTGAGTTTCCAGAACTCCTCTGCAAGAAAGCCATCATGTAATCTTTCCCAGAAGAGCTATTTCAGTATTTTCTACACTCCTCTTCTGGTTGACAAATGCCCCATAGGGAGTTTCACCCCTTCCAAAATCTTTGTCTCTGATGATCCCACAAACAAACTTTGTATAGAGATTCCCAGGTCTACTATTCAAACTGTTCAGTGGACTTAAGGGAATTTCTCCATGTTTTCATATCTGTTGGCCTGCTTGGTTTATACTCACTTTTCTCTTGGATTTTCCTTTTTCGGTATGGTACCTGCTCTTTGGAGCATATTTAGTTCTTAATGACTTCATCTTTGTCACTTCTTGTTACAAGCTTGTGCTGAGACAGTGATACACTTGTATCACAATAAGACCTCTTCACCAGCACCAAACTGGCTTCTCTAAGACAGGTTTCTGGTTTACAAAGTCCACAGTAGGTCCTAATGAACCAAGGGAAGTCGCTCAACTGTCTTCCTCCCAGAAATTACATCACTTAGGAATGGATTACCAAAGCTTTCTTGTCTCATAACACACTTCTCATGCTTTTATGCTCACAGGCTTAAGTTGTTTCCGCATAATTCACCCAGTCAGCATGACTTTGCCAATCTTGGGACATTTTGTGGCCTGTATGAACTTGCTCCTATGGGCAAAGGTACATTTCTCCCAAGGCAATTTTGCACCACTGCGCATGCACAGAATGCCCCCTCCCCCATTTCTGCTTCCTTCAGAAAAAGTGGTTTCTGTGCAGAAGCAAAGAGAAGCTGTATCAGAGCTCCCTTACCTCTCCCCGAGCTGCCCAAACAGATGTGCCTGCGCTGCCTGGTCGTCAGAGGGAGTGAAGGGTTCTATTGCCACCCTTACCATGAAGGGTGTTACTCCTGGGAGGGCGAGGAGAGAGATGGGGGGCGGGGTGGGAGAGGGGCTGGGTTAGATCAATCCCTAAAACCTCCTCCGACAGCAGGAAGCTCTGCCTTTTAGAGAGTGAGGTGGAGGGAGGGTCCTAGAATGTGACTTGGTAGGGCAGGAGATTCTGTGTTTGTGCGGGGGGAGGGGGAGAGAGAAAAGGTTGGATGCATGGGAGGTGGATGAACAGGGGGAGCAGTTTCCAGTACAGTGACCCCCTCCTGACACTTGCTGGTCCCATCACTGTAGGAAAATGTTCCTAAGCAGCTCAGGTTTTTTTTTTTTTTTTAATAAAAACTAGTTCTTGTCTTAGTCAGTACAAGAACCGCTGCATCTTTGAAACTGCTGTGAAGTGTGGCATTACCTTTCCAGGCTGCAGTCACTGGGTTGCCAGGTGTCTGGTATTGACCTGGACAATTTGGTATTTTTGCCTCCTGTCCAATTAAAAAAAAAAAGTTCAGAATTCTGACTGTATCCCTGAAGATAATTGCCCTGATTTTTCCACCACTAAATATAATTAAAAGTTCTTATGTTCAGTTCTTGCCATTGTTGGTGCACAGGGGGAAACATGTTTGTAATGTCTTAGTAATTTCCTGCTGCCGCTTCCATCTGCTCTCTGATGTTGACTAACCTACCATCTCTGCTAAGAGATCTTCTTAAGGCTTCTTTTGGGCACCTTCATTTCCTGACGTCAGTTGATAATCCCTTGATAGCTTCATGTGGGAATCTCTTATTTTGGGCAATATACTCCAGATGCCAATAATGTCCTATGCTTGCTTCAGATTCTGATGGAAACAAGCTGATGATTGGTAACTGGTTGAATCTCCCCTTTTGGTACTGAAGTTTTTTCAAACAATGGCCAGAATCTTTCATAGGCAATTATTTTCAAAGGTTTTCTTTTTCCCTTAATGATTTGGTAGGTCTTCTAGCTCTCACAGTAACACTTCTAAATTGAAAATTCTCACTTTTATTCTGATGCTCTATGTCTTTGGCTTCCATATTCTGATTAGTAAATATTTGGATGCCTTTCCTTGTCTTGATGTTACTTCCTCTAGAATCTCCAGTTGGCCAATATGGTACTGTCCAGGTAGGGGAATGGCTCTTTAATTTTTTTTTTTGGCCTTTTAATGTGATGTTACTGCTTGATGTTTGGGTTTCATGGATATTTGTTTTAACATAACTAATTTTGAGCCCTGCTTGGTGTGTACTCTTTTTGGCCTGGTTCTGTCCAAGTAACTTTTTGGGGGTGTCCTTCAGTAGCAGGATATTGTCTGCAAAGTCTAAGCCTTATAGGCATTTTCCACCTGTCCATCACGTACAGGTTAATCTGCTCTGGTTTTGGCACCCCTGGACCTCAGCAGACCCAAACCAGGGAGTTCGCTGGACCATGGGATGTCAATGTTCCACTCCTGGGCACCAGACCTGCTTCCAGCCTCTGGGGCTCCCTGGCCACTACTGCTAGCCCCACTCCTCAGGGCTAGGGCTCTTGGCTGGCTCCCGCTCTCAGCCGCTGGTGCTCTCTGGTCCTGCAAGTCTGTTCCGGACTTGCGAGGTTCCACTTGTACCAGTCTGTGTGTCATTAATGCACTTCATTGTCCAGTCTGTCACTGCTGAACAACAGTGAAGATAAAATGCAGCCCTGTTTTGTACCAGTGTCTGCACTGAACCATTATATTGGCTGATGGTTCCCTTTCTATAACAGAAACTGAGTTCCAATAACGTGCCTTTTTATAAAGACTGTAATATTCTGCAGGAAAAAAAATCTTCCTTTTGTTAAGAACTATCAGTTTGCTGTTTTATCAGTTCATGCTATGACACTCAATTCCTCTGACCTAGGATGGAAAAAAATTGTGCTCCAAGAGTCAGTCACAGATATTGTGCAATATACATCCACTAAATGACGGGGCTGACCTAGCTTTTTCCTCTTAATGATCTTTTTAAGTGAATATGCTGTCAAGTTATCTAGATTGACAGAGTGCCAACAGCCAAATTCAGTGGAGACTGCTAAGGAACAAGGTACAGACCCCAAACTGGCTGTGTTCTATAATTAGGTTTCACTGACTGTCCCCCAAATGTCAATTCCTCAACCTGTGATAGCCTTAACATGCAGTCATAATAGACCTTAGTGTCCAAGGGGATGGTCTTGCCATGCAGGCAATCCTGCCTTTATTGTGATTTTTTTTTTAAAATGTGAGGAACCATCTATCACACATTCAGGTGAGGGATGCTAGGTATCATTCATTTTAGCAATCGTGCAGCTGCTAGTGGTTACACAGTTACTAAAATACGTGGCCTGTCACCTTGCGCTGCTTCCTCAGTCTGTGGGGGGCCCACGCTCCCTGCAGACATAGGCTGCCTGCCCCTGAGTTGCTCTGATACAAAGGCAGCAACTCAGGGGCAGGCAGCTCATGGGGAGCTGGCTTCTTTCCCCCTCCCCCAGCACTGCTTGCCTTCTCCCTGTTGCCTCTGTGGGAGACAGCAGGAGAGGGGCAGGCAGCTTCACAGGCACTGCCATGTGCAGGAAGCTAGCTCTGTGCACGCACTAACTCCTCTCCCCAACTGCCTTGTTGCATCTGTATCAGAGGCAACGAGGTGTGTGAGTGTAGTAATTTGGATTAACCCATAAGGCCAGGTTAATGGTTTAAACATCTGTGCCAAAATCCCTAATTCAGGTTACTCTGTTCAAAAGGACTAGTCACTTACTCCAGGTCAGTATACCTTTTATCTCTCACCAAAGACAGCATGTGTAGCAAATACTTACTTAGTTTATTATGGGATTGATTAACTAGGAGGAAGAAATGAGATATTTGAGATAAAAGCACAAAAGATAGCAACACATTTGTATGTTTAGGTTTCAATAGATAGTGGAAGCTACTGTAATGTGCAAGCTCTGTATGAGCACTTTGTTGATCCCTTACTTATAGTTGGAAATACTGCCTTCTCCAAATTCCAAGTCTCATAGTGATATAGTTCCTTCTGGTCAGACATTTTTATTCCCTTCTGCTAGAATTCAAACTGATGAAACAAATGTCCATGCCTGTCTCCTCTTTGGGTAGGGGAATGACAATCAACTAAGTCTTTGGTCCTTTATTTCACAGTAGCCTATTTGGCTGAGTGGGTTGACTTGTATTGAAAATGAGGACTTGGTCTACACATTCTAGTTTAAAGTGCTGCTATGGCAGCACTTTCACACAGGCCTGTGGTCACAGCCAGGGGGAGAGCTCTCTTCCAGCACTAGGTAAACAGCCTCCAGGAGGAAGGTAGCTAACAGCACTGGGAGCCTGTTAATAGTGGCACTTTACAGCACTTGCTGTGCTTGGGAGCGTGGTTTTTCACATCCCTGAGTGAGAAAGTTACCACAGAGTAACTTGCCAATGTAGACAAGCCCCCTACCACTTTAATGCTTCTTTCTTGTTTGAGTTACATAGTTAGAGGCTTACTATGCAGACACTGAATATAACTCTAATACCATAGGCTACAGATATTATAAGTGAGATCAATACATGTGGCATCCCTATAAACATTTCATCAATCTAAATGTCTAAATTTTAACAAAACAGGTGAGCCAGGCTAATTTCCATATATGTATTTGTCAGTTTTCGGTGAGGCTTAGGGAACTTGGCACGAGCTGGTCACATGTGTAGTATTAATGCTATAAAATGTTCTAGTGTACAGGCAGTCCCGGGTTACATACAAGATAGGGACTGTAGGTTTGTTCTTAAGTTGAATTTGTATGTAAGTCGGAATTGGTACGTATTGTAGGGGAAACTCTAGCCAAACATTTCTCCAGAGCTCAGTTTTATTCTCCCACACCTCACTTCCCTCAGTCCTTTATTCTCAAGCTGAGGTGCCTGCTGAGAAAAGCCGCTCCGCGTTTCCCTGGTCTGCTGGGGGTGCGGGGACGGGGCGCTAGCTTCGCGTCTCCCTGGTCTGCTGGGGGGAAGCAGCTAGTGCGGGGTTGCCTCACCCCGTTTGTAAGTAGGGATCTGATGTAAGTCGGATCCATGTAACCCGGGGATTGCTTGTACTCCATTTTTGTGACATTTTTATTGAGGTTTTTTTTTTTTTTTTTTGCTTGTTCATGAGGCTTTAGGATAGTAAGGTTGAGATGGTGGACTACATGGTGGTCTCAGGATTCCTGCTTTCCCTGGATTGTCCTGCTCCAAAGAATTTCTTTTTAGAACTGCTATAATTGATACCTTGCTTTCATATATGAAATGTGCTTTCTTCCCTCTTTAATTGTTAAATTTGAGTGCAGAAGTAAAAAAAAAATCTCAAGAAAATACAGTATATAGGAGTATTGGTTACCAATTTAAACTAAGGTGGTACAGTTTAGCCGGCTAATGAAATTGTGTAAAAGTATCATAATTTAAAGAACACATGCACTAATACTAATGTGCTCAAAACAGAAACCATTATCAGAGAAACATATTCAAATGAGATTTTTTTCGTATCCATCTTTTATCTGGCTTGAAAATCATTTAAAATGTGTATTTTTTTCAACAAGAATGTAATTCAAATCTATGCAATTATACAATTAAGTTTTAAACTGAATAATTGAGATTTTAAATGTCTTAATCTATCATGAAACAAAAGACAGGACTAGGCAGCACTTTAAAGACTAACAAGATGGTTTATTAGGTGATGAGCTTTCGTGGGCCAGACCCACTTCCTCAAATCAAATTGTGGAAGAAAATTGGCATGACCATATATACCAAAGGGATACACAAAAAAAGTGAACACACATAAAATAGACAAATCAGATTTTAGAACAGAGGAGAGACAAGGAGGGAGGCTAATGTCTATGAGCTAATGATATTAGAGGTGATTATTGGGGAACCTATCTTTGTAATGGGTAAGATGATTAGCATCTTTAAGGCCCATTCATAAAGTGTTAAATTTCAGCATGAATGACAGTTCAGAGGCTTCTCTTTGAAGTCTTGTGTTTAAAATCTCTTTGAAGCAGGATGCAGGTAATCAGGTTGTTGAGACAATGCCCATTCTGGTTGAAATGGCAAGAAACTGTTTTTTCTTTGTGAAACTTTGTTTTGTGTGCATTGATTGGGCATTGTCCATCAATCACTCTGGAAGAGTTAGAATGAGGTTATCAAGTTCAGGATATATCGTATGCTCATGAGAGTAAAGACTGAGTAGTGTTCCACCAATCAGGACATCTGTTGGTTTTTATCAGTGACCACCTGTCCATTTAGATATTCAATGGAGCAACTTTGGTAACGTTTGGTCCAAGTGCTTTCTTCAGTCCATCATACATAGTTTTCAGGTCGCCCATATCAAATGCTTTTTGAATTCCAAAACATAGATCGGCCCAATACTTGTTTACACACTTCCTGGATTCTCTCTGAAGAACAGATCTTGTTTGGCAGAGCTGATCTCTTGAACTTTGCGATGGATTCTTTGTTATTCAGAAAAACCTTGGGTTTTTTTTCCTCAAGAAGAGACCTGAGAGTGTCAACGTTTTCATCAATCCAGTCTTTGAAACACAGAAATTTTCCAACAAGGGCAGATGTGGCACATTCATATATTGCAACACTCAGCATGGACAATGTCTTGTTGTCAGACTGCTGGACAGGTTTGTGTTCCATTTTACGAGTGAATCTTCCACAAAGACCGAGCATTTCAGTGCATCTCTAGTACTGACGGTGTTAACCTTTGGTTTTCTGCAATCCTTTGATGTATGGAGTTTCTTTGGAGGAATTTTCACTCTGATAATCAGTGAGTGATCAGTGTCACAATCTGCACTGTGATACGCACATGTCAATTTAATGGAGTTGAGATGTCTTCTGCGGACCAGTACAAGGTTGAGTTGATGCCAGTGACCGAATCTGAGGTGGTACCATGAGACCTTGTGGCAGTCTAAGTTGAAAGAAGTATTAGTGATGGAGAGATTATTCTGAGAACTGAATATAAGAAGCCTTTGACCATTTTCATTCATTTTCCCAATGCCATGATGACCTGGCCCAGGACAGGTGATCGCATCCCACTCTTGCATTAAAATCACCAGGGATGTACAGTTCACCAGATGAACAGGAATCGACAACTTTCTGAAGATTATCATAGAAGCGGTCCTTGTCTTCAGTGCACAACATTACTGTGCGTGCAGAAGTACTTATGATGTTAACATATCCTGATTTGGTGCTGAGCTTTAGAGATATAACACGTTCTGATTCAGCTATGGGTATATTGATAAAGTTCATCAGATTGTTTCAAATAGCAAAGCCAACTCTGTAAAGATGGCGTTTCTCTGAACTCAAACGCTTCCAGAAGAAGGTGTAGTTGGTTTCTTTTACTAATGCAGCATCTGCCAGTCTGCTACTCTCCAGGATACCAATGTCAACATTCAGTTTATGTAACTGTTGGTCTGTGACTGCTGTTTTATGTATTGAATCCGTGTTTGTAAGATCATGATCAGGTTCAAGTCCAGGACACACTGTCTGCACATTCCAGCTACCAAGCTGGAGGCAAGTTGGTTTATTGTATCGACTATAGTAGCCATGTATAGCTGTGCGTGGGTAGGTGTCTCCTGTTGCACGCTGCATTGCCTAGGCTAGTGTTTGAGGAAAGTGCATTGCCCAAGTGGCACTATACCCCTCTTGTTCGCCCCAGTTAGATCCAAAGGAAAGACAAGAGCCAGTATGTTAAGTGACTGCAGGAGATTCAGGAAAAGCAGATTGGATGAAACCTCACTGTTAACTGCCTTAGGGTCTCCACTCTGGATTATCTGTCTGGGATTACTCCCATAGCCTTTGGATCTCCAGAAACTACCCACAAGACAGTGGGGAATTTTCTGTCAAGTTTCTCTTCCCTGGGGTGACTTAAGGAGTCACTATCCCTTGGATGCCGGTGACCAATCATGGTTCATATGCCAGTCGGATTATCCTAAGTAATCCAGAGATCCAAGTATCCCAGACCCTCAAGCAGCAGAGTGAGGGGGTAGGGCACCCTTATTTGATGGCGGGCTGTACTCGCCATGTCACAACATTGTCATTGGGCACTTGTGACTTTTAGTCAGAGCATCAGATACCATGCAATGTCCCATCACACCCTGGTAATGTTGCCGCTGCTGGTCCGCGGCTGCATATTCGCATGACAAAGCGCACTTATTTTGCAGCAAACCTCTGAAAAGAGGCCCCCTCCTATCCGTCACCTGGAGACATGCTGGGTAGCATGCAGCTCTGCCAACTGGAATCACAAACTAATGCTTTATAAAAGCACATTTCACTTAATATTAGGTAGTAGTTTTCTCAATGCAGAGCTGTGAATTTATGAAAGATTGCATGTGATGTATAGATTTAAGAATACTGGGAATCTGATACTTGTAGTACTAAGTATCATTTGGGGAAAAAAGGTCACTAATATTCCCATTTCCTGGAATGCTATAAACTAGTAGATTTCATGCATGGTTAATCCATTTTCTTGGATCTCATGGTAAGTATCTTTTTTCATTAACATGAAGGTTCTTATCCAGGAAACTTCTTCCACAAGAAGGTCCTGGTACAGTAAACTACTATGTTAAAACTTTTCTCAGGCTGAAATCTGCTCCAACTACAATATAGCATCTTAGTCTGCAAACTATTCTGGTCTGAGTTTTAAATCTATTAATGCTTTGTGGTATCCCACTGATTGTGTACAATTACATTTGCCTGCCAGCACCTATTCTTAGAAGTGTGCTTTTTTTTTTCCACCCATAAGATAGCCAACCATTACTATTGCAGCTGTCCATGAAAAATCCTTCTGAAGAATCTTCTTTCTAACATTTCTCTGGATGGTTTAATAGGCTTGTTCCTTGTTGTACAGTAATAAGTGGTAATGGATGAATTATGTGAGAACACTTGAGATGAATTCCACCCCTCCTGACTTTTGGTTAGTGCACTTCTTAATTAGCTTTGTTCAGATTATTGTTGCACACTTCTGGTGGGGGTGGGGGTGGGAGTGTGTGCACGCAATGAATCAGTGTAGACCCCAAAATGTATATCCTCTTCAGGCCTCAACTCTTCTCAGGTCTGAACTGTCAGTGGAGCTGATGTACGACTTGACCCTAACCATAAAGATATGCAAGCAGTTTTGATGCTCCTTTCCTTTTTCAACCATGTCTAGCATTGTGGTCAGATGGGGTCTTACCACTGTCCTTTCACTAAGGCCTCTTCAACTAGGACACAAAATGGTACCACTTTATGCTCCTCAGGCAAACTAGCTTCCTTGACCAAGGATGTGTTTTATCCTACCCCAAAAGCTCTCTGCTTACATTCTGAAGTAAAGGTGATGGCTTCTTTGGTAACTGAATGTAAACACAGCCTGGTGTGCCCCACAACAAAAATATGACCTAAAATTAAAGTTGACTCTGTTAGGAGGTACACACATTCAAGAAAATCATGTGTTTGGGACTTGATAACTATTGTTAGTATTCTCATTGTCTTGCAATATTTTTTTACTTTAGTTGGCCACATTAGGAGTAGGGAAAGAAGTATCTTTTTCAATCATATCTTTCCTGTATCTTAGGGATATGGAATCATTATCTTGGTAAAACTGGGGACACAGAGTCCTTTGGAACCAAAACATTTAATATAGTTTAATTGAGATCTGTCTTTTTTTTTTTTTTTTAAATCACACAAATCAAAGCTAAGAATTTAATTGTTGTCTGAGATGAAGGACCATTTCATCTATTTTCTTTTTGTTAAGTACGCTATTTTTATCATGCAGCTCAGATCAACTATGGATTCCCTTTGAGCGAACCTATGAAAAAATGGCTCTCCCTGGATGCCTATGTTTAATTTTAAAAGCTTCCTGGAACTGCTTTATTAGCATCAGGGGAGATGAAGACAAAAGCGTAGTAGTGCTAGAAAAGAGGAGGACAACCTCATCAATATCTGAGGAACTATGGAATCTGGCACCCATCTTTAGTGGGTTCAAGAGGATGCTCTGGTTGACCTCTCAAGAGGACAGAGAAGCTGTATAGATTTCCTAGAAAATTAAACCAAGTTTATGGGATGGGTCAGGTTCCAATGTCCCCAGCATAGCCAGTAAGATGCTTCCAGTGGAATTGTGGTGGTCCTCATAACTTGGGGTAACAGACTACAAGATCGATGTTGAAGTAGACATTATGTTGAGGTAGAAGTTGGCTCCCAAACTGCTATAAGTCCCTTGTCTGGAAAGAGATGCCTCAGAACAAAATACCAGTTCATCGGGTGGCGTGGGTTTCCTGACAGAGGGGGAAAAAACTGAGGATAGATCCAATGATAGTACTAGCAGCCTTACTAGAGGAAAAAATACACAACTAGAGTGTGGAATGGGACTTCTCCAATCAGTTGCAATATCCTGGTGGAGTCAGGCCGCCTTTGTGAGGGAAGGACCTGATAGAGGAAAGTGAGGATTTGTAAAAGCAAAAATGTCCTTGGTGGATTATGTTTGGGGAGAGCAGAGTCTAAAGGGATCCTATCTGCTTGAGCTGATGGAGCCACAAGACTTCAGTTTAGGCAGAGGTGTATCTGACTACTGCTAAGTAGACTTTGGAAGAGGATTTATTCTCATGTTTGAAAACTCTCCTTGCCTTCCCAAAAAAGACCCCAATGAGGGTTCTGTAGGGGTAGACTGACTCACTCCTGAGCTAGACCTAATAGGAGGAGGAGTACTCCTTGTTAAATCAGCTTGATTTCAGGACCATTCTACACCCTGGGAATTGAAATTCCATGGGCAATCATTGAAGCCTAAGCCAGTGGCTCAATAACTCTATCACCAGCAACCTTATGAGTCACTCCATGAAAGGCAAAATCTCTTTTTCCTGCTCTTTCATGGTATCATCTTTCCAGCCCCAAACTCTGTCCTTTTGAGTGGAGTACGAAAGGTACAAACCATTAATGGAATCACCTGCCCATTTCACAATATGTAAAATGTCTCTTTCCCTTCTGAAGTGGGTGTTGTGCAGAAATATGTTCAAGAATAAGTTTAGTTTTTAAACTTATTCATGAGAGTTTGGATAAGATTCTTGGCTCAGTTCAAACAGGCCTATTTTAGAAGCTGGTTCCAATGTACTTAATCTTCTACTTGCCTTTAAAAACAAACATTCACCTCTATAGGTTCTGTTTTTGAACTTTGTCATGTGAAAGAAACTAAAAGAGGAGAAGCTAGCATTTTAATTTTTTGCATAAAGAATGTTTAAAATAATGTCACATGGTTTGGGCTTGAATGTTTTCAAATAGAAAAATCTCAAATAGAAAAATCTCAAATTGGAGTCTGTGTGTCAGAGACAATCACTGGGTAACTTTGAAGTCAATTAAAGATGTGTGTTTGAGGTTGCATTGAGGTATCCGATGTTGTTTCCCTTCCCTCCCCCCTACCAGGTCCTTAAATATAAATAGCTAATTAGGAAGTCACTTCATTCTTATAAGTTAAAGCACATGCATAAATAAATGATGAAATTAAGACCTTTGTTTATAATATTATGTATTGTATGGTTAAACTTGAGCAAGAACTCATCCTTCTCATTGGTATTCAAAAGGATGTTGGGGGAAGGTGCAAATAAGAGGAGCATCATACAGATAGCTGCTGCAAAAGGAATAGGGAAATTTTGAAAAATAAAAACGAGCAAAGGACCTAGAAGACTTGTGTTAATGAGTACATTTGTAATTCTTCATATGATTGCTCTAACAAGATTTTGGTACTGCAATTAAGGTAGTGTACATAAACTTGTTTTTATAGTTTGTCAGTTGCGCACAAATACAGATTTATATTTATAACAATCATTGGTCCATTGTAACCAGATATATTGATTTGTGATGTGTAACATTCTCATACATTTTCACTCCACAATGGTTGTGAAACATCATCATCTGGTTGGTGTAAATCATTTAAATCTGGAATGTTTTAGTTCCTCATTGATTCATTTTGTAAACATATCCACTAGTCATAAGGAAATTTAAATTTTTAATGTATTCTTTTAATAACATTATTTAGGAATATGAAGCACGAACAGGAAGAACATGTAAACCTCCACCCCAGGCCACAAGGCGTAAAAATTTTGAATTCGAACCGCTTTCAACTACTGCTCTTATTTTGGAGGATCGACCATCGTAAGTATAGTAGTGAATTCTATCATGAAGTAGTTAATGATATGATATACATACATGCAGGCTTGCCTACTGACATAGCATAGGTTAAAAAAAGTGGATGTCCTGTTTATAATTTTATTGAATTACTATATTGGTCAAACTGGAACATTTTCCTTATAAAATACTCAAAGACCTTAACTAAATAATATGGTGAAATACTGACCTCATTAAATTCAATGAGAGTGTAACTCATTGACTTCAATAGAGCTAGAATTTTACCCTATATATTCCACCTTTAGTGCTAGCAGGTAGTTTATTATGACATTGAAAAGTCTGACAAGTTCTGAGAATCAATAAGAGAGTGAATTAAGGATTTCCCTCCCCTCCTAAAACCCCATTTCTCCACTGATTGCTAAAGTTATTTAATTTTCTAGACCACCAAAAGGGCATCACTAGGGATGTTAAATTTTGATTAATCCACTAATTGAGTAGTTGATTACTCGATTAGTTGATAAGGGGGGGTACTCGCTATCTCGCTGCGCTTCTGCTTTAGAAATGTACAAGAGCTGCCTGCTGCTCTTGTACATTTCAGAGGAAGAGGCACAGTAGTCAGGACCCTGCATGAGCAGGTACTGCTTCGGTTTGAAGCTTTGAAGTCGGCTCCCCCCCAGCACTGGCTCCTGCTCGCCTCCCTCCCCCCTTGATACCTTTGATACAGAGGCAGCAAGGTGGCGGGTGGGAGAAGCAACTAGTTGAGTAGTGACTCAACTACTCAATAAGACTAGGCTTATCGGATAGTCAAGTCACTATCAGGTAGTCAACTAGTCGCTTCCTTCCCTAACGTTAGCATCAATAGTTGTCTGTTGAGCATAGTCTGAGACGAATTACCATGTGAGCCTAATTTTGGGTATAAAAATGTAACGGTGGTGCATGGTAAAAAGATGCTCTTGCCAGGAAGTACAAGATAATTGCTCATCACGTAAATATGTTGTGTTCTAAATATGGCAGAGTGAACTTACTCCTACCTACTTTTTAGCCCATAAGCAGCTTGGAAACTTGCTTTTGGTAAAACACCTTATGTGGTTTATTTCCAGTGTTCTTTTCTGACACCTATACAGGCTAAGAAAATTTCTATGAGAGATTCACCTCTTACAATATATGAACATTTTTACAGTTGTATGAAGTTTGGTACTGCAATTAAGGTAGCAGATTTAAAAACATATTTTTATAGTTTGCTGTGCACAAATACCAATTTGTATGATGATTAAAAGTTGTTGATGCAGTGTATAAAAGCAATACCAATATTTCATAAGTGACTTCTATCTCCAATATGGATGTAAGAGTGTAGTCTATTTAATCTATGAGCAAAAGAAATAGACTACATGCATTCCCCCAACTCCCCGCCAGTAAACCTTTTAGCAGGCTGGCCAGCAGCCCAGCTCAGGCCTGGCTTGTGATAGGTCTGGGACCTACCCTGCTGCAGCTCAAGTGTATTAAGAATTGAGCAGGCAGGCAGCCCGGCAGAGTCCTGGCTCACACTGGGTCCAGGACCTACTCCCGTTGTGGCTCTACATTTAAAGTGTATTGAGAGCAGGACAGGCAGGCAGCCCGGCTCAGTTCCTGCTACTGCTGGGTCTGGGAGCTCAGACTACTCCAGACAGGGGCTGCTGCCACCACTCCTTGCTGCTGCCTCTTTATCAGAGGCAGCAGCACAGGCCAACAGGCAGCCAGTCTTCGAGGGGACTCAGTTTTTAAACTGGCTCCCCTCATGAACCAGCTCCCACCTGGCATCCTGCACTGCTGTCTGTGATACAGAAGCAGCAGTGCAGTGACAGGGTGCTCCTTGGGAGTGAGGCTGGAGTGCATTGGCTGCTGGTCCCACCCTCGGGGATTTGGAATAGTTGACTACTCAATTAACTGATACTTAACATTCCTAATCCTCAGTCAATCTTTACTTGCTAATATAAACCTGCATATCAATACTTAAGCTTACAGATGATGCTACCCCACCTAGCTTGGTAAGCACTTTGAAAGATAGGATTAGAATTCAAAGTGATCTGGATAAAACGGAGAAATGGTCTAAAGCAGGACTATTCAACTTTGGAAGCCCCGGGGCCCCACAATGATCCAACATGTGCCAACGGCCACAACTTCAGTGTGGTTGCATATACATGCAAATAGCTTTTCACACGGCTGGGCATGAATACAAAGATTAAGGTAAGATTACGCAACACATAGGTGCAATTTAAGTCAGTTCTGCTGATATTCATAAAATGCAATATTTACCCGATTTCCACCCATATGACCGCACTTTTAATGAGCAATGACAGTTTAGGAATTTATCTACTAAAAAGCATAACAGAAGACCATTATATTGACTGATTGCTGTTGTGGAGAGTGTTCCCAGTGGAAGCCGTGTTCAGAGGATCCCACACATGGGCCGTGTGTGGAATCCTGCATAAACCCAAACTGCACTGCGGGCTGCAAACAAACGGGCCATGGGCATCATGTGGCCCATGGGCCACGTGTTAAGTAGTCCTGATTTAAAGTAAATAGGATGAAATTCAGTAAGGAAGAAATCAAGGTACTCCACTTAAAAAGGATCAATCAGTTGCACATATACAAAATGGGAAATGACTCCCTAGAAGGAGTACTAGGGAAAAAGGTTCTAGGGGTTCATAGTGGACCACAAGCTAAATGAGTCAACAGGGTACAATGTTTCATTTATGCTGCTATTAATCATTGTTAATTATCAGTAATAAGTTGTATGCTCTCAGGCATGCAAAGGGTCATTCTTATATGGCTCTTTGTTGATCACTTCTGAATTTTGATGTAGTTTGGCTCTTGGGTTTGAAAAGGTTGCTGACCTGTGGTCTAGATGGTGCATGGTCTTGTCAGAAGTGCAGGATACTAGATTTGATGACCTCTTGAGGTTCCTTCCAGTTCTGTAATTCTAAGATTTGTAGATAAATGAATTGATAGTATTTTTGAAGCACATATAAATTTAATCTTTTTATTCATAATAGCTAATCCTATCCAAAAGTCACATTAAAAGTTATATTTATTCTGTTGATAGAGGGTAGCCAAAATGAAATCGAGATTGAACGGTTACCAGTCTTGTTGAATTCTTCACTCCACCCTCCACTCAAAGCTTTAAAGTCTGAGGTTTTAATGTTCCCTAGCAATAAATGGTTTTCTCCAACAAAAGGAGACTCCTACCTTTCTGAACTAGGAATGCAAGATACCACATTAACCTTTATCTCTGGAGTCTTACCCAATTCGTTTACTCTTGCTCAGTACTTATCTTAAGGATGTCCACAGACCATAGTATTGTTTTTCAGTTATTTGAGTGTGCTCTAAAGCCTGACAAATCCTCCACCTCCTTCTGTGGAAGTTTAGATCATTTCTAAAATGTTCCCAAAATACTAGGAAACCAGATGCTGTTTCTAAACTATGCTGTTACCATGTGATACCACATTATGCAGGTCACTGAGCTAGCACTAACTCTGAACATAATGAGAAGTAGACATTTTGAGAAATAGTGGAACAATATATAGGGGCCTGATTTTTGTGTGAGAATTTTTGAGTTATAGGAATTTTCTATGAATTTGAAATAATCATGAAGGTTTTGTTAACTTCCATTATCAGTGGAAAAAAATCTGTATTTATGCAGCTTCATTTTAAAACTCTTTGGGAAATATTTACCACCATTTAGTAGATTCCTTTCTTAATGTTATAGTTATGTTCCTGAAGAATGCTACTTTAAGGCTTTGTCTACACTGCAGGGTTTTTGTGCAAAAACTTTTTTGAGGAAGAGATCTTTTGCAAAAACGCATCCACACCTCAAAAGTGCATTGCAAAAGTGATATGCTTTTGTGCAAGAGCGTCCACACTGCATGGACGCTCTTGCGCAAGAAAGTTCTGATTGCCATTAGCAGAATGGCCATCAGAGCATCTGTGCTTTTTCTGATATGCCCTTTTTGTGCAAGAAACCCCTGTGGAGTGTCCCCACATGCCTTTTCGCGCAAGAGCTGTAGCGCAAAGAGGAGTTATTCCTCATGGGGAGAGGAATAACTCTACCAACAAAGCCCTCTGTCCTGTCGATTTACTGGTGTGTGGGTTTTTTGTTTCTGTTTTTGTGCAGAAATGCTCTTGAGGTGTGGACACTCTGCCGGTTTTTGTGCAAAAACCTTGTAGTGCAGACATAGCCTAAGTGAAATGATATCAAGTAAATCCAATTTCCCCATAAGAATTAATATAAAAGGGGGGCAGTTAGGTTCTAGGGAAGCTTTTTTTTTTAAAGCAGTCAAAGGGCAGTACAGGTTGAACCTCTCTAGTCTGGAACTCCCGGGATCTGTCTGGTTCCGAATGAGAATTTTCTGGACCATGAGAGGTCAATATTGTTTAGCAGCATTATCAATGCTTCCATGGATAACTGTGCTGTTAGAGGACGTTTAAGGGTAAATTAGAGCTAAATAACAGCACACAACACTGAGAACTAGGACTGGTGGCAGTAAACAAACTTTGTGGGACTGTGGGAAACTTGGCCACACCCATGAAAAGTAGACAACTGGCTAAGTAAAATCATTGTGGATGATGGATATTTCTGGAGTTCTGGATTAGAGAGGTTCAATCTGTATATGCATATACTATTAAGTTTTTTAAACAATTTAATATTGTACACAGCGATGATGATGATGATGAAGTGGTGGAGTAAGAGGGTGAAATATTTGCCAGGGAACGTCTTGCTACTAAATGGAGTTGGAGGTTTGATTGGGTGGGGAGGGGAGAACATTACATCAGCACCCTTCTTCCTTTCTTTCCCTCCTCCCTTTCCCACATCTAGTAGGAGGCTCTAAGAAGAAGCTCCAAGGCAGAGGGCAGGAACGGTAATGCAGTGGAGGCAAGGGGGACCTGAACTGCTGCTGGACAACTGCCCAGATGCATACCATACAGCAGTTGTTCTGAAACTGTCTGTGGAATACTAGTGGCCCATGACCATCTTGCAGATGGGCTGCAGGCTAGGGGCTCACCTCCCTCTGCAGTGGGGAGCCTGCACTGGTGCTCCAGCTCTCACTTCTCCCCAGGGGATTGGAGTGCCAGTGCTGGCTTCCTGCTGCGGGGGGGGGGGGGGGGGGAAGGCAGGCTCATGGGCCAGATCCGACTCATGGGGGCAAGAAGCCGCTCCCTGCACTATTGTTCCTTTTCCTCCTGACTGGGGGAATGGCAGTGCAGGAGCCTGATTGTTCCTGGATTTTCTTTCTGTTCCCATTGGCTAGAATCATGGCCATTAGACACTGCCCCCTGCTGCTTCTAAGAACAGTGGGGGCAGAGCCAGGTAAGCGCACACCCTCATCCCACATTCTGCACTCCTATCCCCTCCTACACCCTCCTTTTTGGAAATACCCCACTCCTGCACCCTAACTCCTAGCCAGATCCTGCAGTTCCCACTCCCCTCCTGCACTCATTTTGTCATCATGGGTGGTTGGCTGATGATCCATGGAAAGGCCATAAAGCTTGAGAACCACTGCCATAAAGGAAACTTAGGGGTGGTCATTGGGGTGCTGCTGGCTCACCATGGTTTCAAGCCCCAATGAGGACAAGCTGTTTTTCCAGAAAATCCTGCAAGTAGTGGACAAAGCAGATGGCCAAACGACATTACAAGGGAGTATTGTGCAACTTTAAATGAGCACATGCTCTAATAGATAAACAACATCACAACGAAAGAACATTACCTGGAACAATGTTCAGTGAAGCATTTATTGTATTTTAGTTTTCTCCGAGGAATGCAAGGTCACTCAGTGGTGTGGGACAGTAAATTTCTAATATTTTCTCCCAATCTATGAACAAAAATCTTTGAGATCCATACACTTTGGTGACATGGAGCCATAAAACGGGAAGTGTAGAATGAGGTTGTTCATATCATACAGAGCTTCTTATATGACATTAAAGATTCCATAAGAACTGTGAGATTTCACTAAGTTGCAATAACCTACTCTAAATGAGCAAAAGAGTGTTTTGTCTAATAGAAAAATCTCTGACTTTCAAGCATGCCTTAGTGCAATTAGTTCTGCAACTTCTTGAAGGCCAGTCGAGCAGAAGCATTCTGGCAGACTATGAACAACTTTCTCACCCTATGCTTCAACAGGTATTGCGTGTACATGTGATAAGCATCTTATTGGCAAGACCTAAAGTATGTTGACATATGTAGGGTGTATAGTTTATAGCAAAAGACCACGTTTTACAATAATATACATTACTTCTTAGTAGAAGTTCTGGATTATTGCACTGTAGTGATAATCTGGTTCTTGCCATATATTTTTGCATATAGCATACAAGTGCCATTGCATGTTGTGTTTGGTGAACTTATTACCAATTACAGAAGAGAGCAATGATTGGGCATAGAGCTCTCTGCCTTGGCAATTATTCCTCACAACTGGGTTGAGAGGAAGGCTGACTTTATGATTATGGAACTGGATTGACACTTGTGAGATCTAGGTTCTGTTCCTGGCTCTGGTAGTCTTTCACCTAGAACAAGTCACTTAGTCTCTTTACTTGTCTGGTAGATGCAAAAATGCTTGTCTGGTAGATTGCTTCTATACAAATGTTTCACTGAAGTGGATGTCATTTTCCATTGACAGACATATAATATAATGACTATATTCACTTTAAAATCAGTCTGTCTTGAATCAGTCCAGAATATCATCAGTATATTGAATTAAGAAATTACTTGTTTTCAGAAATCTTCCTGCCAAATCCATAGAGGAGGCTTTACGTCACAGACAAGAATATGATGAAATGGTGGCAGAGGCAAAAAAACGAGGTATGTTAGAATTGTATTATTGTGGTTATAGTTAGCTGTCTTCTATTGCAAAAATGAGAGAATGAGGGCTTTTTTTTTTTAAGCCTTTAGGCCAGTATTTACATTAAAGATTACATTTAGGGGCTAATATTATACGTGTTGTTCTTCAAAACTCAGGCGTACTCCATTTAAATCAAAACACCAGTTTCAACTTGTAGCCTTTTTAATTCATCACTGATGTAAATTTAAGTGGATTCTTACATTGAGTATAGTCTCCAACTCTTAAGTGGTAACTTGATTTAACTTTGTGTGGTGATTAGTTGGAGACTTTCTGCTTAAATCTCTCCAGCTACTCTAAGGCGATTATCACAATTGCTATTACTTGGTTAGCTAGGGCCAGATCTTCTTAAGTTCCTTGCCATTCATGGTGATGTATATGCACTTTAACGAGCACATGCAAGCATATCAAAGACTTGAATTTTGCACCTTCCCTTTATTTTGACATTACTCTTGACTGGACCATCTAAACCAGAAAAAAATTGCGACTCCTGATGGAACCCGGAACCGCTCGGGTCAGCCGCTCTCATGGCTGGGCTGCTGTGAGCTGCATGCATGCTCGCGGCCTGTGCCGTTCTGCTCACGGCCCCTAGCGCGCTGCGTCATTTCCTGCACATGCAGGCTGGGGGTCTCACACTGTCCCAGATTGCACATGCTAGCAGCTGGCTGCTGAGTGCAGGCAGCGGCGAGGGCTCTGGGTGCGGCAGCGGTGGCTCTGGGACCTGGGCATAAGGTTAGTGGGGGAGGGGAACTGGGTTAGAGCAGGGGGGAGATGCCTGGCTCTGAAGAAGAGGAGGGGAAAGGAGGGGGATCGGGTGTGGTGGGGTGTGCATGGTGCCCTGGATGCACATGGCGGTAGAAGCGGTGGCTGTGGCTTTGGGACCCGAGCATAAGGTTGGGGGAGGAGGATTGGGATAGAGCAGTGGTTCCCAACCTTTTCAGGTTGTCGGGCGCCAGGGGGCATGGCCGTTCGCCCGCCAGGGGGCGGGGACACTTGCCCGCCCAGGGGCGGCCCCCCCCAGCCGCATGCCGCGGGCCGGGGCCCCCCCATAGCCGCGCGCCGGCGCTCCCCCCTCCCCGTAAGCGCCACGCGCCCGGGGCTGGCGCCGGGGCCAGGGCACGCACAGTGCCCCCGGGGGTGGGGCCAAGGCCGGAGCTGGCAAGGGCATGCGTAGTGCCCCCGGGGGCGGGGCCAAGCCTGGAGCCAGCGCCAGGGCACGCGCAGTGCCCCCGGGGGCGGGGCCGGCAAGGGCACCTGCAGTGCCCCCGGGGCCTGCACCGGGGCCAGGGCACGCGCGGCGCACCCGGGTTGGGGACCACGGGGATAGAGGTGTGTGTGTGTGTGTGTGTGTGTGTGTGTGTGTGTGTGTGTGCGCGCGCGCACCTGGCTCTGGGGAAGGGGAGGGGGATTGGATTAGAGTGAGGGGGGTGCCTGGGGGAGGGAAAGAGCAGCCAGCACGCTTCCTGAGGGACCCCTCCCCCCCCCTCAGGTACTGGCCCCATCTGTCTGTACCTGCTCCCCCCCCCCCCCCCACCCCACAAGTCCCCTGCCCTCACCAGCACAGTTGGGGCCACATTAGTGAAGCTTGGGGGGTTTTGGAGTAGTTGTGTTTGCATCTCACTTATGCATCCCTGACTGACTTTTCTGTGGGTCATTGACCCCTGACTCAAAACAGGTTCCCTGCCCCTCTCATAAATAAAGACAATGCTGAAACATTTTGTGGTTGACATAATATTTTATTTAAAAATGAAGCCTGGCCAACAAGCCCCCAATTGGGGCCAACTCCCCCATCTGGCTGCAGCATCATAACACTCCTGCACCCCCCCAAACCTGAGCCTATCATACACTGGAATCCCCTGTCCTGAGCCTCACATCCCCAAACTCCTATACCCCCACATCTCCAGTCTTGTACCACAACACTCCTGCACCATCCACACACTGCAAATCTGTGTCCTGAGCCCATTATACTCTCAGCCTCCCTGCCCTGAGCCCCTCATGCACTCCAGCCCAAACTCCTGCACCCTAAGAGCCACAAGGCTTTGGCTTGCTCACACCCCAACCCTCCACCTGACCCCAATACTCTCCAGCCTGGAGCCCCCCTTCTTGAGCCAGTACCCTCTTCTCTACTTCCTCCTGCACCCAAATTCCCTCCCAGAGCTTGCACCTCTCACCCCTTCCCAGTTTTTTTTTTTTTTTTTTTTTGGTGATTGTATGCCCTGGGATATGCCCTATTTTTTTTCCCCCGGCATGGTTTGTGGTTGGTGGGTTTTTTCTCAACTCCTCCCTCTTTTTCTCCTCTCCCCCCCCCCCCCGCCCTGGGGTACATGGCTCTTTGCACTCTTTCCACTGCTAATTTGGCTCTTAGTCTCTAATGGGTTGGCCACCCCTGTCCTATGTGGCCACCCCAGTCCCAGTAATTCCTTTCTAGTTGTATGTGAATGCAATGTTTGCAGAATCAAGCCCTAAGTTTGTGTTAGCTTACTATTTCTCAGGTAAATTATGCTTGGCAATCAACAGATGCTCCATGTTGAGTTGTAACCCACATTAGATCTGGTCCAATGACATAAGTCACTGGACTGCACACTGGTTGGATCATTAGTTTCCCTGATTTGTCAGGTACTGGTGGGTGACACATTGAGTGTGCTGATCCGTTGCCCCCAGATGGTGAAGCAAGAAGTAGAAGTAGTCTGTCTAGATATGATTTTATACTGCGTGATGAATTACTATGTCTAAAGAAGACTTCAGCTGAAGTTAAGATGAATAACAATCGAAGCAAATTGGCAAGTTCATCATAGGGTGCTTGTGTCCAACCCTGCCGACGTTAGCTCTTATCACCTTGTATTTGGTGGTGGAGCACTGGTCACCAGTTTGGAGTCGATCATCTCCCACTAAATTGGTGGATATGCAGTTACATGCTTCCATGTGCATCATCTTCGTCCCCCTTTGTCCAAGTCCACTCCCATGGCTTCTGATTCTGAGCAATATTTCTCCTCATATCAGACAAGAGGTTGCCACTGACAAGTTATTGGAGAAAGTACATGCCAACCCAATCCTATAGCTGAGCAATGACCTTTTTAAACCACCAGCTACACATTTGCCATCATGTTGCCCATTTTTATGGTCTGATCTACCATGCCAGGGTATTAGGGCAGAGACATTATGGCGAGGGGAATAGATATCAGTTTATAGTCTCCAACCAGTCTCATTGCTGACCCCACAATTTGTCCATCTGGTTTTGAACTGCTGTTCAGCAGGGACCACTGGTGATACAAATTCTGGTTCAGGCAAGGTATCTGTGCAGCCGAGGAGTGTTGCTGGGACCTCTGCGACAGCCCTTTGTGCAGCTGTGGTGCAGCACAGACGACAGATGTTGTCGATGTATATACATGCTGGCTAGGTTCAGTGGTGGCCTAGAAGAACTGCATCACACCACTGAAGATGCCATTGCTTGGCTAGATCACTGTGCACACGCTAAACAAAAATTTCTCAGGTGGTACAAAATAGTTACATATTTTTTCCTACAACCATTAATGCAAGTCTTGCATGTTATGGTATTGAGTCTGTGAAACCATGCAAATAATTTTATTTAAAAAATGCACAGACACTAACACAAGAGCCTGAGTATGAAAAAAGTACTTTAAAAGTCTGTAACTATATAAAATATTAGTCTTCACAATGTGTACACAAAGGGTTGAGTTAAACTTGTGTACGTAATTTTGGCAGTTCTGACTTACCAGTATTAAACCATGTAAGTCTTTAATGTAGCTTTTAATTTCCTAACTTTTTTTAAAGAAAAGTGACACTGTTAGGATGTCTCAGTTTCTATATTAAGGAAACCCACTCTCATGCTCATTAAGACCTGCCAAGTTTTACTGTACAAGGTGTATGGAAACCAAGGGTAGATCTGCATATCCTCCATATCTAAAAGGTGTGAAGTGACTATATTGCAAGAGACTGCAAAACTCTGCACCATTCACTGTACATCTTGCAAAAAGTGCATTGCATCAGAGGACTCCCACAGAGCTTGTTTTTATTTACTGTCTATGCCTGATTAGTACGTTTATAAAATGCAACGTTTCATGCATGCATTTCTAGTGCACACGACCTAGTGCATGCTAGATAAAATGTGCTGCCTACCTTACCTTCAATTTCAATAATAGTTAAAAACAAACCATAACACTTCAACTGAACATGCAAAATTATCAGTGGCTTGAACACAGCTGAATCCAGATCAGTTTTCAGCAGAATACCATTTCCTTCAAAGCCACAATGCATCTCCATATAAAGCCAAACATTAGTATTTTACCACTAGAAGATATACCTGGCATTGCTTGGGTCCTTAATTTTTGTTTTATGAAAACTAAAATGAAAAAGCATGTACTTCATTTAAAAGCATTGCTCTGGGGTGGGGCTGGAGATGAGGGGTTCCATATGCAGGCTTCCATATGGAGAGAGGACTACCCCAGCCTTCTCTCACCACAGCAGCTTGGGGTTAGGTGAGAAGTGCCTCGCCATGGCAGCTACAAATCCAGCGGGCACAGCTGAGGGAGGGGGTTATGTCCCCCAGCTGAAGCAGGTCCAGGGTAGGCTGGGTGGGGACCATGGAAGGACCACCTGTCCCCTTTCAGTGGCAGCTCTAGGGCAGCTCAGGGTTGGGTTCCACGAGGGGGGCACGGTGGGGCTGGCAGAGGCTTCCCTTCCTCTGGTCCCAGACATGGCTGGGTGTAAGAGGGAAGCACTCCCTTCTCTGGCCCCAGCACAGATCTCTCATGACTGAAAGGAAGGCACAGCCCCCCGCTGACCCAAAACTGTGCTGCTGCAGCAACTCTGCCAGCAGGCAGAGATGACACTCAGAGCCCTCTTTCAACATTCATTCGGTTGTCAGTTTTGAGGAATACTTAATTTGGCGATTCTCTCTTTTCTGTTTGGTTTTATGAGAAGCAGTCCCATTCTAGGCACATCCCATTTTCCTGGCACAATCACACTCTTACGTTACTTTAAGTTATGATGAGAGGAAGCTGAATACTGCATTTGGTGGTCCCAGCTCTTACTGTTTAGGAGAAGTCCTTGCACAGACAAACGTGCTCAGACATGTAATAGATTAGCTATTTCAGTGCTAGCTTCCTTTTTTTAACAAGGATCAGAGGATAGAGGGTCCTTTTATCATAGAAAAATGTTTTTACTCTTTGTACAGTCAAGAATAACTGCATAATAAAAAAACTGTAAGCAAAATCAAAGGCCCCTTCCTAGCAGAGAGAGCCTGTTTTAAAAAAAAAAAAAACCCTAAATCCCAATAGAATACTGAATTACAAAGCTGGTTTAGAATTGGGATATTTTGGTTTTAAACTTCTTTATTATTGCTAATGCTCTAGCTGTAATTTGCTGTGATAATACTGGGAGTTTGAGTCTGAGTTCTCCATGTATTAAAGTACTTTAAATTCGAATGCTCATGAGATACAGCTACAATAGAGGTAAAAACATTCTATTGTCAGAACATGCAGTAAAGCTCACTTGATTGGACATTCTGTGTAAACTGTGCTAATAGTGCTAAAGGAGTGCTTCTAGTTTGTATGTGTGCTAATCAGATTTATGTTGGTCCAAACTACTGGCTATATTTAATTAACTTGGAAATTTGGTATAACCTATAAACTTTGAGTAGATGACTTTGTTTCTGTAAAGATTAATTAAAATTCTGATAAGTTTGATATTTCTAAGAGATTTTCCTGGCTTGTCAGATTTTTCTGTAAGAAAATAAATTTTACTTGTTTCCTTCTGAGATTTTCACACATACTTTATTGAAGTATACAGTACTGTACAGTAATCTGAAATAGATTGCCACTCACATGGCTTGAAGAGAAGTCCCATGCCTTTTTAAAAGTAAATGTTGAGCACTTCTTTCAGGAGTATTTATGCCGTCACTGGATTAACAGGCAGTTGCTTTCTGAATACAGTTGGACAAAATTATTTTGGAATTGTGCTGTGCTGATGGCAATATGCATGATGGCTGAATAGGCAGTAGCAGTGTGTTACCTCTATTCCTTAATCATATCCTGTAAAGAAAGGCTATGTTCTGTTACTTTGAAAAACAATTAAAAAAACCAACAAAATACTATTTTGTATATACTAACTTGTACTAAGGCACCTCTTTCATATTTAAGAATGAAAGCAAAATGTTAATGTGTTAAAGAGCAGCCATTTGATTACAGGGAGTCCCCGACTTACGCGGATCCGACTTATGTCGGATCCGCACTTACGAACGGGGCTTTCTCACCCCGGAAGTCGGGGCGAGAAAGCCCCGTTGGTAAGCTGCTCCGGTGCCCCTGGTCTGCTGGAGACCGTCTCCAGCAGACCAGGGGCACCGGGCGGGTTCCCGCGCTTCTGAGGCTTTGCCAGAGCAAAGCCTCAGAGGCGCGGGGAACCGCCGCTGCTGCCGCTTCAATCTGGGACGGTCCCCAGCAGACCACAGGCTCCCGGACTGAAGCGGCAGCCGCGGCGGGGTCCCTCCCTCTGAGGCTTTGCCAGAGCAAAGCCTCAGAGGCTCTGCTCCCCGTGTCCCTGGTCTGCTGGGGGGGGGGGGGGGCGCAGCTAGTGTGCTCCCCCCCCCCCCCCAGGAGACCAGGCTTTTGTTTTGGACTCTGGGGCAGAGCAGCTGGGGCGCTGCCGATTGGTCCTGCAGCACCCGCTCTGGGCACTACTGGACCAACCCGGCAGCACCCCAGCTGCTCTGCCCCAGGTCCTGATTCAGCCGCTGCTGGTCAGTTTCAGCAGCGGCTGAATCAGGACGCCTGAGGCAGAGCAGATGGGGTGCTGCTAGGTTGGTCCAGTAGCACCCAGGAGCAGAGCTACTGGAGCAACCCAGCAGCACCCCAGCTGCTCTGCCCCAGGCGTCCCCAAGTCAGCTTCTGCTGAAACTGACCAGCCCTGACTACAGGAAGCCCCAGGCAGAGTTGCTCTGCCCCGGGCTTCCTGGAATCAGCTGCTGATCAGTTTCAGCAGCAGCTGACTTGGGGACGCCTGGGGTTCTTAAGTTGATTCTGTATGTAAGTCAGAACTGGCGGTCAGTTTCAGCAGTGGCTGAATCTGGACGCCAGTTCCGACTTACATACAGATTCAACTTAAGAACAAACCTACAGTCCCTATCTTGTATGTAACCCGGGGACTGCCTGTATGTGGAATCACATACAATGCACATGCTGAATAGGTGTGTCTGCTTTGAAAATTGACAAATAGTATCTTCTTACTGGACAGATCTGCTTCTTGTGCATACTGAGTCACGTATGATAGCTTATTTTTGTCACTGAAGTTAACACTGTGCTCTTCCTTTGATAAGACTGTTTTGACTTTGAGCTAATGAGAGTTGTTTTTCTAGGTTCCAGTGGAGAATAATAAAACAAATATGGCTATTGACAAAATTAAAGATTGTGTAATAGTTGCACACATGCAGTTGAGGAAATTTTTTTTTTGAAGAACCTTTGAACTGACTGGCACGTGGTGAAATGTTTTACTGCCACTTCTGATCTACCATCTTTTGCTCCAGCATCTCAGCTTTGTCCTGTCCCTCTTTTAAAAGAGGCAAGTACAGATGACATGCTGCAATGGGGAAATGTAGAGGAAGATAAATTGTATTGGAAAGATGAGAGAGAATGGCTTGACATAAAGGAGCTGAAGAAGCATCAGTGGTGGTATCATAAAAGCAAGAGATGGAGGACTTTTAATGAAAATACAAGATGCTGTAAGAAAGCTCAAAATGCTGTATGTGGATAAAGTGGAAAGACTGATTGGATATTTTCACTGGAGTGCAATAGTACAGGCAGTCCCCGACTTACGCAGATCCAACTTATGTCGGATCCGCAGTTACGAACACGGACTGCGGGACCGCGCGGTCCCGCCGCCCATGTGCTCCCGGGCAAGAAAAGCTGCTCCGCGTCTCCCTGGTCTGCAGACCAGGAAGACGCGGAGCAAAGCCGCGGAGGGGCTTGCGCAGCGGAGCAGCCCAGGCGTGCCTGGGCTGCCCCCCTGCCGGCTTCCCCTGCGGCTTTGTAAAGCTGCAGGTGAAGCCGGGGGGCAGCCCAGGTGCGCCTGGGCTGCTCCGCTGTGCGAGCCCCTCTGCAGCTTTACAAAGCCACGGGGGAAGCCGGCAGGGGGGCAGCCCAGGCGCGCTGCGGCTGTCCCGCTGCCGGGGTCCTCAGAGGCTTTGCTCCACCAGACTAGGGAGACTGGGAGCAAAGCCGCGGAGGACCTGGGCGGCGGGACCGTGGTGCGTCTCAGTCCGCCGCCCGCGTCTTCCTGGTCTGCTGAGGGGGGGAGGGGGGCGCAGCTAGTATGCCCCCCCCAGCAGACTAGGCTTTTCTCCGTCGCCTGTGGCAGAGCAGCTGGGGCGCTACCGGTTGGTCCTGCAGCGCTGCTCTGGGCGCTACTGGACCAACCAGGCAGCATCCCAGCTGCTCTGCCCCAGGCGTCCTGATTCAGCTGCTGCTGGTCAGTTTCAGCAGCGGCTGAATCAGGACGCCTGGGGCAGAGCAGCTGGGGTGCTGCTGGGTTGGTCCAGTAGCTCCGGATTGGTGCTACTGGAGCAACCCAGCAGCACCCCAGGTGCTCTGCCCCAGGCATCCCCAAGTGAGCTGCTGCTGAAACTGACCAGCGCTGACTACAGGAAGCCCGAGGCAGAGTTGCTCTGCCCCGGGCTTCCTGGAATCAGCCGCTGATCAGTTTCAGCAGCAGCTGACTTGGGGACACTTGGGGTTCTTAAATTGAATCTGTATGTAAGTCGGAACTGACGGTCAGTTTCAGCAGCGGCTGAATCTGGACGCCAGTTCCGACTTACATACAGATTCAATTTAAGAACAAACCTACAGTCCCTATCTTGTACGTAACCCGGGGACTGCCTGTAATGCATTTTATCACTTTTTTTTCCTCTTCTGCATTTTGATAGTGTGATGCGAAAAGCAATGTGAAAGTAAAACAATTGTATGGAATAGAGAAAATGTTTAGGATTTCACCTGTGTAGATGGTGTGTTCTATTGGGCACATGATGATGCTATGAAAAAGACCACTGCTAATGACAAATGTGAGACCACCAAAGTAGGATTAAGCATTATCCAGAAGAAAATTAGTCATGATTTTTGAAAGGGGAGTTAGCAGTGATGGCGCAGATGTGATTGATAGTGAGGAATACATGAGTTTGTATATTTTGGAAGCACAGTTAGTTTCTATAGCCAACTCCATAAAGAAGTGGAGTCTTCAATGGTAGCAGCTGTCTGAGATTTATACAAGAATCAAGATCAAGTTTTGTGGCACCATTGTGACTCCATTATCGGTGTCTGAAACTTAGCAAATGCCAGAAACCTACAACAGAACATTTTAATTCCTTCCATCAGAAATGCTTGTGAAGAAAACTTGGTGTCTGCTGGTGGGGTAAAGTAACCCATACTAAGGTATAGCATAAAACACTGGCCAGTGCAGAGAATGATTTGAGAGAAGAAGATAGCTGTAGTTTAGACCTGTTAAAAATGCCAAAAAATTGTATGCCTAGACAAACCCTTGATTGGATATCACCTGGGCGAAGGCAGAAAGGAAGAAGGCAATAGATGGTATCCTTTACAGTGGTGGTCTTATGTCATTGTAATGGCGCAATATATACGGCATTAGATGGTGGTGGAAAGACTGGATTGTGTTGTCATAAGAACATCTAAACCTTCATCCTGTATCCTGATTTGACCCTTTTGGGGGTGATGTATGAAAAGGATAGAAACAATCTTGATTCTCATGCCCCAAGATTGATTTGCATGGCTGTGTTTGGAGAAACAATACTGATAAACTGAATACATTTGACATGGAAATTATTTAGCTACAGTAAATGTGGAACACTGCATTTCTATTTTTATAGACAATTCACAAAGCAGGAAGGTGAGGTATATAAGACCTATGTATTTGTACATGTCATCTAGGGAAATGAGTTTATTTTAAAGAACTAATTTGATAATCCCTGCTTTCAGTCTCTAAAGCAGACATATGAAAAATACATTTACATATGAATTAATTCTTAAGCTTTGACCTCTTCCAGAGACTATCATGCATTAAAACATTGTCTATTTAACAGAAATTAAAGAAGCACATAAAAGAAAAAGAATAATGAAAGAACGGTTCAAGCAAGAGGAAAATATTGCTAGTGCTATGGTGATTTGGATCAATGAAATACTACCTAACTGGGAAGGCATGTGAGTAAACACATTTTCTAGTGTAAGCCTAATGCAAATATGGTTTATTTTTCCCCTTTTACAACAGAGGAACTACTCACTTCATTTTCTTCCTCCTTACTCCTGACTGTATGTTGAACCGATCTTATTAGCCAGAGAAGGTTTATAGCCTACCATTAGTGTTTCAAATGTAACCTGAAATTATTAAAGAAATATGTGATGTTCCTTTCAGTGGACTCCTAGGCATTGTGGTCTAAACTCTTCAGTCCAAGAGCATAAGCAGAGAACTTCAAATTGTGGATAGTAGTATGTTATGTTACTGCTAAACAAATGCTGAGTGAGTCTGGGAAACAGAAATTGCTAAATTTCCTTTGTTTGTTTCCTAGGCGTACTACCCGAAGAGTTCGAGAATTGTGGTGGCAAGGGTTACCCCCCAGTGTTCGTGGGAAGGTCTGGAGTCTAGCTATAGGAAACGAATTAAATATTACTCATGGTGTGTGTCATGTATACATAGACTTTTATGGAAAATTATTTAACTTTATCCAGACTAGTGCCAATCCCCTTCTTTCTTTCCTCTATTTGCTGTGTCTGATATGGGGGGATGATTCCTTTTTACAGATCAGATAAATCAGAAATCTTTTACTTTGCCTTTGAATGGTGGTCAGCTTTATGTGAGATTTTTCTTTTAAATGGTCAGAATAGAGTGAATTAAATAGTTTTTTAGAAATAGAGTGAAGAAAGAAATGGGGTTCAAAGAAAACCACTTATATCATTAGGATGTGTTCACTTAATTATATAAATATTTCACAGCCTTGTATACCGTATCCTTTGAGCTACGGGAACTTTTTGTTTCCGTGTTTTCATTGTTTCCGTGTTTTCATTCCGTGTATATTTAAACATTGCACAGCTTTTTATTCTAGAGCACGCCTTTGAGTATAAAGGCATATATTCCTCCAAGACACATAAAGGAAGGGTTTACCTGTGGATTAGAATAATTTAAAAATCTAAGCTGAGAACTGAATTTAGTGTGTTTTTGGTTTTTTGTGGCAAGGGCTTGGGGAATTCTTGAATAATATACAGGCAGTCCCCGGGTTACGTACAAGATAGGGACTGTAGGTTTGTTCTTAAATTGAATCTGTATGTAAGTCGGAACTGGCGTCCAGATTCAGCCGCTGCTGAAACTGACCGCCAGTTCTGACTTACATACAGATTCAACTTAAGAACCCCAAGCGTCCCCAAGTCAGCTGCTGCTGAAACTGATCAGCGGCTGATTCCAGGAAGCCTGGGGCAGAGCAACTCTGCCTCGGGCTTCCTGTAGTTAGCGCTGGTCAGTTTCAGCAGTGGCTGACTTGGGGACGCCTGGGGCAGAGCAGCTGGGGTGCTGCTGGGTTGCTCCAGTAGCACCGCTCCTCCGCGCTACTGGACCACCCCAGCTGCTCTGCCCCAGGCGTCCTGATTCAGCCACTGCTGAAACTGACCAGCAGCAGCTGAATCAGGACCTGGGGCAGAGCAGCTGGGGTGCCGCCGGGTTGGTCCAGTAGTGCCCAGAGCGGCGCTGCAGGACCAATCGGCAGCGCCCCAGCTGCTCTGCCCCAGGGTCCAAAACAAAAGCCTGGTCTGCTGGGGGCGGTGGGCACACTAGCTGCGCCCCCCTCCTCCCCCCAGCAGACCAGGGACACGGGGAGCAGAGCCGCAGCGGGGTGCCACGCCTCTGAGGCTTTGCTCTGGCAAAGTCTCAGAGGCGCGGGACCCCGCCGCGGCTGCGGCTTCAGTCCCGGTGCCTGTGGTCTGCTGGGGACAGTCCCCAGCAGACCACAGGCACCGGGACTGAAGCCGCAGCCGCGGCTTCCCGCGCTTCTGAGGCTTTGCTCCGGCAAAGCCTCAGAAGCGCGGGAACCCGCCCGGTGCCCCTGGTCTGCTGGAGACGGTCTCCAGCAGACCAGGGGCACCGGAGCAGCTTACGAACGGGGCTTTCTCGCCCCGGAGCTCACAGGTAGCAATCCGCCACCTCGACCTCCGGGGCGAGAAAGCCCCGTTCGTAAGTGCGGATCCGACGTAAGTGCGGATCCGCGTAAGTCGGAGACTGCCTGTATACTTAAGTGAGTGTGGCTATAATATGCTCTAATGACCTCCAGTTAATTTAGAAAAGCGTAAAAAGGCTGAGTTTGTTTAAAACTTGGTGTTCACTGCATATCCACAGTAACATTATTCATACAATTTGTATTCATTTTTATGCATTGTACAAGTTTTAAATACTGACCTGCTTCAAAACCATCTCAGTGTATTAGGTGTTTAACCCAGTTATCAAATTAATTACCCAATTGTTTGCAAGAGCATAATGTTACCTAAATACCATTCAGTTCCGTATATCATATATACCATCGAGTACTCTGCCTGTCTTATTTTTTATTTGCAATTAAACTAGGGATGTTAAGTAGCGGTTGTTAAGCTAATCTAATAGTCAATTAGTCGATAAGGGGTTTAGCTCCTGGGGGGCAGTGTGAGCTGAGACTGAGCAGTCCCGGCTTGCACTGGCTCAGGAATCGCTGCTGCTCGGCTTTTTAAATGTAATAAGAGCTGCCACCTCTTACTACATTTAAAAAGCAGAGCCACAGAGGCCTGGGACCTGGTGTGAGCCAGAAGTGCTGGGTTGCTTGCTGTGCCTCTGCCTCCCCTACACACCTCTCCGTGGAGATGGTGCTGGGGAGAATTGGTTTTTAAGCTGGAGGCAAGTAAAGGAAGCAAGTAGTAACTAGGCTTATTGGGTGGTCAACTATTCAACTAATTGCTTGCATCCCTAAATTAAACCTGTCAGGCATTTGAGCCATCATTCCTCTTTCCAAAGTGTTGGCTTTGGCTTGGTATGCCAGAGTTTTCCCACTATTTAGTGGGCTCTTCTGCTTTTTACTATGTAAAAAAAAAAAAGTGTTTTGTTTTGCTATTCATCAACAGTCCACCAGTGCTCTAACCCATGAGAGCACTTATTTTTTTTAAAAAATACCTCCCAATTCCAAATACTGTAAAAGGAACAGTTTGGGTAGGTCAAGGCACATCTGCAAGGGTAAAAGTCAAACACATAAGTTCTTTGTAGTAAATACCAATTTTTAATGGAAAGTCAAAGTAAATACACTAGCTTTTCTTCTAAAAGTTATAAGTGATAGTAATTCTTGAGCTTTACATTAGACATGTAAAATAAAATTTGGTAAGATTAAGCAAGTATATACCTCTACACCCCATCCACTGTTGTCTTTTCTCAGGATTAAACGTACACAGCTTTTTAACTTTCCTCAGAGATCAGGTTTCCTTAACCTTTTGTCATTTTTGTTGCTTCCCTCTGGACTCTCCTGTTTGTCCACAACTTTCCCCCAGAACCAGGCCTAATACAGTATTCTTTCTGCTTTTGCAAGTGGTTTGTTTCAATAAACGTGGTAAAAACAATGATTGATTGTAAACCTGGTTTTGTGATTTGAATGTTCATCACCAAACAAAGTTTCAGAAGAGTATCCATGTTGGTCTGTAACTTTAAAAACAACAAACAGTCTTGTCCACAGGACTGCTCATTATCCCCAAACAAAGCATAATACAGTAGATATTTCTAGAACTGCATGTAAAAGTATAATATAGTGAAGATCCTAGATTTTAGATTCAGGTGGTGGTGGGGAAAGGAAACCAGAGCTAAAGAGCATTGTTCTGAAAATAATTTGTTACGGTTGTGTGTGTTGATTGTGTGTGTTTGCTGTATTGTTTTGCAGAACTCTATGAAATCTTCTTATCCAGAGCCAAGGAACGATGGAAAAGCTTCAGTGAGACAAATTCAGAGAATGATATAGAAGGTGTGTTCTTATAGTGGCAATACAAAACATTATTTGTGGTGGTTTTATATGGTCTGACATAGAGATGGCCAAATGTCTGAAGGCTCAGAAGTTCTGTTCCGAAGCTAATTAAAACTGTCAGTGCATACTTGGTGTTTTTCTTTTATTGTAGCAAATCACTGAGTGGATGCTCTTTTATTACTCCTCATGTCAAGAGAGGTACATGCAAAAGACACATTTATGGGAGCAGTTCCTTAATTTTTTATATTGTGAATGTTTTTTCTTTAAGTCTTTGAAAATATAGGATCAGTGATGACATGCCTTTCCAGAAGTCAAGTAGATCAAACACAAATATAGCCAAATCCTACCTAGGACTATCTTTGCCATTGCCTAGCCTTGCTTATGTGGTTCTTGTCGTAGTATCTAAATGCTTCATAGACATACATGAATGTGTCCTTACAACAGCCCTGAAACAGGAGGAAGTATTAGCAACCATTTTACAGATGGGAAACTGGGAGATGAAACAATTAAGTGAGTTGCCTGAGACATTTGTTGCAGTCTGGTTCCTAACTGCAAGACCCTCTTGTCCATCTCAGCTTTGTAAAATGGGGATAGTGGCACCCACACGCATGCCTGCCTCTGTGTAACTTCAATTCCTCTGTATTTTCGATTTTTGTCCCCGATTTCTTCAGTTGCATATTGTGTATGTGGCTTATTTTTATTGTTGACCCTTTCTTTTTGTCCTAGGTATTAATTTATTGTGCTGCTAAGATTTTTTTCTTGTAAAATGTGATTTGTGTACTTATTTTTGTTTTATTATTGTACTTAAAGTACAATTATTACAATAACAATCACTTATTTCAAAACACACCGGCTCAAAAATAGAGCAGTCATGTGACAGTGAAAAATATTTTTGTCCACATTTCTGCTTAGACCACCCTGATGTCCAAAGGTTCTTTGCCAGTAAATTAGTCAGGCTCTCCTTGGTCTACATCTGTGACTAATCTGAGGAAAACTGTTTCCAAACTCTGTGTGTGTATATATGAGCATGACACCAAATTGGATTATTTTTGGCATGCACGTTTAAATGACTTTGATATCTTTTTTGCTTTTGCACTGTATGAACACCATCAGTTGGATTTTAATGTTTTTATTATTATAGTATCACGTTTCAAAGAGAATATTCAGTTGCTTATATTGAGACCCTTAAAGGAAAAATGGGGCTCTAGCTATGGTTTGTCTTTATATTGCATTTATGTTGCTTTTTTAAATAAATGTTCAAGGGAAGTCCAAGCCAAATGGACTTGAAGTCCCCCTTCTCCCCCTCCCTCCCTTTCTTTCCTGTATTTTCAAGAGCAGGAAGATATGTTTGGTAGAAAAGTCCAGAAAATACCAAAGATTTTACTTTATGTATTTGGTTTGGTGTTAATTTTTTAGCAAAATATTCATCTTTTTACTTTACACGTTGCTTTCTAATCTCATGTATTTTTCAAGTTTTCTCTATTTTTCTCAAATAACGTTCCAGGTTTTAAATGTTGGCAGATACGGCTACCACCCACTATCTGTTCAATAGTACTTATTTTACTGAAGAACATTTATTAATGGAAGCCTAAGCTTTTACCTACTCTGAATGTTATACATTTTTAATAAGCGAAAATGAAATATCACAAAGTGACTCTCTTGTATTCTAGTAAGATTTTTTTTAAAAAAAATCTAACTTGAGAATGAGTTAAAGAAATTAATATTAATCTTCCATCCTAGTAGATTTTATTTAAAACTAATACACTCCTGTTTTCATGGCAGTGTGGTTCCTGACATTGTTTTTCGTCAAATTGTTATGTGGTATCCTGATGACTTGATGTTAAACTGTTAGTGGTTGCTGCTAACAGTTGAAAAAAGCTGGCTGGTAATTACTGAATTAGAGTGAAAATTCTGAATTAGTAAAGTGATTAACTTTGGTGGGTCTTCATGACATTCCCTCCAGAGCCTCACTATATGAGTTGTGTGACTCTAGCCATGTGATTCTAGAACTGATTGTTCAACAGGAGTTGTCAGGTTAATACAATGTGGAAGTTGCAAGCTGTGGGGTGGGAAAGTCAACCTTATTTTAGTTTATCTTGTGTTTCCCTGATCAATTAAAAAAAATCAGGGGGTATTTCAGGTATCAGTGGGCAGAAACCTATTGATATTTGGGGGGAGGGGTTATGTGTGAGAAATTGGAGAAACAAGAAAAGCCTGATTTCTCTTCCCCCTCCCCCCACTGATCTTATACTTCTATAGTTTCTGGCCACAGAGGTGAGGCAGTCATCTCAGAGGGAAGAGTTAGGGTGACAAAGTACTGCCTCTGCCTGCCGCACCAATTTAGTATTCAGTGGGCCAGATTTTATTGGAGCTGATGGTGTTAAGATCTTGTATGCTGTGAATAAGCATTTCCCTCCCGCTTCACTTAAGGTGCACTCAAGCAATGTATGTGGCATGCCTTAGAAGTGTTCCTGTCCTTTGGGGAGGGAAGTTAGTGTTTGTAAGGGGGTATGCTCAGCTTCCAACAGACATTGCAGGCTAAAAAATGTTAGGCTTGTGTGTGTGTGTGTGGTGTACACAAACACTTAGCAGTGAGATCCATGTGGACAAAGGCATCTAAAAGCTCTAGTTACTGAGTTGTCTCTTTGGGGGGGGGGAAAGAAATTCTGAGTCCTAGGTATACCACTCTTACGGTATGGATTTGTGGAGAAAATAAAATGTAACTCTTCTCATCATATTGTATTGACTCAAAGAAATATCTGTAAAAAAAAAAGTGCATTTTTTATCTATTTCTGAGTGACTATTTTTACTTGCAGATGCAGGTGTGTCTGTTGCTGACCGTGAGGCCAGCCTGGAATTAATTAAGTTGGATATATCACGCACATTTCCATCCTTCTATATTTTTCAGAAGGTGAGCAGTTTCAAGATTGGTATCATAAAGAGGCCATAGCTTTGTCAATTCACATTATGTACTGTATGTGAAGTGTTGAAGAGCTTGTATTGTCATTTGAATAAAGTATATTTTTACTGTGTCTCTTCAAACTATGAACAAAGTTGAGATTTTATAACCTTTGAATGCAAGACATCATAGGTTTTATGTAGCAGTGGGGGTATTCTTGACAGGAACACCATATTAAGAATTGCTTTTTATAATTGTAGATCATGAAGCAAAACTAATGTGCATGTGTATAAGTTGGGATTTCATTGATTATGAATACTATAGTAATTTAGGGGGTCACCTTTGAATGTTAATAATTGATTTAATTGTAAAAATTTCCTTTATGTTCACTTTTTTTTTCTCTCTCCAAGGGAGGTCCATATCATGATCTCTTGCATAGTGTCTTAGGAGCATATACATGTTACAGACCTGATGTGGGATATGTAAGTGTTTGCTTTATATACCAATATATTTTTAATGGTGTAGATATTTAAGTTGCAGTATATCAAAGCTTCTGTTTCTCTACACTTCTATTGTGCTGTGCCATCTGCATTTTTAAAAGTAGTTCCAACCTTTAATTACCATATGATAGGTCTCTGAAAAGCTACTGGATGTTATGGTCAGCTATCACATGAAGGGAAGTTTTTTTTAAAGATAGTATCGGTTAAACCTCTAAAATCTGGGAGACTCTGGTCTGGCACCATCTGTGGTCTGGCAGGACCATGGATATTGCTGGACCAAAGAACCACAGCTGGCCAGGTTCAGAAGTGCAGCCCATCCAGGGCTGGTGGTGGGGAGCGCATCCCCAGTGGTGTTGGCGCAGTGCGACGCACAACACTGGCCAGGGCTGCAACAAAGAGCACAGCCCCAGCCGGGACTGAAGGCAGTGGGGTCAGTGCCCAGAACGCAGCTTCGCCCAGGACTGGCATGGTGGGAAACACTGCCTTAGTTGAGTCTGGCACGGTAGAGGGGTGCATGGTGGGGAGTGAAGCCCCAGACAGGGCTGGAGGCAGCATGGTTGGCAGCCAGAAGCACAGTCCTAGCTGGAGCTGGCAGTGGGGAATGCAGCCCTGGGGGGCTGGCAGCTAGGTGCACAGCCTAGACTAGCACCGTGGAGGGCTTAGCCCCAGCCGGGGCTGGAGGCAGCGGGACCGGCCCCTGTCCGGGGCTGGCGCAGTGGGGGAAGGAGGCATGGTGAGGAGCTGGAGGCAGTGCCAGGCAGCAGGGAGCACAGCCCCAGCCTTAACCTCCTGGTGTCTGTCAAACTGTGCTTTGGAACCAAGGGTACCCAACAAGGGTGGTTTTATATTTAGATTTACTGTTAAAATGCTCTTTCTTAAAAAATAAAATAAAATAAAAAAGTCCCCCAATACGGTGGTTGTCTAGATCAGTGTTTACCAACCAGTGGTATGAGTACCTTAAGGATACTTGAGAGAAGTCTGGGGGGGGGGGGAGGGGATGTCAACACAACTGAAATGTGGAGAAAACAGAATTTTGGTTAAGTTTTATAGCACTTGCACTTTTTATACCTGAAAGTTTCAAAAATAATGTCCTGTCTGGCTACAACTAAGTTGTTTAAACAAATGTGTTACACAAATGTTTTTTCTACCATTGCGTCTGAAAACTGTAGGGACTGGGGATACTTATAATTTTTTTTAAAAGGGGTAATTTATAAAAAAAAAAAAAAAAGTTGAGAAACACTGGTCTAGATGAGATGGAGGTGAGACATCTTAACAGGTAGAAATGATAGGAGAAATTGGTAGATACTCTGACTTCCTTGCTCCTAGATTTCCAGGCAGCAGAAGTGCAAAAATTTAAATGTCGCTAACAATTTATATAGGACCCAAGGGTATGAAAACAACTCATTGGAATGTTCCAGTTGACTTTACTGTGTGGCTGGAGCATTGCCCCTTTTCTAAACACTGGTTGGCTATGCCTACGCTAACCGTATGTCCTGATTTTTCTGGGACAGTCCTGAATTTAAATACTCTGGCCCAGTGCCCCATCAAGTAGTGAAATGTCCCGGAAAGTCCCGCCGGACATTTCACTACTTGATGGGGATGCTGGCTTGTGGGAAGAAGCAAGAAATGGTGCTGTGCCATTGCTCCTCATGTGGCGCAGCAGCTTTCCCCCATACCCCCCCAGCAGGGAGTGTAGGGCAGCTGGGCTGGCTTCCAGTAGCATGCAGCCCTTTCCACTGTCCTCCCCTCCCTTCCCCCACTGCCTCTGCTGCATGGGGTCCTGGTCCGGTGACAGTACCTGGGGCACTGCAGGGCGGGGTATGCCCACGTTGCTATTTTTAGTATTGTGGTTGGAGTCCCTGCAGGCAGCCTCAGCTCCAACTGGAGTCAAGCAGCAGCCACACAAGGCGCGTTCAAACCGGTGCAGCCTCACTGGAATGGGCCTCGTGCGGCTGTCGCCTGACTCCAGCTGGAGCCAGGCAGCCCACAGGGACCAGGACTGCAGTACTAAAAATAGCACTGTGGGGGTGAGGAGAGAACGGGGCTTGTGTTGAGAGGAGAGGGGGCAGGAAAGGAAAAGAAGAAAGGGGAAGGCACCAAGAGGCAGGGTGGAGGAGAGCCCCCCGGTATTTGTCTAAGAGGAGACAATGCGGAAAAGGGCAGGAGGGAGGATGGGAAGGAAGTGTCAGTGGAGGTGCGAAAAAGGAAGGCACAGGGTGATGCTGGGAGATGAGAGGGGAGGGACAATGGGGGCGAGTGGAGGAGTGGGTGCCAGGAGAAGTGGTTGAAAGGAGGAGTAGGCACCAGGGAGAAGGAGGGCAGGGGCAGTGAGGGAAGGGAGAGGAACCAGGGAGGTACAGAAGTAAGGGCAAGTGCAAGTACCAGGGGATTGTGGGGGTGAAGTAGAAGGGCAGACATGGGGAGGAGAGGGATGGGCACCAGAGGACAGAGGCAGGGCAGGTGGGGAGAGGGAGGGAAGGGTAGCTACAGATGATCAGAGTGGGGCTAGAGGAGGAGTGTACACAGCGGGAAGAGAAGGGCTGGTGCAGGGAAGAGGGCAGGTACACAAAGGCTATGGGGAGTGAGAAGGGCAGGAGCCAGGATAGCAGAGGAGGGTGAGGGATGGGGAGCAGCAGAGGAGCGGATGGGGCGAGGAGAGGGTAGGAGACATAGCAGCAAAGGAAAAATTGAGAGGTTTATAAGACCTTTATTAATAACTTGGGTGCCATAGTGGCACACATCCAAACAAGCGTACATGAACTCAATACTGGTGCACAAGACAAAATTCACTCCACACATGGGAGGAAATCTTGAGGGAATGCTTTCCCTGGCTTCCCCCCCCAAGTTAATGCAATGCAAGTTGTGTTAATGCAATTGCAGGATAGTTGCATGGGGGGATCCTGTGAGGGTCAAACCCATCCCAGTTAGTCGCAGGATGGTGGGAGGAGTTTTTAGAGGGGTCACACGACACCCTTTACTTCTGGTCACGTATCCTTCTTGACCCCAGGAATACTACCTCCATGGGTGGGACTTCTTGTGGCAGGGGGTATGGCTAACATGTCCCTAATTTTGGTTCAGCAAATATGGTCACCATAGCTATGCCTGAACCCTTACCATGTGCTTTAATTTTCTTGTAGCAGTCCCCATACTTTAACAATGAATTTAGGGTCAAGATCTCTCTGCAATGAGCTCTGCATCCCGCCTCTGAGACTAAAGAGGGGGTATTCCAAATTCCAGAGCACCTTTTGATTACCCAAAGTCTTCCTGGAAACTGACACAAACATTCGCAACTTGCTTCTGCAAAATAAATATCGTTTTCTTGGTACTATGTTATCTCTGTTTTTTTGCTACATGCTGTAAAGAATTTTGTATACCCGATTTAATATTTTGCCTTTACTTAACCATATTTCCTTATAAACATCACATAATTTTGCACATAATGGTTAATGACACATTGCATATTATACATTTTAGATACTGTGCTATTTATTCTGTGCGCGCTAATTGCACTTCTCTGTGCACGCTAATTGCACTTCTCTATTGAAGGTACAAGGGATGTCCTTCATTGCTGCAGTACTCATTCTCAACCTAGAAGAGGCAGATGCTTTCATTGCCTTTGCAAACCTCCTAAACAAGCCATGCCAGCTGGCCTTTTTTCGTGTGGATCACAGCATGGTATGCTAACAAATTGTGAAGTATTAAACCTTGATTTTGTTCTTGGATTCAGAACTTATTTTACTATTATAACCTTTTAATCCCTTTTTTTTTGTGGATAGCAAGCAGTGTCTAATGATGGTTAGGATTAGACAAGCTAGTGTGATTAGTTAGTTGATATATTTCTAGAGAAATAAAAAAAGCAACATTAGTTGTTCTATGGAAGAATTTTAAAGTTTTAAGATCCTCGCTTTTTCTGATACTCCCCCTACAGATGCTGAAATATTTTGCAGCATTTGAAGTATTCTTTGAAGAAAATCTCCCAAGACTATTCCTTCACTTCAAATCATATAGTCTTACTCCAGATATATACTTGATAGACTGGTAAGTTAATGGCTATAGCAAACCAGATTCAGCACCTGATACAGAGTGCTGTATATCTCTGCTTCACACTGTCTCTTTGGAGCCATCTGAATTGCAGTGGATGGAAGGTATCTAAATTGCTGAGGGAGAGGGAGGGAAAGAGGGAAGCTCTCAATGGAGTATTCCCTGTAGCATGGGTGAAAAGGAGAGAGAGTCTTATCTTAGATTGGGAGTTCAGATTCTAGGGGGACTGTTTAAACCAGGGCTACTCAGTTTGGGTTTACGTGGGGCTCAACATGCAGCCCACGGGTGGGATCCTTTGAACATGGCCTCCACTGGGAACACACTTTCCAATGGTGAGGCGTCTCCCAGGCGGGGAGAGCATTGAAAGACTCAAGCAAACGGGCTGGCTGAGACACAGGTACAGGGTGTCAGCGTTTCCAGCCCCCAGGGAGGAGCTGCCAGGAGCGCTGGGTCATTGTGGGAAGTTCTGGCTGCTTAACATGGTGGGCAGAACCTGAGAGGTGCTGATAGGTTCACTCTGGCCACGTTTGGGCTTGGTGCCACGGCTTAAGGCTTAATCTTTGTATTCATGCCTGTCAGTGTGAGAGAAGCTATTTGTGTGTGCGTGCGCGCGCGCGCGCACACACACACACACAAGTTGCGGCCCTCCGCATGGTCTGTGAGTATCATTGTGGCACCCGGGGCTTCCAAAGTTGAGTAGCCCTGATATAAACCTCTGCTAACTTTTGTTGCAATAGTCTGACAGGATAAAACTAGAAAACATTTGGCTCTTGAACATGTCAGTGCTAATTGTCATGTTATGGCTTTTTCAGTAACTTAGAGAAAGGACAGGATATTGGATCTGATTATGATTCTGAAGTAGAACGGTAGCACTAACCAATTACCATTTTTTATGCAATTACAGGATCTTCACACTCTATAGCAAGTCACTACCACTTGATCTGGCCTGTCGTGTCTGGGATGTATTTTGTAGAGATGGAGAAGAGTTTTTGTTTAGAACAGGATTAGGAATCCTTCGATTATATGAAGATATCCTCTTACAGTTGGACTTCATTCACATAGCACAGTTTCTAACAAAACTGCCTGAAGACATCACATCGGAAAAGCTTTTTAGTTGCATTGCAGCTGTTCAGATGCAGAATAGTAACAAAAAATGGGCCCAGGTGAGTGAAAATGTCTAAAAGTTGTTAGTACGCATGTCTCAAAATAGGTAGTGGCCTGTGTAATTTGAAAACATGTAGGTTAACTCCATTACATCAGAAGCAAGAAGATGACTAAGTGCTGGGTAGGTTCATTACTCAATGTGGGAGGGAAACAATAATAGAAAATCTGAAAATGAGAGAGGCGCTTAATAACTTACTTGTTTTGATTTTTCACTAAGAAGGTTGGTGGTCATTGGAAGTCTAACATAGTGAATGCTAATGAAAATGAAGATAAAATAGGGAAAAGATACTTAGATAAGTTAAATATCTTCAGGACACTAGGGTTGATTAAATGCCTCCTAGAATATACAAGGAGCTGATTGAGGAGATCTGAGCCTTTAGCAATTATCTTTGAAAAGTCATGGAAGATGGGAGAGATTCCAGAAGACTGGAAAGGGGGCAAATGTAATTCCAATCTATAAATTGGAAATAAGGACAAGCTGGGGAATTACAGACCAGTCAGTTTAACTTTTGTACCTGGAAAGATAATGGAGCAAATAATTCTTCTAGATGTTTGTAAAAACAAAGTGAAAAGTAACAGTTGTCATGATTTGTCAAGGACAGATCATATCAGGTCAACCTGATACCTTTTTCTGAAGGGTAGCAAGACTTGTGAATGGATGGAGTAGTAGATTAGGTCTATTTTGATTTTTAATAAGGCTTTTGCCCTGGGAGGGCTCTTGTACATTTCAAAAGCAAAGTTCCGCTGTGAGCACGGGGCCAGCAGGGGACTACTTGAGTCCCCTGCTGGCCGTGCTCCCCGCAGCGCTTCAGCCTTTGAAATGTAGCAAGAGCTTGCAAGGGCTCTTATCAACAAATTGAATAGTTGATGCACATTACATTGACTATTCAATTAGTTGATTAATCTAAATTTTAGCATCCTTAGATGCATAACTGGCTGGTATAAACCATTCTCAGAGAGTTGTTATCCATAGTTCAGTTGTGCTGGAAGGGCAGATGACAAGTTTGGTCCCACAGGGATCGATTCTGGTTCTGGATCTGTTGACTTTCTTCACCAGTGACTTAGATAATGGCATAGAGTGTACACGTATAAAGTGTGTGGATGTTAACAAGCTGGGAGGGGTTTCAAGTGCAGTGGAAGATAGTAATTCAAAATAATCTAGACAAACTGGAGAAATAATTTGCATTAAATATAATGAAACTCAATAATGACAAATGCAAAATACTCTACTTAGAATGGAACAATCAGTTCAACACCCACAAAATAGGAAATGACTGCATGAGGAAGAATACTGTGGAAAGTGATCTGGGGGTTATAATGTCTTACAGGCTAAATGAGTCATCAATGCAACACTGTTACAAAGAAAGCAAACACAATGCTTCTGCTAACCCATCCCAAAATTATAAGACAGAGGGAATAATTCTTCTATTCTACTCCATGGTGATTAGACCTCAACTGGAGTATTGTGTCCATCTCAGGAAAGATGTGGGAAAATTGGAAATAGTTTAGAGAAGAGCAACAAAAATGACATGAGGGCAGATTGGAAAAAATTGGGTTTGTTTAGTCAGGAGAAGAGTCTGAGGGGACATAATGGTTTTTAAGTACATAGTACAAGAAGGAGGAAGAAAAATGTATTTTTAAGAGCAGGTTAGATAAACACCTGTCAGAATGGTCTAGATTCTAAAGCAGTGTTTCTGAAAGCATTCTGCGAAATCACTTTCAGAAACACGTTACCTGGCCACCCTGATTTATTTACTGGCGTCACAGCCAAGGGGAGCTGCGGGAAGCGGTGGCCTGGTCCACGCCACTTCCTGTGGCTCCCCTTGGCTGTAAAGGAGGAAACGGAGCCAATGGGAGCTGCGAGGCTCCGTGGCCGCAGCGCCAGTAAATAAACAAACCAGGGTAGCCAGTTAATGTGTTTCTGAAAGCGATTTTGCGGAACACTTTCAGAACCACTGCTCTTGAGAATACTTAGTCTTGCCATGAGTGCAGGAGATTGAATTAGATGATACTTTTAATAATTAAAATGAGTTGCAGGTTAAAATAAATGTTAACTTATATTTTTAATATTGATTTATAGGTGTTTGCGTCACTAATGAAGGACAACAAAGAAGGGGACAAGAACCATAGCCCAGCGCTGAAAAGCTAATCTCCATAATATAAAGATCTATAGAAATTGCAGAAAACCACTTGAATGAAAAGGAATTATTACATCATTTCTATGTGAAAACCACTATAGAGAAAAGAAACCTGAGGAAAGGCAGTATTGACTGAATATAGTGGTAGAAACGGATGAAATCTTCACCCTGTTGCCAGTATTAAATAGCTTTTTGTGGGAAGAATTGTTTTCACAGAGAGCAAAATACTAAAACTTGTGAAACTGAGAAAGTAATACATATTTAATATTTAAAAAGAATCTGCTTAATGCAATAAAATTTGTAATAACTTTTGTTGGTACTTACAAAAATTTTGAGGCATACATTTTTTACAAATACCACAAAGGCACTTTTTTGGGGGAGTGAGGAAAATGTTAAATAAGGCCCAAGAACTGCTATCTGAACCAAATGCTGGTACATATTACCTCCACAATTAACTAGTAAGAAATATTGTGGACCAAATGAGTTTAGGTGTGCTTGTACCAGGTTATATGAAGGTTTGGAGTATGTCTTAATTTAGCTCACTTCAGTTGTAGATTCATTCTTCAGCTTAGGCAAATGTAACTTAAGAACTATGGAAATATTATGCCCAGTTCTGCTACAAATAAAGTCAGTAACAAAAGTCCAGTTGACTTAAATGCTGGCAAGATCAGGTCCATTATTTGTAGTTTTATAATAAAAGTCTGTGTACACTGAAATTAAGGTGTAATGATTTCATGGGTAGATACGGCATACTGATGCTACAATGGATAACAATCATAGTGAAATCATGGATTCAGTGTAAGGTAGCCAGCTGACTATACATCAGGGTCCCTGGTTTTAGACTGGAATGGCTAGCCTGTATGATACCTCTTTGGTCATGTTAGCCACACACTCCTCTTCTCTCCTCCCTCCCCTCTCTCCCTCCATCCCCCTCCCCGCCCCCCCCCCCCCGCCCCGCCCCTGCTAGAGTAAAGCTAGCACATGTATGCTTTTACCTGTGCTATAATTACCTTATTTACAGTGTAGATATACAATAAACCTTAAGTTACAGATGGTTACAAGCATTTGTTTTCTGAAGCGTTGAGAGTGCAGCTTATGTTAAAGGAATTGAGTATTCCACAAACAGTTACTTACCACCAGAAGATTGTATCTTACTTAACCATTACTATTAAAAAAAAATGGTTCACATTTATTCTTGATGGTAAACACTAATGAAACAAGCTATTGAGGACAGTCTCTAAGTTTTAAGGGGAATAGATCCTAAAAATTTCAGTCCACACACACACATGCTGGGAAAAAAAATGCAGATAGGGAATTGTTTTTGAAATGTTCTCTTATGGTGTGCAATACTGAACAGTCCAAAAAGCATATTGTTTGGCAATACTCTGATTTTTTTTCTTTTAATTGTATGAAAATAAGATGAGATGGTACATGTCACACAAGCAGATATTTTCAATATTTCCTAGTCTTTAAAATATATAGAACACAACTTTTGATCTTAGTGATTAGAAATTGCAGATATAATACTGCAAGTGACTGACTTGCTCTTTCAAAGTCCATTTTTGATAGTATTTAATGTAAATATATTGCTTACCTGTGATTTTGTAACTGGTTCCTCTGTGGAAATGAAGTCAGATTTCATTACATATTTTTAAATTTGGGAGGTTTTTTCAGTTGTCCAGTGTTAAAAGCAGAATCTGCATAACTTGTTCTGGTTAAAAATTTGAATTACAGTGTGGTGTAAACTTTTTATGTTGCTCTCTGGTTTAAAACTACATTTAAATATACTACTCAACACACAGTTTAAAATGTCTGAGATTTTTTTCCTTATATATTCACTACTCTGGATCCAATTTATTTGTCTTTTTGTTTTTGAGTTCTGTTGTACAGTTTTCTTACTTTTCAAGTATAAACATGTATATAAAATTGTATATAAAAGGGATCTAGCCTTCACTTAAGACCACTAATAATTCCTGTGTAAATAAAACTCATAGGCAGAACAAATATTTGAGTCTTTATTCCATTTTCGGGTGTCGTCTTTAATTGAATACAGCAGAAAACTATTGCCTAAACTTTTATCTTCAATCTAAGTTGTACGTAAAGGATTTTCTCGCAGTGAGGAAAATTGAAATGACTAATTTGTGAGCTTGATGCGCTAAATTGATGATGATTCCAGGTGATAGATTCAGCAACGTTTCTGTTTTATCCTATTTGATGTATGTACAATATCCAGCATAGTGAGATCTTTGAGTTCTACTGTAATACAAATGAATTGATATTGATCCTGATAGTGCTGGTTTGCTGATGAGCTAGGGTTGGGGATGTGGAATGCCCCTCATGAAAATGTTTCAACTTGTGGTCCTCTTCCTGGGTCACTGATGGAGCCAGAGTCAAGGGGTATTTTGTTGTCTTTCTAATAGGCATGTTAGCTGTGCTGCCAGGGACAGTCAAGACAATGGGGAAAACTCTGATTTATATTCAAGTCACTCCTTACTTCATTGTTGACACAAAGGCACATGTTGAATTTGTTCAGACAAGGGGTTTTCTGATGGTGTGAGTTGGAGGTGGAAATCAATCTGCTGTCATCACCAAGCCTTGTTCTGAGTCAAGGAAATGGTGAAAATTTAGACGGAGATATGATGGTGACTGTTCCTCTGTCAGTAGATCAGAGGAAGACAGCATTACAATGTACATAATAAAGTGGTTAACATTAATTGGATAGTAGTTTGGGTATAGAAGATAACATGCGTTTGTTTTATGTATACAACTGTACTCCCCTATCCCCATGGTTGGGAGGCAAGTGTCCCAATTTTTCACAGTTGCTATATAATCACCTTAGATTCAGGCTTTCTTCTGCTGATGTTGCATGCTAATGGAGGATAAATCTAATTATAGATGATTAGGGTTGAAAGAGACCTCAGGCAGTCATCTAGTACAATCCCCTGCTCAAGCCCAACGGCAACTAAAATCATTCTAGCCAGGGCTTTGTCAAGTATGGCCTTAAAAAGGGAGCGAGACCTGATGGCTTTCAGCTCTTCATACGAGACTTGGTACCAAACTCCAACCTATTGTTAGCTATATTAGTTAGCTACGTCATCAGTAAAGGTGAATGATCTAGTACCAGTCTTAGCGAAGCTAAAGGGTTCAGCTTACCTCTTGAGAAGCCCTGGTGTGGTGATGTGATAAGCATGTGGAGGGATAGAAAAGTCAGATAATGGAGGCTAAAGAATGGTCCTTTATAAAATGAGCATTGCTGGTGCAAAACAAACTAGTACACCACCATTTCGAAGGAATGTAACAAATCCCTTCTCAAGGATAAGCCAAACACATGTTGTAAAACAAATGAAATAGCCTTTAACCATTTTATTGATACTTTGTTGGGCTAGCTCATTCTAACTTCAGCCAGTTTTAAAAGTTCAGTAGGCTTATTTTTGGCCCAACTGGGCCAGTGCCACTATGCTTTTTCTTTTGAAAGCTGTATTCATGAATTTGAAACAAGTTAGCTTTATGCTGTGTAAAGTGAACAGGAGTGTAAGTGGGTGATTCTGCTATTATACAGAAGTGGGTACTTTCAGATGACATTTGCCTGTTACTGGTTGGGAATATTTTTTTCCCCATTTTGTCATTTTGGCTTAGGGCAATGGTTGCCAACCTTTTTACACCCAAGATCACTTTTTAAATGACAGACCAAGCCAAGACCTACTGCCCCGCCCCTTCCTTGAAGCCCCACCCTCTCAATTCTCCTCCTCTCCATCACTTGCTATCCCCAAACTTTATACTGCTGCTTTAAAAAAAAAAAAAATTCTTCTGTAGGAAGAGGTTTTTCCAACATTTGGCCTCTCAGGAAAAAAAACCCTTCTTTTGGAAGTCCCCTTATTCCTTGTGGAAAGAGGAGTATAGGGGTGACCGAAAGAGCCTGTCTGCTCTTCCACTAAAAGAGCAGAAGAACAAGTGCAACCCTGGATCCAGAAGAGTTTTTGTAGTCTCTGGGGTGGGAATGAGGGATTTGGATGTGGGAAGGGGTGAGCAGTGCAAGCTCTGGGAGGAAATCAGGAGGAGGTAAAGGGGACACTGGCTTGGGGAGGGGACTCCAGGCTGGGCAGTGTTGGGGTACTAAGCAAGCCACAGGCTTGTGGATGAGAGTGTGCAGGAATTTGAGTTGGGGTATGAGGGGCTTGGGCAAGGGGTTCCAGTGTTTGATAGGCTCAGATCTAGGGTCTGGGGAAGAAGTGGTTGTGGCTAGATGGGGGCTTGGCCCCAGTTGGGGGTTTGTTGACCAGGCTTCATTTTTAAATAAAATACTATGTTAAACACAAAGTTTCTGCATTGTCTTAATGAGAATGGCAGGTTCCCTGCCATGTCAGGGGTCACTGACCCATAGAAAAGTCATTCGGGAGCAGGGGCCACAGTACTGGGGAGGTGTGCTAGTGGGTTCTGGGGCAGGGAACAGGGTGTCAGTGAGGGCAGGGTGCCAGAAGGAGAGGTTTCTGCAGCAGGGGACGGTGCTGGGGGGGACAGGTTTCTGCAGGGAGGAGCAGGGGGACAGGTTTCTCTAGTGGGGAAGGCAGGGGGACAGGATGCCAGAGAGAACTGGTTTCTGCAGGGGGCAGGATGCCTGGGGGCAGGTTTCTGTAGCAGGGTGGGGGGGGGCAAGGGAGGGAACGGGGGTAGCAGTGTGGGGGCCAGGTTTGGGGCAGGAGAGAGGGAACAAGGTTGGGGGCAGAGAGTTCCCTACACCAGCCACGGAGGGAAGCCTCTGACCCACGCTCCTTCTGGGCTGAGCGCAGAGCAGCCAGGCTGGAGCCAAGAGAAGCAGCTTCTCTTTTCTCCAGCCCGGCTACCCTGCGCTCAGCCCAGGGAGGTGGTTTCTATTTCATGAAAGAAACCATGTCATGAAGTGGTCTCTTTCATAGCTCAGTTTGGTTCAATGGCTCTCACTTCCACTTTAACAATGGTCCCCGTGCCCGTGGGTGAAGGTCGCAGGCTCTCTAGCACTAATCAATGTTTCCCTTCAGCTTGGTTGAAATAAACAAGAGGCCGCAAGAGCTTCCCCTTCAGGGGCTCCTGCCCCACTCTCCTGCATCCGTGCAGACACTCCTGTCCCAGCCTCCGCCTGCATCTCACTGAGGAACGATGCCGCAGCCACACGAGCCGGCCCACGAACGGTTTTCACGCTTCCAGCAAGGCGGCTCGCCGGGCAGCTCTGGACTCGTTTTCCAAGGGCCGCTGCTGTTGCGGTCGCCAGGCTGCTGCAGCCCAGCGCGCTGACGAGCGCGGAAGGGAAGTGACGGGCCGAGCCCTGCAGCCGCGGCAGCGCTACTGGCCGCCGCCAGAGGCCGCTGTGAGGCAGCTCCGCCCCCGCCCCCGCCCCGCGCTTCCGGGCCTGCGCAGCGCCCGCGTGTGTCTGGGACCCCGACAGGCCCCACCATGAAGCCGGTGAGCGACCTGGCCCGCGGCGGGTGGGGCTGTGAGAGGGAGCGGGGCTGTGGCGGGGCTCGGAGCGAGCGGGCGCCGGGCTGTGGGAGGGCGGCTGGCGGTAGCGCGCGCCTGTGAGGGAGAGTGGGCCGGGGGGAGGGCTCTCACGGGGGGGAGCCGAGGGCGGGGAAGCGGGGCCCTGTGGGGCTGTGGGAGGGGCGCTTAGAGCGTGGCGGCCTCCCGCGTGGCGCGGGCGGGGGCAGGTATCGGGCATCTTGTGGCCCCCGCCCGAGCGCCTGGCACCGGCCGCTGAGGCCGACGCAGCCTCTTTCCCGCCGGGCTGGGGATTGAGCGCACGGAGCCGGCTCCTGGCTCAGCTTGAGACCGGCCGAGACTCCCTGTCCCCGTCAGCAGCACCGGGGCGCGCACGCAGGGCGGGTGTCGATGAGGGGGACGAGGCCTGGGGGGAAGCTCTCCTGGCTAGCGGCAGCGCTGGCTAGTTACGTCTCCGTGATCTCTGGGGGCGAGGCGGGCTCCTTCCGAAATGTGCACTTGGTCTCCCCCACAGAGCCGAGCAGCAGAGCAGATGCTGCTGATAAAATTAACAGGGGCGTTCTTTGCATTGCCACGCCCCTGGGGACCCCTGCTTCTGAACTAGGATTCCATTGTGCTACATGCTGCACAGCTCGTCCTAGGAACACATCACATCAATATCAGTATGGTCACGTTTGTGTGTCCATGTGTGAAACTACACTAATGGGGACAGAGGTACTCTAAAATGTCAGCTATCCCCTCACCACTTTCATAATAATCCCTCCTATAAAAAGGGGAGGCTATACAAGTGCTATGTATTTAAACTGCATTGCTTTCTGTGCTGGATATTTTGTATAGAACTAGGATTGTTCAGAAATGTTTCTCTGTAAAATCTATGGCCCATTTGTTTCCAAGTTATTCGGCTTAAATGCAGTTCATTTCATTAACTAGGAATTGGGTATACTTAAACCTAACCACAGAAATTTCTGCTCACAATACATTTGTTATCTAGGACTGGTCTTAGTGAGCTTTAGCGTGACAGGTTTAAATCTGTAACATAAATACAGTTTGTGTGGGTTTTTTAAAAATAAAAATAAACATGAATCCATTCACTGAAGTTTTCTGTTGGTTTCCAGAGAAAAAATAAAAAACGAGTTCCAAGCTTTCGCAAGTTGTTGAAAACTAGTAAAATAAAACTTGACAACAAGTTAAAGAATAAACAGTTTAAGCAGCAGAGTACTGCTAAGAAATATCGAAAAGAACAAAGAAAACTTAGACAAGCTGTCAAAGATGTTACATCCAGAACATCTGTTCCTTTGGAGGAATACAAAAACAAAAATGCAGGTGAGTGTTTGCTTTAAGTCAAGGTGGTGAATTTAACAAGATGTTGGACCTGCTTTGCATAGATGGGGGATTAGAGGTGACATCTAGTGAAACCAGAACTTAACCCAATAGTTACAAATAGTTTTTTATTCTGGTACTCCTATTAGTGAACATGTACAGGTTCTTGAGTCTTGACTTTCCTTTTTGTAGATTATTATCTGTCCGTTCTTTGCCACTGCATTAAAAGGGTTACTTGCATAGAGTCTGATGAGAAAATTGTAATAATGCTTACATTATTTTTATGCGAGAATAGAAGACTATGCAGTGCTTTATAAAATGAACTGCAGGAAAATTATGACATATTTTATCATAAAGACAAACTTATGCTTTAAATATTCATGCATTTTTTTTATTCCTGACCTCTCTGAGTTTTCTTACCTTCAAGAGTGCCTTCAAACATTATTCTCTGGATCAGTTTATGTTCAGTATTATGTTTGGAAACTGCACTGTTCACCTTCCTGTCTTCAGTTCCAAACTGATCCCAAGCCTGTTATTTTTCTGACTGTCAAGATTGTACATTTCTATAGACTCAGGCTCAAATGCTATTTTGAACCTGAAATCCTAACTATTCTCTTTTCTGAACAAACCCACATACCACTTAAGCATGTAAAAACTGTTCATATAGATTCCTTGATGATGCAGAATGCACATGACCTAATTTTTAATTTTATTTTTCTTAAAAAGAGAACAAAAAGCATGTTATTAACACTAGAAATATGAGGAAAAGAATGAATTGAGCATGATGCCCCAAACTAAATCCTCCTAGATTCTTCAAAGTCAGGTTAAATATGAATCAACAGTGTAACACAAACATAATTCAGGAGTGTTCTAAGTAAGGGCTTGTCTACACTGGAATGGTACTGTGGTGTGACTCTGTCTCAGGAGTGTGAAAAAACACCCATCCTCTCCCCCCACCCTTTCCCCCAGTGGTATCTCCATCATTGGGAGATTTTTAAGAGCAGGTTTTTTATAAAACATCTCTTTAAAAAAAAAAAAAAAGTATCTCCAGTACCAACAGTTTTAAGACCCAATTTTTTTTCTACCATTGCAACACAATTGCTTAAACAACTTAATCATATCCGGATGGGTGATGAAATTTTTGGGTGTCAAAAGTACAAAAATAATAAAGCGCTGTAAAACTTAAAACAAAAATTCAGTTTTCTCCAAATTTCAGTTGTTGACGTACCCCCCAGACTTCTCTGAAGTACGTCTAAGGGTACTCGTACCATTGATTGAGAAACACTAGGTTAGACAAACACCTGTCTGGAACGGTTTAGATCTGTGGTGTCCAACCAGTTCTATAGTGGCCACTGCTATAGTGAACTAGTCAAAATCAACAGGCAGAATAGTCACATCGGTCAAGCCAACTAACTCCGCTCAACAGGCCAAATAGCCACATGTGGTTAGTGGCTAATGTGTTCAACACCACTGTTTTAGATAATACTTAGTCTTGCCACGAATGCAGGGGAATGAACTAGAAGATGTCTTGAGCTCCCTTCCAGTCCTATAGTTCTATGGATTGGCCTACTAAAATTGATGAGGCCCTTTTTATCATCTCTAGATATTGATTGTGGAACCAGGAAGACTTAAGGCTCTGAGTTTGCAAATACTTATGAATGTGATGGACTACTCATGAGAGTACAGTAGTCTACTATTGTTAATGGGTCTAATCACAGGAATAAAGTTCAGCATGTGTGTTCATAAGATTGGGACTGAAGTGTGGAGCTGAGATTTGTCCTGTGGACAAAAACAGGAAAGGTGCATTTGCAAGTTTGCATGCAAGTGCTTTGGCTCATAAGTGTGTCTTGTCCTCTGATACAGCTGAAAGAAAGAAGGAAGAGGAGGAAGAGGAAGCTCTTCCACTGGATATGATGGACGAAGATGACCTGAAATTAATGGAAGATTTGGCTCAAAAAGCATCATTTTTAACAAGAGACATTTCTTCTAGGTGATTATTCTCATGTTCTCTTATAGTCCATAAACTGTCATGAAGTTAATAATATTTCCAGTTTTAAACTTTACTTATTCGAGTCACACATTTTCTATTAACATTCGTCAACACAACTGTAGCTACCTTCTAATGCTGGGAAATGACTTTCTCCTAAGGTACCTTGTCTGCATAGTTATTGCTCCTGTCTCTGTTCTCTAGTGTGAGCCAGATGGAATCTCCAAAGCTCAGAATGCCTTTTGGTTTCTTCCCCCTACCTCAGGAGTGGGGAACCTAAGGCCCCAGGGACAGGATGCGGCCCCCGTCTTGCCTCAATACAGCCACCCCTACCCCCCCAGCATTGGCTAGCTTGCGTTGGCACTCCAGCCCTCCACCATTTCCCCAAGGGGCTGGAGCACACCAAATCTAATATCTTGGGCCCCCTAGGCTCTGGTGCGAGAGGAATGTGGGGAGTGTCTTTCTCCTTCTCAGGTGCGGGCCATGTCAGTGAGAGTTTGGAGATGTTTTTGCTTTTTACTTGTGTGCGGCCCCAACTGATTTTTCTGTGTGTCAGTGGCCCCTCAACACTCCCAAAATTCCCCATCTTTGCCCTAGTTGCTAGCACTGCCCATGGGAACCAATGTGATCACATGCTTTTGTGGACTTCCCTCCTCTGTCCATTGAACATTCAAATCAGTTCCTAGTTGAACTGGATACAAAGGCTTCCCCTGCAGTATTAAGCAAATCACCAGAATAGTTTGAAAAAAATCATGCAATGCAATGGACAGTAAACTTTGTAGGCAGATACAACACGGGAGGTGGAGGATGCGGGGAAGGGAAGTACCTACAACATCTGTGTGAGGGAGAGTGAGAGGGTGACTGAAAATCATGGAAGGTGATTTCTTTAGAGAAATAGAAACATAAGGTAATTTTTCATTTGCTGAAATGCAGTCTGTGCGGCATTCTTAGTCCTACAGAGGTGCAAAATTTTAGGGTCTTTTCTTTATTTCTTAGTATATTTTGGCAACCAGTAGGAAATGCCATTACCATGGAAGCTCTGTAATTAATAATCTTATCTAATTTCCAGTATAAACTTAACTTTTCTGTTTAATGGATTATACAAAAATTTCTTGAGGCTGGAATTTGAAATAGAAAATATCTGGGTCAGAGGACTTTATTTGAAAAAAAAAAAAACTGATTTAGAATTAATTTTGACTTTTTAAAACAAGGATGAAATTATATGCTTCCAATACTTATTTATGCTAATCCTAATTCAAGTGATTTTATTAAGTTTATAAGATATTAATCAGTAATAGCAATTTTTGACATACAAAGTTACAGCTCTCCTACATTCTGTCATGCTCTGTAAAATGCTGTAGCTGGTCTACAAATTGTTAGCTAAGATACAGATTTCCAGCTGTGTTATAGAACAGCTGAAAAAGATCTTAAAAACTCTAAGCATGTATATTTATGGAATGACATTTTGCAAGCTGGAGATTTTTAGTCTGACCTATTTTCTTTTCGTTTTAAAGTCATTACATTGTTGAGATAAATATTTTAAAATTAACTACTCTACCAAATTTTTGTTGTTCTCATATTGTCTTCTAAACCACAGAATGTAGCATTTTCCAGATTAAAAAAATACCCATTCTTCTGCCTTTTATGCTTATCAGTTGTGAAAATTTCATAGAAACAATCTGGTCAAGATCCACAGAGGGACTTAGGTACCTAAGATCCAATTATAGACTCTATTACAACTAGCAAAATCTTCATTTGGCTGTGTGTAATACTGTGGGCACCTATATTCACTCAATGCTTAAAATTTTGCTGTAAAAGTTCTCTAGGGGTTTAATTTCTGCCTCTGGGCATGTCTGCTGCCACACTCTTGGTGCCCATCTCCAGCGTGATCCATAATGTGGGGGGATGGTTCCTGTTTTAACTACAGCACTTACTTCAGTGCTCTGAAGATATCTACTATATCAGGTCTGATTTAAAATATGACCGGAGGTGGAGGGGTTGTGCCTGATGTATACGTTTGCAGTCTAATTGTTACTTAAATTCCTTGGGCTAGAGAAAAAGAGCAAGACACTTTGTAACCTGAAAGATGATAGTTGCAAGGTCCAGTTCCACCGCTCTAAAAGCTCTTTATTTATTGAAATAAATACATTATTTATTTATGGAACAGCTTCAAGAGGAAAGAGTGTGAGAGATTCACATCAGACTGTCCCATAACCCAGTGGTTAAAAAGTTCTCCAGAGAGGTGGGAGACATCTTTTCAAATTCTTCTTCGCAGAGGAGGTAATTGAATCTAGGTCTCCCACATCCCAGGGGAGTGCTTTAACCATGAGTCTAAAAATTATAAGTAGGGCTCTGTCAGTTTCATAGCTATGAAGTACACATGGAATCTAGTCCTGTGTGCTTTTATCCTATACAGGCAGTCCCCGGGTTACGTACAAGATAGGGACTATAGGTTTGTTCTTAATTTGAATTTGTACGTAACTCGGAACTGGCTCCAGATTCAGCCGCTGCTGCTGAAACTGACCAGGGGCTGATTACAGGAAGCCCGAGGCAGAGTTGCTCTGCCCCCAGCTTCCTGGAATCAGCCACTGATCAGTTTCAACAGCGGCTGAATCTGGAGCCTGGGACAGAACAGCTGGCGCGCTGCTGGGTAGGTGCCCCCAGGACCAACCCGGCAGCACCCCAGCTGCTCTACCCCAGGCATCCACAACAAAAGCCTGGTCTGCTGGGGGGGGGGGGACGCACTAGCTGCGCTCCCCCCCCCCCCAGCAGACCAGGGAGACCCTGAGCAAAACCGCAGTGGCGGCAGGGTCCCGCGCCTCTGCGGCTTTGCTCCGGGTGTCCCTGGTCTGCTCGGGGTGTCCCTGGTCTGCTGGGAGGGGTCCCCAGCAGACCAGGGACACCCCGAGCAAAGCCGCAGAGGCGGCGGGGTCCCGCGCCTCCAAGCCTTTGCTCCGGAGCAAAGCCTTGGAGGCGCGGGACCCCGCCGCCTCTGCGGCTTTGCTCGGGGTGTCCCTGGTCTGCTGGGGACCGGAGCAGCTTTTCTCGCGTCTGGGTGGTCCCGCCGCCCGCGAGTTCCGGGGCGAGAAAAGCCCCGTTCGTAAGTGCGGATCTGACATAAGTCGGATCCGCGTAACTCAGGGACTGCCTGTACTCTACAGATTTTACAGAGGAAGACCAGTGTTTTCTTAGGGATCCTGACCCAATAGGGAAATTGGGGGTGGGTGTCACAATGGTATTTTAGGCGGATGATAGTATTGCCACCCTTCAGGGTTGCCCTCAGAGCTGGGCGGCCAGAGAACAGCAGCTGTTGGCTGTGTGTCGGAAAGCACTCCTGTCTATAACGCTCTGTTCAAACTGGCACAGGTCACAGCAAAACTTTTGTCTTTCAGGAGTACAGGGAGTTTAACATCTTTGAAAGACAAAAAAAATTGTAATTCAATAACAGGGTGTTTGATTTAAATCACCAAGTAAAAATAATATTCAAGTTTTCAAATAATACTTCACATATTTTTTAGACAATGGAGGAGATCTGTTCTAGGGATGTTAAAGACTAGTCAACTACTTGATCAGCATTTGCTTATCAGATAGCTCTTACCATTTAGGAGGAGTTCTTGAACAAACGGACTTGCAGACAGACAAAGAGACATCCTCACAAACTCTCTAAAATATATTCTAGAATACAGGTTAGGTGTCTGAACTGAATGAAAACACACCAAGTTATTACAGCCTGAAAAAGGAGATGGCACACACCAGAGTAAAACTAGGACATTGGTCTGTTTGCTGTGGCAAATCTTATGATGAAGAGAGCAGTGGAAAGAGACCTCACCTTCACAGTCTGCTACTTGTTTGGTCCATAGTATCTTCACTGATAGTAGCCATGGTAATGAGGTTGTCACAGTTCTTCCAGTGGGCATTTTGTTCCTCAAGACTTAATTACATGCAAGTTTTTGCAGTTGAACATGGAGCCCCTTAGCATGGACCCATGTATATTGGCTTAAAAATGTTTGTTTTGGTTAGATTGTCAGCAATAAACACTTGTCAATGATAAGGGGTTGCAGCACTTTAAAAATAAACAAAAACATGTAATTAAATGATTTAGATTACCAATCCTTAGAAACCAGCCTGGGGCTAGTGTAATAATTGCTGACAACCACAGAAAAATTGACTTATTTTTACTTGTAGCTTTCAAGTACAATGTTTGGTTATGAGTTTTATAGTGCATTCTTGTAGTAGGTTAACTAAGCTACCATTCTGTTTTTTATTTGATTTCATACCTAAATTTACTAAACATTGAAGGTGAAAGGGGAGGGTGGATTTTTTAAATATTTATACAACAGTGAATAACTGGAGAAGCAACTGAAACTGACACTTTGAGTAAACACATTTAGATGTTCTCTTATGATGTACTGTATGTTTTTTGTTTAATTGTAGGAGTATTATTATGTCTATTATTGATGTCTAATTTGTTGATTTCTTGCACTATACAGTGAGCCTGTTCATGCCAAGAAACGAAAACAGGAAAATGTGATTGACAGATATGAGAAAATGCCAAGGCGCATGCAGACTGAGCCAGAAAAAGAAATTATTCACCTGCTTCCTATCAAAGACAAAAGTGGTATTATTCCACAAACAATGGAAAAACCAGGTAAGAAACAGATACTGGATTCAACATAACAGCGCCCAGTGGGGTTGTATTTTATTAATTTTTTAAACTCGAGTGTCTAGTGTTATGTTTGTAATAGACATTTTGTTCTTGCAGTTGTCAGTGTTGCACAGAATGAAGAGGAGAAAGATACAAACGAAACGGAGGTAGTAGAAGGTAATAACAATATCCTTAGTTTTACACTAAGGCAACTGAACAGTTATTTTTTTATTTAATAGAAAAAGTAGTTTACCACAGAGTATGTTCTGTTCAGGAGGCTTTGGAACAGACAGCTCAGTTTGGTCAAATGTCATTTTACCCACATGATTTGGCAGGAATTCCTGTTTTGCTTCATGCTCACCCACTAGAATTTCAGGACTTGAAGGAAAAAATTCAGTTGCTGATATCAGAATTACATTACTTAATATCATTTTGGTGTGTTGATGTCTTCAGAATTGTTGCTTAGGCTAAGCTAAGAAGCCTCATTCTTGGTTCAGGAATCTGTGGCTTGCCTAATTCATGGTTATTTTATTCCAAAACAAAGAAACTTAAATGTCTGTATCCTTAACTTTTATCAGCCTTTTTGAGTGTATATTACCTTTTAATATTTTTTTTAACTTGAGCAATCAAATGTGAGAAACCCAGAATATGTATAGAAATGTAGCTGTGTTAGTCTTTTAAGTGCTACATAGTCATGTTTTTTGGTTCAGCTACACCAGAATAACAAGATGGTTTATTAGGTGATGAGCTTTTGTGGGCCAGACCCACTTCCTCAGATCAAATAGTGGAAGAAACTTGGCACAACCATCTATACCAAAGGATACAATCAAAAAAAGAACACATATGAAAAGGACAAATCAAATTTCAGAACAGAAGGGGGATGAGGAGGGGAGGTAAATGTCTGTGAGCTAATGATATTAGAGGTGATAATTGGGGAAGCTATCTTTGTAATGGGCAAGATAATTAATGTCTTTGTTTAGACCTAGGCGTAAAGTGTCGATTCTCTTTCAAGTCTGGTGTTAAAAGGTCTTTGAAGCAGGATGCAGGTAATCAAGTCGTTGAGACAATGCCCTTTCTGCATCCTGCTTCAAAGACCTTTTAACACCAGACTTGAAAGAGAATCGACACTTTACACCTAGGTCTAAACAAAGACATTAATTATCTTGCCCATTACAAAGGTTGCTTCCCCAATTATCACCTCTAATACCTGCCTTTAGAGCTGGACACCCAGCCAACATTCCAACTGCTGCTCTCCAGTTGCCCAGCTTTTAAGGCAGTTCAGAAGTAAGGGTGGCAATACTGTGATCCTCCTAAAATAACCTTGTAATCCCCCTGCAACTCCCTTTTGGGTCCAAACCCCAGTTTGAGAAACACTGGTCTGCTCCATAAAATCTGGATAGTACATGATGAAACCACACAAAATACAAGATTTCATGGGATGACATCAGATTTCACAGTCGATTACACATTTTGCATAGTTGTGAGTTTGGTAGGGTCCTAAGTATGTTAGGTTGTTGTACATTTACATCAAAATACTGTGTTGCAGATTCTCTCCCTCAACCTTCCAGTATTTATTTGACTTATGAATTGGGTTTGTGTTAGGGATGTTAAATATCAGCTAATTGAATAGTCAGTTAACCTCGTGAATTCTTTTTGGTTACTTGACTGAGCTGTAGACCCCGGGGGTGGGGCCGGCAGCCAGTGCGCTCCAGCCCCACTGCTGAGGAGCCCCCTGCCACTCCATGCTGCTGCCTCTGTATCATAGGCAGCAGCATGGGATGCCAGGTAGAAGCCGGTCCACGAGGGTAGCTAGTTTAAAAACCAGCTTCCCTTGCATACTGGCTTCTTGTTGCCCTGCGCTGCTGCCTCTGTATCAGCGGCAGCGGTGTGGGGTGGCAGCTGCCCCTGTCCGGGGGGGGAACGCTGACCTTCCGTACCCAGCGTGAGTTGGAACTGAGCCGGACTGCCTGCCCAACTGGCTACTAATACACTTTAAATGCAAAGCCGCAGCAGAGGTAGGTCCTGGACCTGGTGCGATGGCCAAAATGTATTGGCAGATGGGGGAGGGAATGTGCAAAGTCTGTAGCATTAACCTATAAGATTTTGCTTATTGGTTGATTAGTTAATCAACTACACTATTACATCCTTAGTTTGTATGTGGTCATTGTGTACATAGTGAATATCACTTTCAAATTCAAAGCAGACATGCACTCTGCTCATTTTCACAAGGGTTATATACTCAGCCAGGGGAATAGTGTGCCTTACCGATTACCAAACTGTATGTGCACATTCTGGAGGTATCTTACATTTTTAAAGGCATTTAGAAAATCCTGTATTCCCTGTAGTTTAGAGTAGGGATGTCAAATCCCATTTAAAATGTTAACATGTTAAACTATATGTATAACTGGATAACTAGGCTGCTGCATCGTGCTGCAGGTAGGGGGCTCAGTCAGGCTGGACCAACCCTCCAACCTTTTTATTGCTGAGTCTAATTTGGCCTCCTGGTGGGTGGTTGTGAGGGGCCCTAGGTACACTAAGGATGCTAAATTGCGGTTAATTGACTAGTTGAGTAGTTGATGGAATTTCCATCGACTACTCGACTAGTTGATAGGCACTTATGCATTCCTCCTTTGAAATGTACAAGAGCCCACGCTTGGACTCTTGTACATTTCAAAGGAGGAATGCGGAACTCTGAAGTCAGCCAGAAGTCCTGCTGACTCAGGGCTGCATGTGGGTACCTGTTTTGAAATGTACAAGTGTCCCCAGCAGGGGCTCGTGGGCATTTCAAAGCCATGGAGTCCGGGGTCAGCAGGGGACTCTGCATGCTGCACTGCATGCCACATGATTCCCTATTTCAAAGGAGCAGCCACTGCACAGCTGATCCCCAGCTCAGCTGTGCAGTGCTGCTGCTTTGAAGTACAGCTTAGAGGCAGCAACGGTCAGGGGAGATCAACTAGTCGACAGACTATCCGATAAACAAATGCTTCTCAGATAGTTGACTTATGGCACGCATGCTGGCTGTTGTGATGTCAGATAGTTGACTGGTAAGCCTTGTGGAGATTAGGGTGGGCCTCCAATGAGCCTGCTACGGTTTCAAGGATCGGGAGGGCAACAACATTGTAAGTTCTATAGTTACTGAGTAAGCCTGTTTAGCCTGTCCAGAGGTCATCGAGAGAAGGGTTAGTGTTTGAGACTCTTAATATTTACAAGGATGTCTGGAATGTACCTGATAGTGCTGTTGCCACTCTCCACTTTACTTCCCTGTCCTTTTCTTCTCTCTGAGATCACCCAAGCTGATATCATTCGTGACTCTGTTCTCTCAGTCCCACAAGTTCTATATTTTTCCCAGCCTACGCATCTTCACTCCACGTACATGTGCGTGCAAACACCTTGTGAGCCCTTCCTAAGATCCATTTGAAGTGAACACCTTAGAAGGTTCATGGTGTGCACTTGCAGGACTAGGAAAAGGGGAGCACCAACCCTTTTGCTTCTCATAAAATGGCTGAATCAAATAATCTTACTTTTTAGTGTCTTCAGCTCTGTTTTCATTTTACAAAACTCTGCCTCCCCCCTCAAAAAAAAATTAGACATTTCTTAATGTTGAGAATACCTATTTTGCTTTAAAAATTTTAATTTAGGAACAGTCTGTCATCATTTTTATTGGAAACAGGTTTTTTTCTACCAGAATGATGGGTTTGCACTTTGAGATAACTTAAACAAATAAATGAAAGCTCATATCTCCAGTTGTAGTCATCCTATTGTAAGTTAATTGGAGCCAAAAAACCATTTGGTTATTAACTAAAATCTTAACAATTTGAAATACATTGAATAGAGTAAGGTTTCTCATTATGTTACCTTAGTGGTTTCTAGCAGATCATTAAAGAATGGGTACTAACAGGAAAAGTTTACTATTAAACTTTATTGTATTAGTATCTAGGAGAGAACCCCAGCCTGTGCTCACTACAGAGGAACTTCTAATTCACAGGAGAATGAAGCTGCAGGAAAAGAAGATACACATTGCAGCCTTAGCAGCTGCCATTTTGTCTGACCCAGAAAACAATGTGAGTAGTGTTAAATTTGTGTGTATGAGATACAGTAAATCAATTAATTGCAGAAAGCTGACGTAACCAAGGAACAGCAAAGTCTGCAAAATGTTTTGTATCAATGGAAAACCCAAAAGTAACAGAGACAGAATAGCAAAGGGGTGCCATGTTTCTTGGTAATTGTTTTGCAAACAAAGTAAATCTGGGTGACTGTTTGATATTGTTCAGACCCAATAATAGTTGACGAATGCCCTTGATGGTTTTGATGGGTTGGATGAGAGGATGATTCCATACATCTCCCATTGCACCAAGTCCCTTAATTCCTGTGAGCATAACCTTTTCTTTGGGTTTTGTTTGCAGGCTCATGATTGTACCCTTACTTTTCAGTTTTTCTGTATGCACTTTAATATTTTCCTGTCATCCTGTTTAAAGTTGTATTGACTTGCTAGTTGAAACTTTCCTGAACTCTTAATTAAATTAGTTTCTTTGGGTCTTCTTGTTTCATTCCCTGGCGTTTAATAATGTGCACCAATCTGCTTGCGTAATATCACTTTATTATAGTACAGGTTGGACATGCCTGGTCCAACACCCTCGGGACCTGACCTGTCCCAGATGCAGGATTTTGCCGGACCAGGAGTGGTCATTTCTGGCTCTCCTACCCCCAGTCCTCTCCAGCCCTGGCCTGACCACTGCCCTTTCAGCTGGCTCCTCCCTTTTGCTGGCCCCGCTGCCTTGTCAGCCCCTCCTGCTGTACCAGGTAGCCCCTCTGTCTCTGCTTGCCAGGCTCCCACTGCTGCGACAGGCAGCCTCATTACCTGTGCACACACCAGGCTCCTGCTGCAGTGCCCACCAGATCCTCAGCCTCTGTGCCGGGCTTCTGCAGCCCTGCTGGGAAGCCCTGCTGCCCTGCATGGGGTTCCCACAGACTTGCTGAGAAGTCCTGCTACCGCATATGGGGCTCCCAAAGCCCTACTGCTAGACCTCCACTGGGACACTCAGGTCCTGGAACATCCATGGTCCTGCTGGACCATGGATGTTGTCAGTCCAGAGTGTCCCGGTTAAAAAGGTTTCATCCTGTAGTCTTATTTCCAGATATGATTATTTTCTTACCTCCACCCTTTGCTTAGAGTGCATGTGTAAATGTATTTCTCTTTGACATATAACCGTTATTTATCCTGCACCATATGTTTTCATGACTAGATAAAGAAGCTGAAAGAGTTGCGTGCCATGCTAATGGAACAGGACCCCAATGTGGCTGTGATTATTCGGAAGCTAGTGATGGTTTCGCTGATGGAAATATTCAAAGATATTACTCCTTCTTATAAAATTCGGCCTCTGACTGAAGCAGAAAAACATACCAAGGTGAAGCTACACATTTCTTCATATAATAGTGTGAATGGTTTGCTGATTTGAATAGTCTGCCTCCGATCTAAAACAGATGCTTAACAGAAATCTAGCTTTTGAATAAATTGAACAAATCTTATTTTAATATGAAGTACTTCTGAGATATGTTTACTAGGGATGTAAGTGACTAGTCAAGTCAGTACTCAACTAGTCACTTCTGCCCCCCCTTGCAGCCTCTATCAGAGGCAGCAAGCAGGTAGAGCAGGATCCAGTGCTGGGGGGAGCCAGCTTAAAATCCTGCTCCCCTCAGTGCTGTCTCTGCCGGGGGACAAGGGAGGCAGAGGCACAGTGAGGGACCAGGCAAGAGCCAGGACGTGGCTGTGCTGGCTCGCACTTGGTCCCCCGCTGCACCTCTGCTTTTTAAATGTTGTAAGAGACACCTCACTCTTATTGCATTTGCAGAGTGGAGGCTTGCTCCCAGTCCCCCACTGTGCCTCTGCCTTTTAAATGTAGTAAGAGCTGGGTGGTGTAGTAAGAGCCACCCAGCTCTTACTACATTTAAAAGGCAGAGCCACAGCGGGGTTAGCTCCTGGAGCTGGGAGCAAACCCAACTGCGGCTCTGCAGTTTCCCTCCTTATTGAGTAGTCAATGGAAAATCCATTGACTACTCAATTAGCTGATTAAATGCAATTTAACATCCTTAATGTTTACACTGCAGCATAGGCCCATGCTTGAGTTTGAGCTCAAGCTTCACCCCTTTACGTATGTACTTCAGTTGTCCTAAGTTCCTGTAGGGCTGGGGGGTCCGAGCTTGTGTTAAACTGAGACTTGGGGTCCCTGCCAATTTGCTTTACAGTGTACACACACATCCCTCCTTGATTCCTGGGAGTCAGCTGGAAGTATCCCACAATTCCATAGTCCCCTCTGTCCCAACAGTCTGCAATCCACTTTATTAAAAATGGAAACTACCTCCTTTGTGTGAATGGCTGCAGCTCAGGTCAGAATTAACCTGTTCTCTTAGCAGTGATTTGCAAATGCATTATCCGAGAACCTCCTGGGTTTGAAATGGAGAGCGAACTGATCAAGCCTTTTGCAAATTGCAAAGGAGGATCCTTCAAACTTTCAGGAATGCTCAGGGTAGGAAGTAAAGTTTTCACAGTGCACCACAGTTCTAGGCTAGAGCAGGCACATTTGGGGTTTGGGAGGAAGGCACTAGGGTGCAGCGCTTGGCAAGATGTGGCCCGGGGTCTGGATTCAGCCCACCTAACACTTTGATCCGGACCGTGGACTGCAACAGGCTGTTTTCTATTTATAGGCTGCTAAATAGCTTGCTGTCCATGCCTCTAAATTTCTAGGCAGTGGCTCCAGCAGTCAGATCCTATTTAAATGGCTAACAGCTCCCAGTTGCAAAACTAACCTGGATGAGGCTGGAGCCGCAAGCCCTTTAAATAACCACAGCAACCTGGGCAGCTTCCAGGCAACACAGTAGCAGTGGGGCCAGAAGCCGGGAGCCCTTTGGAGTGTTAAGTATCAGAGGGGTAGCCGTGTTAGTCTGAATCTGCAAAAGCGACGAGGAGTCCTGTGGCACCTTATAGACTAACTGAAGTGTAGCTTATGCTCCTACACTTCAGTTAGTCTATAAGGTGCCACAGGACTCCTCGTCGCCTTTGGAGTGTTATTAATTAAAAGCCTCTGGCCCCAGATAACTCTAGGGAAAGCTAATCCTCAAACCCCCGCCTTCCTGGGGTGGAGCCAGCCTTTGACTACCTACCAACATTCATTAAGTGGTCTCCCTGTGAAAATTATTTCCCACCTCTGCATTATGGACTCAGATTTGGTAATTTTGCCTTTGGTTCTGAGCATTGCAATGTAGATTCCAGAGCCATACATTTGAACATGGGTTAGAAAACTCATAACACTGGGGTAAAATATAGAGCAGCCCAGGATTCCCTAACACAGGTCAGATGACTTGAGTCTAGGTAATCCTGGTTTTATGTTGCAATGTAGACATACCTACACGGGCTCTTGAACTGTGAATGTAGTTGTCCTCTCTTATCGTTGTCTGCGTTCTAGCCAGGACTGAGGCCACAGCTCCAGGAGGTAGGAGCTGCATCTGGGAACAAAATCTGGGAGTGGAGGGAGGAGAGAGAGAGGGACCTCCAATTTGAAACCTCGGTGTTAATGATACTGTAGCCATTATATGAAGAAAGTTTGTGATTTTATTTAATAATAAACATTTACAGTTTTGTTTGAATAGTACTGGTTATAAAGTGAAACAAACTACTGAACAAAAATAAAAAAAGAGAAAATCAAAGTATCATTTTGTAAATTTTTTGATACATCTTTTTTAATACTTCTTATTAGTTAACACTTATATATTCAGAGTCACCAAAAATATTTTGGGCTAAGATGTGTGTGATACATAGGTAATCATTGAATAAATCAGTACTCAGTGTCAGGCAGCGGGAATTGTATAGAAAGAAAAAACATTAAATGCTGTCATAATAAATAACAGTTACAGGCAGTCCCCGGATTATGTACAAGATAGGGAATGTAGGTTTGTTCTTAAGTTGAATTTGTATGTAAGTCGGAACTGGCGTCCAGATTCAGCCGCTGCTGAAACTGACCAGCGGCTGACTACAGGAAGCCCGAGGCAGAGTTGCTCTGCCCTGGGCTTCCTGGAATCAGCTGCTGATCAGTTTCAACAGCGGCTGAATTTGGACGCCTGGGACAGAGCAGCTGGGGCGCTGCCGGGTAGGTCCCCGCAGCGCCACACCTCAGCGCTGCGGGGACCAACCCGGCAGCACCCCAGCTGCTCTACCCCAGGTGTCCCCAAGTCAGCCACTGCTGAAATTGATCAGCGGCTGATTCCAGGAATCCCGGGGCAGAGCAACTCTGCCTCGGGCTTCCTGTAGTCAGCCGCTGGTCAGTTTCAGCAGCGGCTGACTTGGGGATGCCTGGGGCAGAGCAGCTGGGGTCCTGCCGGGTTGGTCCAGTAGCACTGAGGAGCGGCGCTGCCGGACCAACCTGGCAGTGCCCCAGCTGCTCTACCCCAGGCGTCGGCGGCGAGAAAAGCCTGGTCTGCTGGGCGGGGGGGGGGGGGCGCACTAGCTATCCCGCTGCCCGCGTGCTCTGCGGCTTTGCTCCCCGTCTCCCTGGTCTGCTGGGGGGGCTTCCCCCCCCCCAGCAGACCAGGGAGACACGGAACAGCTTTTCTCGCCCCGGAGAAAAGCCCCGTTAGTAACTGCGGATCCGACATATGTCGGATCCGCGTAACTCGGGGACTGCCTGTATTCATATATTTTAGGGCTTATGTCAGGGTGGGCAAAGGGTCTTCCGTAGGTTAGATCCAGCTCGCCAAGCAGGTGGATCCAGCTCATGGACGCCCTGCAGCTCCCCCAACCCCAGGGCCTGGCGGTGACGCGCAAAGTCTCTTGCTCCCTGCTGCTGCTCTGCAAGGGGCGCCCAGCACTTAGAGAGTCCACTCTTAAGTGCCGTGCACACCTTGCAGGGCGGAGGCAGGGACCGCACAAAGTTTCCTCCCTCCCTGCAAGGAGTGTGTAGTGCTTTCACTCTGTAAGTGCTGCATGCCCCTTGCAGGGCAGTGGCAGGAAGTGAGAGACTTCTTGTGCTCCCCTGCCCCCAGGTCCTGATTGACCTGAGGGTGGGGGGAGTGCGTAAAGTCTCCTGCTGCTAGGGGTGCGAGTGCCTAGAGGGAACCGCCAGCTGTTCAGAATAACTGGCAGTTCTCTCTAGGCAGGGGAATGGTGGGGGCAAAGACTTCACGTGCTCCCCCGCCTCCAGGCCAGCCAGGGTCTATAGGGAAGGGAAGGGAACACAGCAGTGTCCTGGGCCCATCCCTCCTGGCCAAGACCCCGCCCCTTCCGGGACGTCCTGGGGCCACTTTAGTGAACTGGCCCCTCGTCTAAAATTATTGCCCACCCCTGGCTCATATACATGGGGACATACAGGAAAATTAATCTGAATTAACTGAAGAGGTGAATTAATTAAACTGCATTAAAAACCCCTCTCAAAAACAGGAAAAAAACCCATATCACTAAACTTGTATTGGCAGCATGAGGTAACTGAAATATTTAGAACTTGAAAAAATAGTTCATCAGTATTATGTTCACAGGTTAAAAAAGAAACTCAGAAACTAAGAGAGTTTGAAGAAGGCCTTGTGAGCCAGTACAAATTTTACTTGGAAAATCTGGAACAAACAGTTAAAGGTATAGTGTATGTTTCCCTCATTTCTTAATAGATACTCACCTATCGTAAGTGTTTGCAGGATCACATCATAAGTGTTTATGATTAGCCTGAGTATTGTTTTCTGCACTTAGAAGTTTTTTGATTATTTCATAGAAATCTATACTTAAGACTTATTCTAATAAAACATCAGGAAATCTGCCAGAAAAATACTCAAAAATAATGCAATAGCTTAATTTTGTATAATAATAACAAAAATAATATTTTATTCAGATTGGAAGCAAAGGAAGCTGAAGAAAAGTAATGTAATCTCATTAAAAGCGTATAAAGGTCTGGCAGAGATTGCAATCAAGTGTCTGTGTGAGCTTCTTGTGGCACTACCTCACTTCAATTTCCACAATAACATTATTGTGCTGATTGTACCTCTCATGAATGACACATCAAAATTGGTGGGTATTTTCCCTGTTATTTGTTATGATTTTAAGAGCCATTTTCTTACCTGAAAAATATTTCTGATTTTTGAAAGTTCATTCCAAAGTTTGTATCCCTTTTTAACACTGTTTTACAGACTTTCTCTCTCTATTTGATGATTTTTTTTAATTGAAAATGGAAATGTTCATAGAAATTGTTATTGAGTAACTTATAGCATAAACTTCTCTTTTTGATATTTTCTGAGAATAAACATTTTAATTAACTTTGCAGATTTCTGAAATGTGTTGTGAAGCTGTAAGGAAGCTCTTTAAACAAGACAAACTGGGCTCTGTTTCTCTGGGTGTCGTTAAAGTGATTTCCAGCCTTGTAAAGAGTAGAAATTATGATGTTAGACCTGAGGTAAGTTTCTGTTGTACTTCAGAATTGTCTTTTGACAATGACAAAAATAATGAAATACTAAATGCTGGAAGACTTTACTATCTTTCTTGAAAATAAAACAAGTTTAGGATGTCTTGACCCCTAAAAAGGAGATAAGGGGAATAGTGTGTTTGATGACTCTTCCCCCCAATGTTTACATTTTGAAATTTTGTTTGCAGTCTAAATTAGGACAAAAAGTCGAAACATCAAAAAAAATGTGCAGACCAAAAAACTTTGATTCTGAAATATCAGTTGAACATTCAACTGCATCTGATATGTTAGACTCTAGCACTCAAATTAAGAAATTTCAGAAGTAAGGTTGCCTATACAGAAGTAAGGTTGCCTAATTTTTCCTCCTCGTGCATATATACCTCATATACAGTCTTTAATTAAATAAACTTTAAAAACAACTACTCCGGAAGCACTTTAAAGACTAACAAAACATGTAGATGGTATCATGAACTTTCGTGAGTACAGTCCACTTCTTCAGATGACCAGAGTGTTGGATGTCCAGGTGCCAATGTAAATAAGAAGCCATCAGCATTATCTCTGATAAATGTAAACAAACTTTTTTGTCCTAGTGACTGACTGAACAAGAAGTAGGCCTGAATGGTCTTGTAGGCTGTAAAGTTTTACATAGTTAATTGGGGTGCAGCTGTGTCTCAAAAATCACACTTGTAAGTTGCACATTCATCACAGTAAGAAGATTGCATTATGGTACATGTATTATTTTAATTGCGATTCATTTTTTTGAGTTAACTGCATGAGTCAACTGTGATTAATCGACAGCTCTACTTATAATTTGTTTCTGAAGTATCATTTACCTAAGATTATTAGTGCGTTCATTTATTATGGGTTGCTATATAGATTTCATTCATGGGGAAGTTATATGGGGTATGAGGACTTCACTTTGGAGAAATAAAGGCATGTTCAAGTTACAAGTTCTAGTCACTGGATTTAAATAAAAAAAATAGGTTAAGGTGTGTTGCAGGCACCAAAATCTGTAGCCATGGTCATGTAAGGGAAAACTTCTGTAAATTAATATTTTATGAAAACACATTGTGTATGTTTTCTGATTAGCTATTCAAATCTGTATAAAGACTCAGTGTGACAGGGCAGAAGCTCAGTCTAACACACCCAACCTTGAATGCCTGATGTTGATAAACTGCTGTTGTAAGTTTACCGTCCATGACTTTGTTATACTTCAGGCACTACATATTTTAATGTTGCTGTCTCAATGTTAGGTGCTAAAAATATTCCTTCACCTAAGAATTAAAGAAGTAGAAGTAAAAAAAGACACAGAAGACATAACTGCAAATAAAAAGTTCATGTCCTATAAGGAGAAAAGGAAAAATCTTTCAAGGATGCAAAGAAAGGTATTATTGAAAATGATTGCTTTGTTACCTTCGCTATTCCTTGGTGCTGGTAATTGCATTGAATAGCAGTGTTTATACAGCATTTTGGGGCACATCAAGGAATTTATTTGATTTTCCTAATTCTGTTCTTTTCCCCTTACTTATTACAATCATTAGGAAAACTTCTAATAGTGTGACTTGGTTCTGTTTATTAGTTGGTGAGAAGAGGATGTTTAGCAAATGGGTTACCCTCCATTACCCTTCTCCCATTATTAAGACAATTTCATTCCATGGTGGAACTCAAAAAAGATCAGCATAGCATTGAACGTGGATATTTCAGATACGTCTGGATGCTTGCCTCCAGGCTTAGTTGGAAGTGGTATTTTTTAATTTGCCAGAATATTTAATATCTTTAAAATGAATATATTTTCAGTGGAAGAAAGCAGAAGAGAAGCTGGAACGAGAACTCTTGGAAGCAGAAGCCTCAGAGAGTAAAGAAAAAAAATTGAAATTGGTAGGAAATTGGAGACATTGTTTTTTCTGCTTTTGTATGTGTGCTTGCAAGCAATTAAAGTTAGTTGTCTGAAGTCTTTGAAGTCCAAGTTGTCTCTTCTCTGTCACATTAGCTCAGTAGGTAATGATAGTACACTAAGAGGTTGGTGATATGAGGCATGGAAGATAACTTCTCAGGCAGAAAAGATATTGTAGGTCATAAGGCAGAAGCTGGGAAAGTTTCATTTTTGCAACTTGCAGACTTAGCTGTGTTGAGGAAACCAAAACTGTAAAAACGCAGGTTGAGCACAAGTGGTACCTGTAATTTGTAAATGACTGACTAGATTATAGTCTACAGCAGAGGCCTCCATTGAAGTGGAATTGCTTAGACTTGTTCTAATCATCCTTTGTGTGTCTGAGAAAAATTCTGCTGCTAGAAGCCCTATAAAAGTTCATTAGTATTTACCCCTAGATTAGGGGTGAGCAAAAATTTTTTGCCGGGGGCCACTTCAGAAATTTTTGAAGTGGCCTGGGGCCTCAAGCGGAATGGGCGGGGCCAGGATACTTCTCTGCTTCCCCACCCACACAGTGAAGTCTTTGCTCCCTCCCCTCCCAGAGCTTCCCCCTAGGCACCCATGCCCTTGGCGATGAGAGAAGACTTCACACGCTCCCCTAACTACCCCCAAGACAATTGGCTTGGGGGTGGGTGAATGCGTCAAGTCTCCTCCCGCCCTGCCAGGTCCGTGTGGTGCTTCTAAGCGTCACATGCTCCTTTGCAGGGCGGAGGAAACTTCACTTGCTCCCCCTGCTCCCAGGCCAGGGCTTGGGAATGTGGGAGCGCATAAAGTCTCCGTGCACTCCTGGCAGGGCGGAGGAAACTTCTTTCACTTCCCCTCGCCCCCAGGGCCTAATTGGCCTAGGGGCGGGGGAATGGCAGGGCCTCCACAGGCGGGATCAAAGGCCCTTTTGCCGCCCTTCTCCCCCGACACTGCCTATTTAAAACATCTTCCCTTTAAATATGTACACTTGTTTAGTATCACTTTGTTGGCATTTATTTTCTTTTATTTATATTTAAGAAGGTCTTCTGAATTCTTTCTCTGAATGAGGTGTTGCATCAAAATAGACTATAAAAGCATGATTTATGTTGGTCAGATTTAGAAATATCATTATTCATTTTAGTTTACTGCAGAATCTAAAATCCACCTTCTGACTTTTAGTAATGTGTAGCTGTATTCTCTATGAAAGGAATTTTTGGATGACCATATTTGTAATTATTAGGATTTTGGGGGCTAGTGAGTTCAAAATTGGAAAAAAAGGAAAAGTTTGAGTTTAGTTTAAATGAATCTACAGTACATGTTTTCCATGCATATTGATATGATATTATGTACTTTCCCCACAGCATACAGAGATGCTGAATATTGTATTTTTAACTTACTTCAGAATACTGAAGAAGGTACAGAAATCCCCTCTTTTGCCTGCAGTTCTGGAAGGTCTTGCAAAGTAAGAGCTATAAGGCAATATTTGTCTATGTATTTTAGAAAAAAATACGAGTCAGTAAAAAGACATTTTAAGGAAATTTTGCATGAGCAGTTGAACTTCATGAAGGATATATGAATAAAAGACACCAAAATTAATTCGTTTATATGTTTGATCACTTCTTACATCTATCATTGTAGTATCTAATTGTCAGTATAGGATTTACATGACAATAATTTTTCAAATCATGAAGGGACTGCGTTATTTATTCCAGTTTTTAATAAAGAAATTGAAAGTCATTCTTTGTGGTGTGCAGTAGCACTAATGAAAAGTTGGCATGTGCCTCAGAGGGGTTGCATTATCATGCTGGGTGAATATAGAGTAAACCCAAGAGGGCATTTGATGTAAGTAAAGGATGAAGAAGTAGTCTTTGGCAGGTCACAGAATGCTTTGAATGAACTTGCAGAGAAAATTATCTATAGTTACAGAAAAAATAACAATCTCCCTGGTTCTAGGTTTGCCCATCTCATAAATGTAGATTTTTTTGATGACCTGTTGGTGGTTCTACATTCTCTCATTGCATCTCGGGTAAGTTGAGATTTGTCTAATGAGGTAATTTCTTGAGACGTGTTCTTAAAATAAAGCTGTATCTATTGTGTATCAGCTATTCTTTTGTATTCCCAGGATCTAAGCTATCGGGAGAGCCTTCATTGTGTTCTCACCGCTTTTCATATTTTGTCTGGCCAAGGTAAATTCTCTAAAAATTAAACTTTATAATTTGTTTTTAGATTATAGTTACTAAATTATAACTAAATTATAACTTGCCCTGAAGTAAACCTACTTATTTGGGATTATTTTTTAAATAGGTGATGTTCTCAACATTGACCCTTCAAAGTTCTACACTCACCTTTATAGGACACTATTTAGACTACATGCAGGTAACTTCAGTGTCTTATGTTGATTTTATTTGTATGATAGTCTTAAAAATGTGAAGACACCTATTTTTTATCCATTTCTGCAAAAGAATGGCAATTTGTTTTAACTGGTTTGTTCTTTCAAGTTTATAGCATTGCATAGTACCAATTTCAAATAATGTCAGATTTCATTAGGGGCCTAGTGATTGATGTTGCATCAGCATCTAAACCAGGAATGGGTAACTCTGTGGTAACACAAGGCCACAAAATCCACGAAAACTCTGTGGTGGGCTAATGGGTATGTCCAGAGGCTGTTTAAGGGAGGGGTTGGAGAGCACATCTGCCTTGCACTCATCCTACAGCAACAGCTCCTGTACTGTAGAACTAGGGCTGGGCCTGACTCCCAGCTCCAGTCCATTTGCTCTTGTTGCAGCATCATATGATATATGTATGTACCTAGGCAGGGCCCTTCCATATTTTCCTGTCTTTGGCATTGCTGGATTGTTTGCCCTGAGTTTGGCTGTGGTGAGCCATATAAAATGATCTGGCGGATTGGTTGCTGCTCCCGCGCTGCCAGTGTCCCATCCCTGATCAGATCTCTTCTTCTAGAAATCTGTCTTTTGATTCCATATTGATTCTTTGCAAAGGCAATTTAAATCACTGTTGATCTTTTGTAAATTTTATATTTTCAACATTAATTGCTCTTAATATATGTTTTAACATTTTGTGAAAACGTCTAGTAAAGTAAGGATTCATTTAGTTTGAGTTTCATTAACTTGTATAGTGTAAGGAGTAACTCATGAATTAGCTATATACTATTTTTTGTTGTACATGAATTCACAACACTTGATGAGCACTCTTTAATAATTATAAGTAATTGAAAGAATGATCAGTGTAATTAGGACCAAAAGAATCTTTGTGAATTTAAATATCCTTGTTGGAATAAATGTATTGTTAAAAGAAGCACAAATATATCGAGTCAGTCAAAGCAGTAACAGTTTTATAAAAGTAGATGCATGTTTTTGTCTGTCATGTTAATAATTACTGTTTGTTTGAAAAATGTAATACAATATTCTAGGGCTCTGATTTCTAAGCAACATCCTTCACAGAATATTTTCTTTCATACGTAGAAAGTCTCTTGTTGCCTTTTAAATGGGTTTTTATGTATTCTGTTTTTTGAGGAGCTACAAATGATGATATGGTGATCGTGCTTCAGTGCCTGGATGTAATGCTTACCAAACGCAGGAAACAGGTTTCTCAGCAACGAGCCCTCGCTTTCATAAAGCGACTTTCCACACTTGCTCTCCACGTCCTTCCAAATTCCAGTGTTGGGATCTTGGCAACCAACAGAATATTGATGCAAGTAAGTTCTTAGTTATTTGCTGGAATGGAAAATTTCTTATTTGATTATCTCCTTTCTGTTAGCAGTGTCTCTCATAGAATTTGCTAGTTGATGAATTGTTATGTAGTATTTATTTTTTAATTTTATTTTACTACAGAATATTTTGAAGTATTTTTTAAACATGAAAGCAGCATTTCCATAAGTACTGCTGGGTCTTAATAATGCTGAATTTTTGGTTACACTCTTGAAATTGCATTATCATGTTATATGCATTAACATGTGAGATAATTTCTTTTTCTGTGTCATGGTGTGAAAGATGTTCCCAAAAACAGACCTCCTGCTAGACAATGAGGCTCAAGGTAGTGGACTTTATCTCCCAGAACTGGATGAGCCAGAGTGTTGCAATGCTCAGAACACAGCTCTTTGGGAATTACATGAGTTACGGGTGAGTTACTATTTGGATAATTCTGGGTAGCTAGCTAAATGTTTATATACTTAACTAAAATGCAGAGTTCAGATCAATGCTATAATCTCTAGACTGGACTTTAGATGACATAGCTTTGTCTAACTTCTGCTAACAATATTTTCAGTTTGTTACAATGGTATTTTGAGGTGGGTTGTGTGCTGTGTACATCCTTTCTATTTAATTATGCTAAGAGGATCTAATGCTTTGTGGCTAGTGTAAACCAAGCACGTTGCACCCATCAGGATTTCTTGCATCCCTCCATTCTTCCCTATTATCTCTTTGTGTCGAACCCTGTTTCAGGGACTCCCTGCAACTCTCCCCAACATTTCCCTCTTGGTGGGCTCTGTGTGACCCCCATTCACCCTTCTGCCACATGCCATCGCCCTTGTTTGCACCATGGCAGAAGCTGTGTGTGTGCCCTCATTCACCACGTATTTGCCATGGCATGGTCCCTTCATTCTTCCCATTCCAGGTCCCTGCTTCTATCCCTTCTTCCAGTGTCGGTTTCCCTTCTCTTCTCCCACTGTGGGTCCCTGCTTCCTTGCCAGTTCACTCAGTCTTCCCCTGCCATCTTTGGTGTGTTTCACCACCATTTCCCACCTCCACCCTTCAGTTCTTTCTGGGTCTCTGCTCCCCCCACTATCTCATCTTTAAAAAACAGGACTATGTAGCACTTAAAAGACTAACAAGATGGTTTATTAGGTGATGAGCTTTCATGGGCCAGACCCACTTCCTCAGATCAAATAGTGGAAGAAACTTGGCACAACCATATATACCAAAGGGATACAATAAAAAAAAAGAACACATATGAAAAGGACAAATCAAATTTCAGAACAGAAGAGGGATGAAGAGGGAAGGTAAATGTCTGTGAGCTAATGATATTAGAGGTGATAATTGGGGAAGCTATCTTTGTAATGGGTAAGATAATTAATGTCTTTGTTTAGGCCTAGGCGTAATATGTTGAATTTAAGCATGAATGACAGTTCAAAGGATTCTCTTTCAAGTCTGGTGTTAAAAGGTCTTTGAAGCAGGATGCAGGTAATCAAGTCGTTGAGACCATGCCCTTTCTGGTTGAAATGGCAAGAAACAGTTTTTTCTGTGTGATCCTGTCTAATATCTGTTTTGTGGGCACTGATTCTTTGGCGAAGTGTCTGAGACATTTCTCCAATGTACATAGCAGACGGACATTTTCGGCACATGATAGCATAAATTATATTTTTGGATGAGCAGGAATATGTGTTCTTGATCTTATAACTCAATTGGTTAGGTCCAATAATGGTATCAGCAGAGTGAATATGTGAACAAAGCTGGCAACGGGGTTTGTTGAAAGGGAAGGTTCCAGGGTTGGTATTAGTGTGGTATGTCCTGTGGTTGTTGGTAAGAATCATCTTGAGGTTAGGTGGTTGTCTATAGGAGACTATGGGTCTGTCTCGGAGTTTAGTATCCTGTTCCAGTATAGGCTGTAGTTTATTGATAATGTATTGGACAGGTTTAAGTTGGGGGTTGTAGGTGATGACAAGTGGTGTTCTATAGTTGGTTTTCTTGGGTCTGTCTTGAAGTAGACGGTTTCTAGGTATTCGTCTGGCTCTTTCAGTTTGTTTTTTTCTTTCTCCGGGTGGGGATTTTATGTACAAATCACCAATGGAAAATTAGACACCACTCTCTACAGAAAACCCACCAACTCATACAGTTACCTACATGCCTCCAGCTCCCATCCAGAACACACCATACGATCCATCGTCTATAGCCAAGCCCTTTGATACAACCGCATCTGCTCTAATCCCACTGACAGAGACCAGAAACTTCAGGCTCTCGACCAAGCATTTATAAACCTCAATTACCCACTATTTGATCTGAGGAAGTGGGTCTGGCCCACGAAAACTCATCACCTAATAAACCATCTTGTTAGTCTTTTAAGTGCTACATAGCCCTGTTTTTTGTTTCAGCTACACCAGACTAACACGGCTACATTTCTATCACTATCTCATCTTTGTGCCCCTTGACTCTCTCCTTCCCACCCCTCTCAAAATCCTCCCTGAAGATTTTCTTCTTTCTGTTAGAATCCAAGCTTTCAGCACAGCAAATCTGCTGCCTTTGATATGTGTAGGCAGCAGCATGGGGTTCAGCAGAAAGATTCCTCAGCCTGTAGCATCACAGCACTAGGAAATCTGGGGTACTGATTTTCTTGTGATTCAGTCTTTTCCTGTCTTCTAAATTTGCATCAATAGGTTTGTTCCCATCTAAGTTTCCTCTAAGTTGTTCAACTTGGGTGGCTATGAAGCTGCCCAACAAGTCCTGCACAGTGCTCGGGGTGGGCACACAGAATGCCAGCTATGTCCACTGGCCCCAGCACTGAGCTGCCATGGTAGTTCTGTGCTGGGGCTGAGGCTTCTGCCCCCTATTGTCTCAGCTGTGGCAGCTCCATGCTGGGTTTGGGGGAGGAGACATCTTCCCCACCGTGGGCACAGCTGCTCTGTGCTGGGGTTGGAGGAGGTGGCACCTATCCTGGTCATGGCACGCAACCCAGAGCTGCTGCTGTCAGGGGACAGGTGGCGAGTAGATTTTAGCCCGGTGAGGCTGCGCAGTGCGGCCAGTGCATGTGCAGCGTGGTCTGCGCATGAGCAGCGTGCCAAACCGTGCGGCTGGTGAGCAGGGCTCGCTGCCACTCGTCAAGACCTGTACACTGCAGTGGTACACTGCAACCACTATCTGAGTGGTTTTGAGTCAGTAACATAGTGTATGTAACCCTTAGGACACTGGCTAATCATTAGTCTCATCCTGAAACAGAAAAGAAGTTTGTTGAAAATGTTCTATGTGGTGTATAAATACAGTATTATTTATGAAGTACATACGGAAGTACATGCCATCCTGACCCTCACCAATCTCCTTCCTTTTAGAGACACTATCATCCAACAGTGCAGAAATTTGCAGATCACCTTATTGCTGGAGCTCCAACTGAAGGTTCAGAAGCTCTCAAACCTGATTTGAGTCGAAGGTGGGATACATGATAGTTATGTTTTGAAATACAGTTCACTGGCAAAGCAGTAGTTGTTAGAAGATTACTCAGTGAGTAATTTTTTATATGTTGGAAAGTAGGTCTCGATCCTATTTTAATGGGGTCACCAGGCTGTCATTAGACTTGATGGGACCTGGGGTTGAAGCCAAAGCCTGACTCTCATCACTTAGTGCTGAAGACAACGTCCCAAGAGCTTTCAGGATTTGGTGGCAAGGATCAGGCTTTGGCTTCAGCCTGGCGGGGCCCACAGGTCACAGGTCCCTCTGACCAGGATGGGGGAATCGACTCTCAGATGGTCATGTAGTAATTTTTCGTTGTCAGAAAGGGACTGTGGTGCAGTGAAGTTTGAGAAATCTTGATCTAAGGGCTTGTTTGCAGAGGATAAAAATCATGCAAATACAGCATATTCTGCCCTCATAGGAGTAAAAGCACTTTGTGTTGCTCAGTAGCAGCCTAACAATCTTAATAAGAAGCAGTGTTGCTGGGCTGCGATAGTCCAATGAAAACTAATTGCAGTGCAGGGTTCTGAAGTATGTACTGATGGAAATTAGTGTGAGGGCAGACAACTGTTTGGAACTGTGTCAGGCATGCATAGCAATCTTTCCTGTGACCTGGACTCTAGTTTCCCTCATTTGCATCTTTGTTCCTTCTTCAGTTATGTTGTTAAACTCAGCGTAATAATTTAAAGTAATTTTACAAGCAAGTAAAATGACTTTAAATGACTGTTTGTCGCTACTCTTCTTTTGTGATTCATACCAAACTTTTCCACTTGATATTCTGTATTACTGGATAGTCTTTCTTCCCTTTTGGGACTGAAGTAGTGAGAAGGTCACTTTGAGTTCATAGAGAAGTGAAGTGAAACTCGTTTTATGGACATATACTTTATACGATTTCTTTTGATTGTGTAAAACTGATCTTGTGTTACAGGTCTGGTGCAGAACTTTTTGAGACCTATAATATGAAAGGAATGACTTTTAACCCTCCTGTTGCATCAGTTACACCTAGAAAAAAGGTACTGTTTCTTTCACTGTCCTTTCTTAAACATACATTTTTACAAATAGATACTAGAGCTCCTGACTCACTGCTCAGCATCATGAGGTTAATGTGCTTGTTTTAACTCTACATCCAACATAGTTTCCCAATGAAGTCCTTTTTATTGGTGTGGGATATTGATGACTGCTTACTGTGAAAGAAGAGAAATTGTATGACTAGTTCCATCTCCTGTAGTACAAGCATGTGTAGTAATGTGAATGTAGTGTTGTTTTTTTGATCTGTCATGCTCTTTTTGGCTCAGGGTAAGTTTGCTTCTATTGCCTTTCCATAGAAGCTCTTGTCTTAGAGTCTTGAGTCAGCAGGAGGCCAAATTCCCAAAGCTCTGATTCAGCATACAAAGGGGAGGAAGGGGGGAGAGAAATTGCCCCCATCAGTGCCAGTGTGTAACTGAAGAGTGTTATAAGAGGGGAACATAGAGTTTTTATGGGAGAGCGAAAAAGGTGAATGTTTCACAGAACTTCACTATGAAACATGTTCCAAGTGACAGCTCACATTACGTGTCACATAAGTACCCTCCACTTTTTAAAGCCAGACTTTATCCCTACTTTTAAAAATGTGGTGAACTATGAATTGCAACGGAGTCTCCTACTGATAATCTACTGTCAGTGAAGTCCTCTGACAGCATGGAATTTCTTTATTAAACAAGTAACTGGCTCCTCTGAACATGGCTTGTAAATTTGCCTATCTCCCGATCTTCACAGTAGTTACATGTCTGGCATTAGCAGATGGAAATAGAACTGTCTAGTACCTGAGTGAGAGTGCCTAGTATGTAATACCTTTGAAAATAGTTAACAAAAAAAATCAGTAACTACTAATGTTAAAGTGATGTACATCTCCTAAATTTAATTTGGAGTCTTGTTCATTTCTTCTCAAACAAACTCTGCTGATATCTCAGTTTTACTCTGGCCCACTTGCTTCTCCTATGTAGCTAGTCAGCCATAGGCCTTTGCAGCATGCCTCTATGGGACGGCACACTATCATCTGGGCCACTTGATAGAAACCATGAGTAGAAATTCAGGCTTAGAAGTGAGAGGGCTGTTCTCTTTGCGAGTCAGTTCGTGTGTATTTCACACTGTAGCTTTTTTAAATGTAAAAATTATTAAAAATAGGGAATCAAAATAGTTTGCATGATGTTAACCAAAGGCTGGTGTGGCAAGCTCCCCTTAGCTTAGTACAAAGAAGAATGGAAGAACATACAATAGAGAAAACAAATCCTTTTTCTGACCTCCTCAGGACAAACTGACAGCCTCTTGCTGGTAGTCCGTGGGGGTCAGTTAACATCTTCTGTCCTCACCTTCAGGAAATGGCTTAGGGAAGGGGCAAGGTAAAGTAATAAAATTATCACTACTCTTTTGGGACACTAATGGAAACCTTTATGTTGACCTTATTTAGATAGTTGTATAAATAATGTAAAATATCTAAAATTTTGATACTTTCCAGGATAAATTTTTACAAGCGGATTCATTTCTCAATGAAGATTTAAAGGAATTGATTCAGACACATCTCAAAGAGGCTGCTGTTCACAGACCCTTGGATTTTGCTAAACACTTAAAGGAATCATCCCTATCATAAGTATTACAACACAGTGCAATTGACTTAATTGGGGAGGATGGGCTGGAGCAGAATAGAAGAAAGAATTTGTTACCCATAATCTTTATAGGAATTCAGATAAAGTCCTATTATGGAAAGATGAAAAAGCATGTTAACCAGAACCCATTGATTAAGTAAGCTGTATTTTCACAGGAATCATGCTGAACTGTAACAAAAGTAACTTCTGGAAGTATAAAAACTCGAAGGCAGGTGATTTTAAAATGGGTTGAGACATGTATATTATTGCAATATTATTTACATAAATATATATTTTGCAAGAGTTGAATTGGTTTATGTTTGTTGACAACTGAATGCATATTTCGGGAAGTGCTCACAGCACACAGGATTGAGTTCTTTGATGCTTATTTTGAGACATCTGGAGCTTTGGCATCCCTAGAGTAATAACTTGAACTGTTTTCTTGTCTAACTAACCCTATCTGTTAATTTCTCTTTTAAATGATTTTCTTTCAGTGATATCCTTTTGTTACTTACTGATCCATAAAAGGTATTTCAGAATTGGGCATATGAAATGTCACTGAATGGGCAATACCTTACATGAACCAGCACTGTTGAAGAAATTCAGAGTGATTTTTTTTTTGTCTTACTAGTCTTATTAGTACTCCTCCCTGGCCTTTAGTTGGTTACCTTAGAACAAGGTATGTTCTGTTGCCATTTTAATGTTGGCTTTATGAGACCTCTCACTTCACTTCACATATAATTTTGCGTAGAACTGATTTAATATGTGGTATGCAATGGAGTGCCTGAGAGCTCTCCACATGGAGCAGGACCTCATTGTGCTAGGCATTGCACAAATACAGAACAATAAGGTGGAATCTGACCTCAGCTTCTCTCACATGGTTGGTAACCCCACAGTCCTTCATTGTAGGGCAGATGAGGTCTTTAGGTTGCTACCATTATATAAATGATAAATTATATATAATTCCTGTGTAATCTGTTTTAAATATCTAACTTAATTGTACCAGACTATACATTTTCAATCAAAATAGGTTAAATAGTTATAAGAAGTACGACATAAATGCACAAAAATATCACTGTTTAAGTCGGTGCTGGTGAGTCCCAAAATTAATATATTTTAAAACTTATATTTTCTGTACCTGAACTGTAAAAAGGATCTATTGAATGCTTCTGGCTTTGTACAAATATGTGTTTCTTGGTAATTTATATGATCCCCCATCTCCATAGCACTTCTCCTTGAGTACTTCTGTTCTTAAGTCAGAAACTTTAGAAAGTGTCCCTATTGCCAAAAATTTTGCAGTTAAGGAACGAAGAACTAAAGGTCCACTTCTCAAACCATTTATTTTTCCACATATACAAATACGTTTACTTTTCAAGTCAGCAGAGAGAAAGTAGTCCAGGTGGAAAGTCAAATTTAAAATACAGAGTTTTAATTTATGTAACATTTATAAAAACTGGCACATACTGATAGAACATTGACAAAACATGTTGACATACTTTAAAGCAGCACAAGGAAGACAATTGCACAAGTAATAAATCAGTTTGAAATATCCTATATTTGTCAGAGAGAAATTTCTATTGCATTTTTCATTTGTTTGTTACCCCCGTCAACTCTTGTAGCTCATGTCAACTCATGTCATCATCTAATGGGCCAGCAATAACCAAGTGATTAATAATAATTTGCTGATGCAAAATTGCTGAGAGCTAGAGTAAAATCTATAGCATTCAGAAACTATAGACTCAGTGTTAAAATAAAAAGCCATTGACAAGTTCTCTTCTCATGTATAAGGCCAAACTGAGTTTTTTAAGGGAATGTGATCTTAATGTTGAGATATTTCTCTGATAAAATCTTATTCTTGATAACCTGAAAATGGTCTCTAGAGCAGGGGGGGGGCCCTTCACAAATTTTGGCAGTGGTCACGGGCAGTCAGTCCCCCGAAGGTGCAGGGCCTCCAGCAGAAGGGGGAGGAGGAGAATTTGCATGCTCTCCCTATTCCCAGGCCAGTAAAGGCCTGGGAGCAGGAGGAATGTGTAAAGTCCCCCCCCCCCCCCCCCCTCTCCCGCCAGGGGCGCATATGGTGCCTAGAGGGAACGGCCAGTCGGTTTGAACAGCTGGCAATTCTCTCTAGGCTGCCTGCCCCTGGTGGGGGGGGAGGAGACTTCTTGTTCCCATGTCTCGATTTGCCTGGGGGTGGGGGGAACGCCTGCCGGCTAGATCAAAGGGGTTGGCAGGCTGGATCAGGCCCGTGGACCCTATTCTACCCACTCCTGCTCTAGAGGTAAATTTTATTTCAAACAATTATTATTGAGACATTCTACCAAGTAATATTAGTCAAAACTAAAACCAGATGTGATGTATGTTTTTAAAATGTGACTTATTACTTTTGTGTATTTTATCTCCTTAAAACTTGATAGAACGCAGCCTATACAACAATCTGTTTCCTGAAAGCTGAAGAGTGTTGCAGCACAGCCAGTACTTATGGCTTCCAATGACAATCCCATACAAGCATGGATATTTGTATTCACTATACATAAGAACAAACACAGACATAGGTAGGAAGCTTTAAAAAAAACAGTTTAGTGTAAAATAAAATGTTTTCTTTGCAAAACAGGTAATAGGCTGCCCATGGTGAGTCCTGTTACCATGTGTAGATTTCAGGAAGGCTTATATTATATACTGAGCAGTGGTAAATTATTTCCTATTAAATTTGTAATAAAAATGTTTCTTTTTCAAACCTGGGTCCACAGATCTATATGATGTCATTCAATCTGAACTTCAGATGCAAGCAGAACCACAAATGTCCCTCTATTAGCCCATTAATATGTATCTGTGGACTTGTTTTTTTGAAGAAAGGAAATCTGTGAGTAAGCAGGACAAATTTTCCAATTAAACAAACAGCATGATGTTAAATCTGTTTATGGTGTTGTAAGCAAGCTACCAAAACAGAAAGCTGCATAGCAAAGAGCTAACTTATATTTTTGGGAATTTTTAGACCAATGAAAAGCTTGTGTGCTCCCTCTACTTTGTCTGTGACCAAAACCACATGAATGCAATTAACTAATGCAGAAATGCAACAAATAATGTGTTGATTAATCATCAGGCTCCCTATTTTTTAAAAACATCAATAAATTGATGTACATTAATGGAAAAAACCCCACCCTAATTCAGTATAATCAGTCTGGGAAAATTCTTAACATGCCCACCTCCCTAAAATGATTTTTTAACACAGGGTGGGGAACCTCAGACCCAGGGGCTGGATGCAGCCCCTTACCTGCCTGGATCCAGCACCTGAGGCTTAGGCCCCCCCCTGAATTGGGGAGCTTATGCTGGCGCTCCAGTCCCTCCACTACCTCACACACAGACAGTACTGGAACACACACAAGATCTACAAGGCTGGACTCCACTAGGCTCTGGTATATCAGGGGAATGTGCTTCTCCTTCTCAGTCGGGCGCCACATAAATGATGTTTTTGTGTGTTGCCCTCGACTGATTTTTCTGTGGGTCAGTGGCCCCCAACCCAAAAAAGGTTCCCCTGCCCTTTTTTAACTGAGCATGCAAAATGCTAGATTATCTTGTTACCACTTTGCTTTCACAGCAGTGTGAAGTAGATTTTATCCTGTGGCCTGTAAGTATTGACAACAGCTGGGCAAAGCTAAAATAACTATCAAAGAAAAACTGTCCTTATGCTAAACCATATTCAATTACACAATGAGGGTATGTCACAAATAATGCAGAATTGTTGCTCTTTAATGGATGCCATATTTTACCATGTTATAAACTAGGATGTTGAGGATGACCTCATCTAAATTTTCTTTCAAGTCTAGTAGCAGTAAGAAATAAAATTGTTTGTGGCATACACACGAGAGCTCTCCCTCTGCTGGATCTGTAGTAGATTTACACATGTTTTTCCCAAAACTGTACTTAACACTGGTGCCCAAACTTGGCAGGAACCAACCACCTTACAATCAGTGCTACTGAAATTAGGCAGAATCTGTTCATCAAAAGCACGGGTATTTTCAAGTGCATTTAACAACCAATATTCTAAACTCTGGCAATTTCACATTCTATAACAAAATCTTTATATAAAGAACTTTTTTAAAAAGGGGATCAGACTTTCATCCAAAGGTTGCATGGAAGATATACAGTAGTTAAATACTATTGATGCAAATATTACTTGAAGGGGTAATGCACATATATAAGATCTTAAGCTTCAGAGGGATAGCTGAGTTAGTCTGTACAGGTTAAACTTAAAAAACAACAAATAGTCTGGTAGCACTTTAAAGACTAACAATCTAGCCATCTACATGTTGTATTAGTCTTTAAAATGCTACCAGACTATTTGTTGTTTTTTAAGTTTATACAAGATCTTGTAATTTAACATAAATATCAGTTCTGCATTATGTGCCACAGAAACTGAATTTTCTGTACCCCTCTCACTGGTTACTAGGTCTGGTTACTTTAGAATTAGATATGGAAGGACTAGATAGAAGAGCATGATAAGGAATTCCAAAGAGCTTTTTTGCTCATCATAAACAGGAGGAGACTTAAACATTCCTGGAAAATTTGACCTAAAATCTGAAGTAATTTAGAGGTCTAAATCCCATTTTCAAAAAACAGGATTTTCATAAAAACCTAAGCAGCTTACGCTCATGTGTTCTGTAAAAAAAAGTGGCTTTTACATGCCTACTCACTTTTCAAACTCATCAGTAATCTAAAAACCATGTTTAAATAAATGACATAGCAATGCTTGAAAATACTGCTCATTTTTCAGAATTTAAAACAGTAAGAGGATTAGCTGGTATGGTTACTGATTTTTAAAGTGGGATAAAGACAGGTGAATTTCAAAATAAGAATGTAAGTTCATGGGTTCAATATTTTGACTGGCCAGTGAATGACTATTGGGTGAGTTTTGGATGTGCAGTTTAATTTTTTTCTTATTTTGGAATCAGCCTGATGAGGGCACTTCCTGCCCACAGAAGAGTGACAGCTGCTTTTACTTAAAGGCAGCATAGTGTCTCCACACTTAGAAAGCAAAGCCATAAGTTGTTTTCTTTTAATTTTACGTTTATTTCGTGGAGGCAGCAATCACAATGCCTTGGTTAGATTGTAATTTTGTGAAAATCTATATCTATCTGTAATGTCTGTCTTAGAAACAGCAGCAGTTTGTGCTAGATGGTATTTCATTGACCGTATACTCTCCAGCACAGAGAATACTCCTGTGTATTAGCTAATCAGACTGCCTGAATAGTCTCCCTGCATTTCATTCAGTTTCAGATTGTTTTAATGGAGCCTTTCTTCTCTTGACTGTCCTTTTAATTTAGTTAACTTGATTTGACAATTCTACATCAGACTTATTGTCTGAAGTGTAGCCAAAGGTTGGGCCGAGCACTTTAGATATAAGACAAGGGTCTTATGTATGAACATCAAAGGATGGGTGACCTCAGCAGTTGTTTCAGTTGTGCCCTTACTTTGTATAAGTTAGTGTGAACTTCTTTTTACTAATAAACACTTTGCATGTTTTGACTCAGCCTGGAGAAGATGATATAGCTATTATTAACACTTCTTAAAAATATCAAGAGATCGTTATTTCAAACATATACAAAAGTTTACAGCAGTGCTTCTACATAAACAAAAAGTTAAGGTTTATATTGGAAAATGAATTGAGTAGCCTGGGTTCTTTACACAATGAGTATAAGAGGAAAATCATTTTCTTATTTACAATATTTTTCATTCTCGATCTAAATTTTATAGTCATCTAACAACCACTGTAATGTAGAGAAATTACTTTACCCTGATTTCACAATTGAAACATTAAGCAATAACAATTTTCAAACACCATTATATTTTGGTCAATTTCAAATAGTTACTTTTTTTGAATGTTTCTTTTCAAACAGAAAATAATTACTATGTTTGCCTCCCCCCCAAAAGAATCTGCAGTGTTTAAAAAGTAAGGTATGATAAATATATTACACGCTGGTACAGACCTTGGAACATGAAAATAAATAATCATTTTTACTTGAAACTCAAGTCTTCAAAACTAGAATTTAGATGAAGAAAATGTTGTTCCTGGTCAAAATATCACTATCAGTTAGGTGTATTTAGCTATTTGTACATGATTATTTTATGAAAGTAGATAATCCATAAATAACTATAGTAAGCATTTTAAGTATATCACCAAATTTAAATCTGTGATGCCAAGAAAGTTACATTATATGTAAATACATTTTTACAATCACCTAACAGTGTTAAACAGGAACCATTAAAGGTTCATTATTTTCATATAATACACAGAACACTTTAATGCTAACTCTCTTCCCTTAAAGCAATTAGTTAAAATATCTTTTGTTTAATAAAAAAGGCATGTTTCTGTTTACAAAATACAATTTAAGAAGTCTGCTTAGGAATCTCTCAAATGCTGGCAAGCATCTTTCCAACAATTAGAAACTAACATCCCACTCAGCATTACCAGATCTGTGTCCGTCATCAAGAAGCACAGTCTGGATTAGGCAAAGCTAGTGCTGAATAGTTTAGGCCTCAGCAGTTTCCTTCATGGACATTCCAAAAAGGTATCTTAAATCAGGTATTTGAGATGTTGGTTCCAGTTATGCAAGGCTATGTGGAAAGATGAAATCCGTGTCTCCCTGTTTTTGCCTGCCTGTGTTTGGTTTTTTCCTTTGCCATTTAGGGTCTTTAAGTAACCTGAAGAAGAGGAGAGATGATAATGACAGCATTTAAATTCAAATGCAAGAGGATAAATGGGTGCCTACATACTGTGAAATACATTTTTAAAGAATTTTGTACACAAAATATTATTGGCAGCTTTATTACTTGAATTCTTATGAAATAAATACAAACAGTATCTTGATACTTAAGAATGAGTGGAAAGGAAATATGGAAGCTCCATGTGATATGGAATGGTGAGTGCAAGGTTTTCTTCCTTCCTAACTAGTAGTGACCTCTCGAAGAAATCTTTTGGAGTTACTTCAGGCCCAGTGCTAATCATAAACTGGTATGATTGATTGTCATATACAGAAATGGTACATTGTCACCTTGAATTCTGCACTTAGCTTGCTTAAGATAAAGATTCAGAAAGGGATAATAAAATTCTTAGAAATACGTGTGATGGAGTTTCTATATAGAGATTTAAAAAACAATTATTTGCAGCTTAGAGAGAGGAGTGATTATATATGGCAGGATTTTTTAATTAAAAGGGCACGTGGAAAAATCTGTTAGCATGCTTCATTACCTACAGAACTCATTGACACAGTATATGGTGAAGCCAAATTACATGATAAGAGTCTTTTAAAAGGACTGGCCATTTATCAGGTTACCTAATGTGATGGACCCTAGGACTATGGCATAATAGATAAAGTAAAACTCTTCTGTTCCTAAGCAATTTTCATGCCATTTAGGTTTATATTTATCTTCAGGCTATCACAAGGGCTAGACTGACATGATTTTCTGCAAATGCTTTTAACGGAAAATTTTTCCGTCAAAAGCATTTTTGGAACAGTGCGTCTAGATTGGCACGGACGCTTTTCCGCAAAAGCACTTTTTGCGGAAAAGCGTCCATGGCCAATCTAGACGCGCTTTTGCACAAAAAAGCCCCGATCGCCATTTTCGCGATCGGGGCTTTTTTGCGTAAAACAAATCTCAGCTGTCTACACTGGCCCTTTTGTGCAAAAGTTTTGCGCAAAAGGGACTTTTGCCCGAACGGGAGCAGCATAGTATTTCCGCAAAAAGCACTGATTTCTTACATTAGGAAGTCAGTGCTTTTGCGGAAATTCAAGAGGCCAGTGTAGACAGCTGGCAAGTTTTTCCGGAAAAGAGGCTGATTTTCCCAAAAAACTGGCCAGTCTAGACACAGCCAAGGGGAATAAACAGGACTGCCAATGAAAAGGAATGTGTATAGGTTTGTCCCAATAGTGATTGATACCTATAAGCATAGAGTCTTTATGATCTATTTGACTGGTTATTGTACTTCACTATAGATTATCAACTATGCTTCTGGAAAAAAAATCTAAATTGTGCCTTGAAAAAATAGAATGCATGTTTGATTTACAAAGAAGTAGCATATGTCATACCTGCATAAACATACTTCTGGTAGTTACGGATATTATTCCATACTGTCATATTGTCCTGCAGGTTTTTCATCTTTAGTCTGGGTATTGTCTGGTGAGCTCTGCAAAGGTGATGATGTGAAGCCCCGATACTGTCTACTTGACTTGGTTAACTTTTTAAGTTCACTGGCAAATGAAATGCCTTTTCTTTTATCATCTCGTGCTGCCTATTAAAAAAAACATACACAGCAGAAACAGTTAAATTACAGGAATGTGTCAGTTCATTGATTCTTTAGGTTTTGAAATATTATTTGGATTTCATGTGAGGGCAAGTAGCAGGATTTTTCATAGCTTCCTTACGTCAGGTTCACAAAAGCAGTGTCCTTGACTGTCTGACAGCAAAAATTATTTTAAAATTAGAGAACTTGAATGCTGCTAAATACAGTGTAGATAAATTGTGTTCAGGGTTCAACTGTGATCACAATGTATTTCCTAAAGTGCAGTGCTGGAAAAGGAACCATATTCTTGCCTGTGGCAGATAAGTCTAAATATCTCCAGACACAGCAGTACAGCTGCTTTTCCACAGTCTGGGAATAAAGGAAAACAAAATGAAACAGATCACAGAGATCTGCAAAGCTGCTGTTGTTTGAAATTGTATTTAGCCCAGGGTAATACAGTAGGGAGATGGGGTGCAGCATTACAGGAGGTGGAACAGGAGATGGTCCTGAAAGGTTAACATTTCTAGATGTAGTAGCAGGGTCAGTACAATGTAGGAGAGCCAACAATGCCTGCTGACAGGTTTTTCTTAATGTAACTAATGTTTTAACAAGGCCCTTTATTTTAATTTTTTATTTTGTTAAACAGTTTTTGGATTTAAATTTTAAAAAGGTGAAAATTGGTGCAAAGATTAACTTAATAGTTTTCTGAGATACTCAGGGATAGTAGGACAGAAAAAAAAAAGCAGTGTATAGAGAAAAGTAACAGTACTTCTGACTCAGTTCCCATGCTGGAAGGAAAGAAAGCAATTCAATAACCTTCCACCACCCCCCTCCAAGGAGTGGTCAGCTCAGAAACCTGGGTTTGGACCCTTTATCCCACCCACCTTATAGACCAACAAACCATTGCAATGTATTCTTCTGAAAGTTACCCCACAACATATTCATTGAAGCTGTGGGGAAGGCAACATGAAGTCTTGGGGTAAAGGACACTCCATTCTGTTTCTCCCCTCACTTGTTGGCTTTGTTTACCTAGTATGTAAAAATAGACCTTTCTTGTCTTTGTCTGAAGATTGGACGGGACAAACACACCTAAGGCAGACCTATTTAACCAAGTCCACCTGGCATGCTTGGTTTAAGCACCCATTAGTCATAATTCTAGCATACGTTCAGAACACTTAATACTCACGATGTATATTTATCACACAAACATTAATGAAGAATTAGTTTTTCAAATGATACCTCATATATGGAAAATTATGGTGTGTACTGGGGTGATAGTATCATAATTCCTTCCACTGTAAAATCTAAATCCTTCATTTTTTGGTTTTTCAAATTCCCAGCTTTTACAAAAGCTACTTAATCAATTTTAACTTTTTTTCACTCAGTCTGGACTGCTCAAATACATGAAAATACTGATTATATGAAGAAAATCCAAGACATTACATTATTAATCTACATGTAAATATGATGATGTCAAAGTAACACAATATAGTGGAAGTTACACACCCATCAATAGACATGTATGTTCATGCTCAAACAAACCACGGGAACTCTGCAGACCCTGAATCAGGAGAGATGATTGCTTGGTAACCTCAAGTGATAAGCAAGCGAATCAATTGAGTTATATGCAGTATTACTGTATTATAAAAGTGCATAAAGTGAAGTCTTCTGAAAATGATATGCTGTGATTAATATTACTGAGAAATTTCTATATTAAACTATCTGAAAAAATATGGATTATTTACTTAATGATATTACATTTTAAAGTCTGTGACCAAATTAGGGAGAAAGAGATTCCCACCCAGACAGAAGGCAGCTATTTACCTGTCATCTATATAAAGTATGATTATATGTGGAATAAAAAGAATGGAAGGTTCATTTCCATATAGGGGAATGGGAAGTCCATAGGAAGGGCTTCCTGCCTCTTGGAGTAAAGTCATAGCTTTGGAAGATACAAGCAAATACAAAAATCCATGTTTGGCATTCATCACTAGACAGGTACAAGGGAAAACAACTCTAGCAAGCTGAGAAAGATGGGTCTTTCAGCTAAAATGTGGCTGAAGACTCTAAATACATGTAAGACTCTTACTTAGGCAAAGAACTTTCAATCCAAGAAGATAACGAAAGCCATCTCTGTGTGCTTCTCTGGAAGGTCCTGACTGAATGAAAGTCAGCCCTGGCTGAGAAGGAAGATTGGTCAGAGGAACTATCTTGAACAATGACTTTACCTTACTGAGATTAAGTTTTAGATGTGTGTGTTCACTTTTATTTGCTTGCAACTCTTTCTAATTTTATTCCTTTTACTTGGCATCGCCTAACCTCTGTTCTATTAATAAGTGTTTTATTTATACCATAAACCAACAATCTGAAACTGGCTTTGTTAAAAGCCAACTTCCCATGTGCATTGGCTCCTGGAAAGTCAATTCTCCCCCCCCCCCCCCCCCCCCCCCCCCCCCCCAATTTAACTGCTGAGATTTTCAGTGGTTACATTGGTACTTAAACACATTTTAACATTCCTAGTGGATAGTGACTTAGGCTGGGAGCTACAGCAGAAAAGTATTGTAAGACACCCAAAGTTGCAGGACAAGTAGTGATACCCCTTCACTGGTGTGGATTGCACCCCTAATCCACAACAGGTCTATTAGATAAAGTAAATTAAGGAGGAAAAGCATTTTGCTCTCTACAACTGTGCTTGGAGCCTTTCAGAGAATGAACCTGTGTGATCTGCTGTAAGTTTTGTGCCATCTCACCTCCCAGCTAGCAAGGCCAATAAAACATTGACATGAATGTTGGAAGCACTCATGTAACACAACAATTTAGACCTTTAAAATCCCTGCTCAACTGCCATCACATCTAGTAGTTTCTTGAATGTCCACTGGTGGTATGCACATAGCCAACTAAGCCTGGCAGGATTCTCAGATTAGGCATTTTCTCCCCCTCCCTCCAATCTATCTCATCCACAACAGCAGGCATGCTCTGAGGCCACCAGAGAGCATGCCTGCCAGATCAGGTATCTGCTCCCTTGGTAGCCAGTTGTTCAGTGGTTAGTGTTCAGGATGTGGCAGACCGCAGTTGAAATCTCCACTTACCAGGATGTGGAACAGGCACTTGAACCTATGTTTCTTGCCTCCGAGAGCCATAACCCCTGGGGCATTAGGGGGTTGATCTTGTGATGAAGCTGTTCCACTTTGTATTAAATATCTAGATCAGTGATTCCCAACCTTTTTTGGCTGGAGGAACACCTAAAATAATTTTTTATATCCCGAGGAACCTCTATCTATGAAAACGTTTGCTTGGCCAGAAAACATTGACAGCGGGGAGCGCAAGTCAATTACTGCTAAATAACTGTCAAGAAAATGTATTTGTAAAGAGCTGTTATATATATATATATAATATATGTCAGCTTACATTGTAAGAAATTTTTATTTATTTATTCCACGATTTCGCACAGAACCCTGATTGGGAAACACTGATCTAGATCTTTATTGGGCCTGTGAGAGTGAAATGATTTGGGCTGTCTCCTAGGAGACCCTGGTTTTAATCCCTGTACCAATAAATATTTTATACAAAACAGAACAGCTTCAACAGAAAAGATTCACATTCTCATTCAGAATGCCCTATTTGTAGCTCAGTAGTTAGGGCACATCAGTGAGGGGCACCTGGATTTACAGGCAGAGTGGGGGATTTGAACTGGCTTTATCTGCTGGGTGTTGGGGATAACGATGAGGTCTCCAACTTGTTTGAGAGGCTTGACCTGGTTTAGGTGAATTTGAGGGAGAAGGGGGCCGTTCCCGCCAGTTCAGAATTAGGTACCTGAGCCCCGTTGCGGGGCAGGGATTGGACCATGCCATTCGGCATGTGCTACTGGTTAGTTTTCTGGTTTCTGTGAATTCCATCCTTTTGGAGCATCTCTCGCCTCCTGTGCATTATAGAAGAAGTTAGGGTGCCCAATTCTGGAATGAGGATTGCACTGGATGGCAGAGCACCTAAAGACAAGCCACTGTACTGCCAAACCAATGTACTCTTTGTGGTTACAGAACCTCTTGCACAGCATTCTCAAACTGTGGGATGGAACCCCAAAGTGGGTGGAAGCCCTCTTAATGGGGTTGCCAAGACTAGTTTAGACGTGGTGGGGCCTGGACCATAGGCGAAGCCTGACACCCTCATGACCCGCAGCCAAAGCTGACGCCTGAGCCCCACCAGCCAGCTTCAGCCATGGGTAGTATAGCTTGGATTATAAGCCTCTGCCCCCCTCATCCCACCGCTGGGCCTGGGGCATTGGCCTTGGGTGTGCTCAAGCTTTGGTCCCCCCCCTCCTGAGGTTGTGCAGTAATTTGTGGTGTTAGAAGGCAGTCACAATGCAATGCAATTTGAGAACCCTTGCTGTAGCACAGGGGTGGCCAACCCATTTAACCGAGAGCCAAAACAGTGGCAGAAAAAATGCAAGGAGCTACACCAGAATTGTCAAACCAAAAAAAAAAAAAAAGCCCCCCAGAACAAAATTGTTGAGCAAAAACAAAAAATTCAATTTTTTTTAAAGGAGGCTGCCCCTTTAAGATGGGTGCCATTTTTAAAACCCTGCAGCTCTGACCTGGTAAGCACAGGCAAGGCAGGGACCGTTGGGGGGTGGCCGTAGGTGCAGCTTTGCGAGCCGCAGTTTTGCGAGCATGTGGCTTGCGAGCTATGGGTTGGCCACAGCTGCTGTAGCGGGATCAGACCTGAAGTATATGCGCAAAAGACTGAAAACATGGCATATCAGGAATGTACTGTTATGTTGCAAGGAAGCTTTATGCTACATCCAGCCTAAAATGTTCTTCTGACTCTTGCAGTGCATCTGTTCTCACTCACCTTGTGTCTAGTTGAGAATGGTTGAAGATCTGTCTTTTTGGAGTTTGTGAGGTGTGGGAGGTTTTTATTTGGTAAAAATGAAGTGGAATCAAATTAGCACATTCATTTTAAAATTAAAAACAGTCTCTGGCTATGTTTTCATTTACTATTCCAAATATTTGATCATATACCATTTTTAAAACTAACAAAAGGGTTTTCAGTCACTCACCTGAACCTGTTCTTTAAGTTTAAGGATAAACTTTCCTGCTCCCTTCCACTTGCTTTGAGCCTGAAATACGCACTCATGATCAGAGAGAATTCTCTGTGATGGTTTAGCTGTTGAAGACTTTTTGTTCGTTAGCTCTTTGGTCACCTCCTCCAAGAGGACGTAATCATTTGGGTTAGGATTGCTTAGAATGCTGTAGGAATACTTCGCTTTACAAAGAGTCTGTTAAAAAAAAAAAGACAAATTAAAGACATAGTAACCCCCCTGTGTTTTGCTCAGTCCAAACTTGCAGACGCAAAAGGCTTCTTTGCTGAGTATCTGTTCCATTACCTGAGACCAAAACTCAGTTAACATTTCTTGTATGAAGCCACCTCTAGCAAATTAATACGGAACTTAGTGGAAACAAGAAAAACTGAAAAGCTTTTTACCTGTTGTATGACATCCTGTGCTGTGCTAAAGCGCAGAGCTTTTATGACTGTGCGAGGCTGCTCTGGGGAAACATCATGCACTTGAACAAAGAAGCTGTCATCTTCAGAGATAAAATTTGCATCTTCTTTCTCTTCTTGAAAAAAGTTTCTCTCACTCAAATTCTGTAGAAAAATAAAGAAAACAAAATTATATTTAGTTGAGGAAAGTCACCAAATGGTTGGATTTTTAAAGGCTTTTACATGATATAACAGGAATGTTAATGCACTTTAATTCCCTAGAGCAGACTGCCACGTCTCACTTTCTGCCAAATTGTAAAGGTGTTTTGATGGTGAGTGGTGTCCAGTGTTCCTTCTAATATTTTCGATCCGTGGGCAGGCTGAATTTTTTTGGGTGGGATGAAATTTCTTATGTGCAACACCAATATTGAGATTTTAAACAGTCCTTATGTATGGAATATAATATATTAAAATAAGAGATAGTTAACAAGGAGAAATGGTTATGATATTTAATATGAAATCAAATGAAAATGAAAATTAACACTACCCGATGGCTGTGTCTAGAGTGGCAACTTTTTCCGCAAAATCATCTGCTTTTGCGGAAAAACTTGCCAGCTCTCTATACTGGCTGCTTGAATTTCTGGCAAAGCACTGACGATCTCATGTAAGATCGTCAGTGCTTTTCCGGAAATACTATGCTGCTCCCGTTCGGGCAAAAGTCTTTTTCCGAAAGACTTTTGCGCAAAAGGGCCAGTGTAGACAGCACAGTACTGTTTTTTGCAAAAAAGCTCCAATCGCGAAAATGGCAATCGGGGCTTTTTTGCGGAAAACCGCGTCTAGATTGGCCACGGACGCTTTTCCGCAAAAAGTGCTTTTCCGGAAAAGCATCCTGCCAATCTAGATGTGCTTTTCCAAAAATGCTTTTAACAGAAAACTTTTCCGTTAAAAGCATTTTCGGAGAATCAAGCCAGTGTAGACGTAGCCTTAGAGTACATGTATCATCATCCTTTCTAACAACTCAAGCTAATAAACATACCAAAATGCAGATTGTCCACACATAGCTCAGCTTTAAGATGTTACACAAACCTATGCATCAACTAGAAATAGAATTTGCAAAGAGAGCATGACTACACAATAGTTACTGACATGGGAAAGAAGAGTAAAAGGCATTCACTAAGGGTGTGTCTAGACTACAAGGGTTTTTTGTAAAAAAGTGACCTTTTTTTGGAAAAACTTCCCCTGCATCTAGACTGCTGCTGCATTCTTTCGAAAGTAAATCAAAAGAATGTGGCAGTTTTTTCGACCGCGGAAAACCTCGTTTTATGAGGAATAATGCCTTTTTTTGAAAGTGCTCTTTCGAAAAAAGGCGCTATGTAATGCAAACTGTGTTTTTTCGAAAAAGAGCATCCAGACTGCCTGGGTGCTCTCTTTTGAAAAAAGCGGCTTGCTTTTTCGAAAGTACTGGTTGTAGTCTAAACACTCTTTTTTGAAAGAGGCTTTTTTGAAAGTATCTTTCGAAAAAGCCTCTTTTGAAAGAGGCTTGCAGTCTAGGTGTAGCCTAAGACTTATATTATACAGTGTCTCTGGGGAATGTTTAGGATCCATGCTATAGAAGAACAAGTGAAAGAGACCTGTAAAAACAGATAAAAGGTCTCACTTTCACCTTCTGTGTGTTGCCAACTAAAAAAGCAGAAACCCTAGAAAAAACAAACACATGGCTCCAGTGTTTGTAGACAGATGTATGTTTCAGAGAGCTTGCAAATAAGGTTTCATCCCACACAACAATTAGCATCTCCCTAGTACTTGCTACTTCTGACACATAAGAGCCAGAACTCTACCACAACTTAGCACAGATCTGGCCTTAGTGCAATACATTTTACCATGGATTAATTAGTAATACAGGATTTTAAAAAATCATTAAGATCAGAGTTTTAGATATCTGCAACATTCAAAAAAATTGATAAAATAATCTTTTTCTTTCTTACCGTAAGCCATTAACACCTATGTAAACTTTGTTTGAAATGTAATCATGCAAATGTCCTGGCGCACACACCCCATGCAGCCCGCTTTCCCCACACTCAGCCAGAGAGGACTGTACCAAGTGAGTCAGAACACCCCAAACAAACTCCTCACTGCACAGATGCAAGCACCACCCACTCACACTCTTTCCTCCACGTACCTCTGTGCAATATGCTCACCTCAGCCTAGCTGGGGGCTGGTATAAAATCCTGCTTCTCAAAATTGCAGGCACAAACAGGCCTCCAGGACACACAGCACAAACAAACTTGCTACCCCTCCTCCATCTCACCTCAATGCCAGCACCTACCCAACCCCTCTTTCCCTCACCTACCTCATGCAGTCAGCCCCTTACCTCCCCCTTCCCAGCTTAAGAGACTTGAGGAGAGTGCTGAGTTTCTGCCGCTCTCTCCCATTCAGACGGGACTCTTCAAACTCCACTCCCATCTGACTCCATCCCCCCCAGCCAATTACTCCCTCTCTCCTCCCCCTTCTCCTCCTCCCCCCAACCCCTTATTCCCTCCTTATCTGCTCTGGGAGCTGCTCCATTTCAAGCACCAGCAGCTCCATTCAAAGCTGCTGCTTAGTGAGATGTTCTTCCCCCTGCTGGTCAGCTGAGCTCCCTGCCTTTGCAGGAGCTCTGAACCTCTGAGCAGGGCTCAAAAAACGGCTGCACAGCTTACAGGGATCTTTGGTGGTGTCCCATGAAGACTAACAACCTTCACACTAGTTGTCAACTGTGATTTTAAATGGATTTTGACCAATGTTTTCAGAAGTGATGGGCTCATACATTAACTTAATATATTTATTTTCTCACACAAAACTTAAACTGAATTTAAACCCCCAAGCAAATGTTCACTTCATAACCTTTTGCTTTGTGGATGATGCAATAAATGCATCAAAATAAGATTGGGTGGGCCTACGATAAAAGACGCGCAATAAAAATTTTATTAAACCAAGCTGCAAGTGTAGAAACACAAAGGGGTAAAAATAATGTCTCTGCAAATTCATCAGATAACATTTGCACTGACAGAACTTTTTATTCTCAAGCATCCCAAGAACTTTTCCACTTAAACTCCCATAAATTGTGTGTATTTTTCTAAAGATGCAAATGGATTGGTATGGTTTCTCACATGAATAATGTTCCAATTAAAGAAGTGCCATTGAGTGCTGAACTTATCAACAGGAGTTTCATATGGCAGTGCTCCTGAAAACCAGATCATTTCATTAGGTGCTTTTCTACTTCTGATTTTTCTCTCTGAACCCAAACTCCTCATAGATGTCCTCCCAGCAGCTAAAACTGACTTTCCTCTAGAACCTCACCTATGTCTTCATTTTGTCACTGACAACTTCACCATTTTCTCAGTTCAAGGTCCTTTATCTCTCTATATATATTAAAGAAAAAATGTCCAGTGGGGCAACAGAGTGATGTCATCACATGACTCTACATTGCCCTACTCCCCAGCCTCAAGAGAGTCCCCAGAAGGGGAAGAGGCAGCCATGACTCAGGGTTCTCATCCCCGCCTTGGGGGGGGCACACCTGGCTCCTCTGAAGGAGGGCCTGGGGAAGGTAACAGTGGCTCCTTGCTGTGCTACGGACCCTGAGGCTCCTGGATCCAGTAAAGAACCACCCACATGTGCCTGGAGCTCCAGCCTGGACCCCTCCCCTACTCCCGCAAGATTAGCACGCAAGCATCAGCAGAGTGGGGAGAGAAGAAAACCCCAAGGCTCCCTCCCCTCCCTAGCAGCTGGGTCTGACGAAGACCTTGGCCCTTCCCTCCCTGGCAGCCGGGGTGGGGGGGAGAGGCCAGGGCTGGCATGGCCCCCGGCAGCCAGGGGGAGAGCTGTGCTTGCTTACTCCCAAAGACTGGAGTTGGCGAGTGTAGTGAGCAGGGGGCACCGCCCCCTAGCCAATGTAAATAAAAATAAGCCTTGCTGTCTCTATAGCATACTCTTGTTAATAGCTGCAATCTAGTTTTCCGACAGCTATGTCCCTCATCTGCCTTACTCCTTTCATTCCTTATATTTGACACCCCTCCATATCAAATCATTGTTAAAAGTCTTAAACTCCTTCAAGGTAGGAGACACTATTTTCTGTACAGTTCCCAGTATAATAACAGCTTGATTCTGATTTATACAAATACTAAATGATGATTACATTTCAGAGATCAACAGGGCGGTATGAAGTTGTTACACAGATTCTAAATGGTAGATGCATAAAACTTGACAGTGCTCAGCTGTCTTCTGTGAATTCTGTGTGGCAATAAGATTATCTTCCAGTTAGCAAATAGGTTAGCTCTTAAGTCTCCCTCTCCCTCTTGTGATCATTATTTTTAGCTATGTATGTAAATGACAGTTTTTCCAAAACAGACTTACTTCCTCTTGGGTTTTAAAGATAATTCTTCCAACATATCCTTCTTCTGGGAACCAGCTGTTCAAAAGCTGCACTAACCCTTCCTCAGGACCAATCACTCTCTGGAATGGCGGTTTCCTGAACTCAGTCTTTTCTTTGGATATAAAACATTTTTCCTCCATCAGAAAATAATCTAGAGTACAGGATTCAGTGCTTTTTGTGGTAGCCAAAATCTGAAACAACACACCACGTACACAACTATTAGAATGCTAGACATAAACAATGCATGTTTGGCAGCTATGAATGAATGTTTATGAAAAAACTGTTATGATCAATTATTTAATTCTGGGGTATAGATAAGTATTTCTAATGTGTTATTCATAACTAACATACAGATCTCTTTAGACAACCCAAACTGTTCAACTAGTTGAATTTATGTCTGTCCGGACAATTAATAATCCCAGGATTTTCTCACTGCTGAAATAATGCTTGTTGAGTTAAAGCAGTTTTAGGATTTTTTACTCATGAACTAAGACCGTTCAACTGTTACTCTGGAGCAATTCATAGTATATACAGGCAGTCCCCGAGTTACGCGGATCCGACATAAGTAGACCAGGGAGAGGAAGCAAAGCGGCGGAACACGTGGGCAGTGGACAGGGCTGTCCGCTGCCCACGCGCTCCGAGGCTTGGCTCTGCTTTGCCCCACCCCCGTCCCCCTGGTCTGCAGACCAGGGGGACGGGGGGGGGGGGGCAAAGCAGAGCAAAGCAGAGCCAAGCTGCGGAGCGCGCGATCAGCTGACAGCCCAGACTCATCTGGGCTGTCAGCTGGCCGGGCGCTCCGCGGCTTGGCTCTGCTTTGCCTCTCCCCCCCCCGGTCTGCAGCCCAGGGGGACGGGGGGGGGAAAGCAGAGCCAAGCCGCGGAGCGCGTGGTCAGCAGACAGCCCATATGCGTCTGGGCTGTCTGCTGCCCGCGTGTTCCGCCGCTTTGCTCCCCGTCCCCCTGGTCTGCAGACCAGGAGGACGGGGAGCAAAGCAGAGCAAAGCCACGGAGCCCGAGGGCAGCGGGACAGCCATGGCGCGTCTGGGCTGTCCCGCTGCCCCCGTGCTCCGTGGCTTTGCTCCGGACACCTGTGGTACAGCAGCTGGGGCGCTGCCAGTTGGTCCCGTAGCGCCGCTCTGGGCGCTACTGGACCAACCGGGCAGCACCCCAGCTGTTCTGCCCCAGGCATCCTGATTCAGCCACTGCTGGTCAGATTCAGCAGGGGCTGAATCAGGACGCCTGGGGCAGAGCAGCTTGGGTGCTGCTGGGTTGGTCCAGTAGCGCCAAGGAGCGGCGGCGCTACTGGACCAACCCAGCAGCACCCCAGCTGCTCTGCCCCAGGCATCCCCAAGTCAGCCGCTGCTGAAACTGATCAGTGGCTGACTACAGGAAGCCCCTGCCCCGGGCTCCCTGGAATCAGCCACTGATCAGTTTCAGCAGCAGCTGACTTGGGGATGCCTGGGGTTCTTAAGTTGAATCTGTATGTAAGTCAGAACTGGCGTCCAGATTCAGCCACTGTTGTTAACTGATCAGTTTCAGCAGCGGCTGAATCTGGACGCCAGTTCCGACTTACATACAGATTCAACTTAAGAACAAACCTACAGTCCCTATCTTGTACGTAACCCGGGGACTGCCTGTAGTCTTGCTCTTTATTAACCGCTTTTCTAGTACAGGCAGTCCCCGGGTTACATGGATCCGACTTACATCGGATCCCTACTTACAAACGGGGTGAGGCAACCCCGTACTAGCTGCTTCCCCCCAGCAGACCAGGGAGACGCGAAGCTAGGCCCCCCCCCCCCCGGCAGCAGACCAGGGAGATGCGGAGCAGCTTTTCTCAGCAGACACCTCAGCTTGAGAATAAAGGACTGAGGGAAGTGAGGTGTGGGAGAATAAAACTGAGCTCTGGAGAAAGGTTTGGCTAGAGTTTCCCCTACAATATGTACCAGTTCCGACTTACATACAAATTCAACTTAAGAACAAACCTACAGTCCCTATCTTGTACGTAACCCGGGGACTGCCTGTAGTATTTTCTCAAACTGACCCAATCACATAATAGCCAACAATACTCCAAGACAGCAACTGTTGTGAGGAAGGGATTTAAGTGGTAGATTCGACATTCTCATGACATTCTTTCTGGCTAGATCAGAAATACCTCTAGAACTGTCGGTCTTGTGGTATTTGGCCTTCTGCTCCTGCCAGGATTCTGAAGTATAGTGGGCAAATGTTACATTTAACCAACACTTTTCAAATCATGGCTCAATCTGAATTTTGCACAAAGCTTCAGATCATTCCTTATTTTAATTGATTCCTAATTATGATTGTCAGAGAGTTGCAGAAAAATTGGACTTAGGTTGACAACACATTCAGTTGGCACGTAATTGCACAGGTAGTGTGGAAGTTTCAAGACAATGCACTTTCTGTCCATAGACTGGGATTTGAGTCATTCTGCAATGTCCTAATACTGCAAAATCATGGATCACTCTTGCTTCATTTTAATATTGTGATATCCTTTCACACAGAAGATTATTATACCTTTTTCTTAAGAAACAGTTACCTATCTTATGATAGCTCTGGTTCTCTGAGATGTGTGATTTCTAAGGGTATGTCTAGACTACATGCCTCTGCCGACAGAGGCATGTAGATTAGGCTACCCAGCATAAGAAAATGAAGTGGCAATTTAAATAATCGCTGTTTCATTTAAATTAAAATGGCTGCCGCGCTGAGCCGTTAAGCTGTTTGTTGGCTCAGCGCACTAGTCTGGACGCTCTGCAGTCGACATCAAAGGCATTTGTTGACCGCCCCGTTATGCCTTGTGGGATGAGGTTTACTGGGGTGGTCGACAAATACCTTTGATGTCGACCACGGAGCGTCCAGACTAGTGCACTGAGCCGACAAAAAGCTGATCGGCACAGCGCGGCAGCCATTTTAATTTAAATGAAGCGGCGATTATTTAAATCGCCGCTTCATTTTCCTATGCCAGGTAGCCTAATCTACATGCCTCTGTCGCCAGAGGCATGTAGTCTAGACATACCCTAATATTCCACTACTGATGCCTATGAGTCCAATACACTTTTTCCCATGGATTTATATAGTGGCATTATATTTTCCTGTCCTACTACCTTTCCTTTCCCTAATGCATCCTAACATTCATTTTGCCATATCAGTCAAAAAAGGAGGAAGGTGAGATACTGCCTGGCACATAGCTAGTTACTGCTGGTTCTTGTGACCTTCTCTATAAGGCAAGTGGACATACTTACTTGATGAAGAAGCTGTGCTGCTGTAGTCTCTTCACTTACAGTGAAAACAGTAAAGGGTTCAGGGCCTGGAATTCCATGTATTGTGACCTTGTACGATATTGAGGCTCTTCTCTCCTCTGTGCTAAACAGCTGTGGAAAAGACATATAACATTTTTTTCAGATATACATTTATAGGTCACAGAAAAAGTGTATATAACATACTTCCTCTTAGTATGTTTTTGGGCTTTTAATTAGTTTTTGTTCTGCTGTTACCTATTGCAAAAGTGATAGCTAGTAGATTAATGTATCTGATATATCAAACAAAACATGACACCAGCAAATGGGATTAATAATACATTTTCAAAGAAATAATTTTTTTTAAAAGTCCAACACTGTAAGTTGTTTTATATATACCCCTGGAGAATTCCCTTCTCCTATTAGAATTCTATAATCTTCACATTTTTTCACCCACCTTAGCTCTCTAATATTGTGGGACCAACACAGTGACAACACCACCAACGGCCATTTCACTGCGTCAGACAGAAGCAGCTGCCTCTGACTTGCATCACTTTCGGTCTCAACTGAACTGTTAATGATACATTCATAAAGAAATAAGACACTGGACAGCTTTGCTCCCACCGATGTGACAAACACTGAATATGACTCAAGGATCTAGTTCAGTGATACTCAGACTGAAGCTCCTGAGCCACAAGTGGCTCTTTAATGTGCCTCCTGTGGCTCCTTGCAGCACATGGCTCCTTGCAGCACATGTTAAGACATCGAGTGATTTAATTATTAATCAATCTACATTAAAAGCATCCTGATTGGTTAATACTATGTTATTAACCAATTAAGTTATGAACTTATTTTCTCTGAGAATATACGTATTTGAGAAAGTATTTGAATCTGTCTGTGTCCATCCATCTATGAGTATGTTTGTTCAAGAACTCCTAAGCAGTAAGAGCTAGGACCACCAAATTTGGTACATAGCTTCCTCTTACCATAACTTAAAGCAAGGTAAGGATTTGGTTGTGCCAGGACAATGAGATGTGCATGGAATGCAACTGTTTCCCATCAAATGGAAAGGGAGGGGTGTGATAGCAGGAACAGTTATACCCAAGAATAACCACAAGGGGGCAACAAGCATGGGGATAGGTTTACCCCAGAATGACCACAGGGGGGCAGCAAGTTTCAGCCGCTGGCTGGCAGCACAGCCCCTGCCACCCTGGGGAGCAGCGGTTGGCTGGCCAGCATGGCCCTCATTGGCTTGGGCCGCCCATGGGGAGAAGCCACTGGCTGGGCTGCATGGCTCCCCCCATCCCATGCCAACCCTGGGGAAAAACAACACTCCACCTAGCTCTGGGAAGAAGCAACTGTCCAGGCTGTGTGCCTCTCTACCATCCTGCCCTCGGCCGGCCCTAGAAAGAAGCCACACCTCCTCTGGGCCAGACTTGTGGAGAAAAGTTGTGTAGCTTGAAAGCTTGTGTCCACCAAGAGAAAGTGGTCCAATAAAATGTTATCTCACCCATTTTGTGTCTCCAATGTACTATTGCAGTTTATTTGTCATTTAGAACACATGAACAAATATATTTGATATGCACATAAAGTAAATTACCAAAGAAGTAGGCACAACATTCCCAGGGGGATTTTCTTCCATCCTCCGACTATTTATGAATAAACTTGAGATTTCTAAGGCTTCATTGTGTAAGTTTTGTAGCTGGAGATGTCTATACCCTAAAATAATATGTCATTGGAAAGAGAAAACTTGTCAAGCATATTATGTTAAAGTGCAATACATGATTTATAAAGTTGAAAACTTGAGCATCTAAGATGTTGCTATGCCTGAACTATTAAGGAATGTAATGGTTTGAATTAAAATTCCTGTTTATGCAACAACATGGGCATGATCCTATGAAGTGCTGAGTACGTCTGGAGACTGAGTACTGAAGTCTTTCCTTCTTTTGTGTTGAGACTATTTTATGCTACCACAGCAGCACAAGGAAGCCTTGGGATCAGCTTGACCACCCTCTTGAGGATTTTCTGGTTTAGAAAAAATCCTTTGTGACAGTTACTGTAGCAACCTTACACTTTGCCCATCCCCCCTTTCCAGCCATTGGTGCAGGGAGCATAGCTATGAAAAAGGGGGTATGGGTGGGACATCTTTTTGCCTCGTAATCACCACTTACTCGAATGGTTTCAGGGAGCAAAGTGTAACCAGCACAGCATAAACTGAACTGCACTGAAAATGCTCTATTTGACATCTGAGACAGATGGCCCCAGGACTGTATACATCTCACTGAGTGATGCTGAGCATTCTCAGCCATAGTTCAGGCTCAGTCTAGTCACTGGGTACCAGGTTAATGCAAACTGTATTTTACCTCTTTTTAGAGCCTTTAATGGAATGATCCTTTGAGCAGTTACAGCTGAACTGTTGTTTTCAACAACTGCAAATCTAAGAAAGACTAGATCCTCAAAATGAACCCTGTAGAGAAACTGTTCATTCCACATGGGGTTGAGAGTATTGCGATGAATGGGTTTTGTGCGGAAATGGCAGCTATCCAGAGACATCCCAAGTACATCAACTTCAATGCATGGACTTCCTGTGCTGTTGCTAGGACAAACATTTTGTCCAGACACAATCTGAAGCAGAGAACACAAAGTAACCAATTAGTGGATTGGGGTTTTTATGTTACATTTTCAAGTTAAATAACATTTATCATACTCCAAAGAACAATTTGTCAACATGCTGATCTAATTACAATTCTGCTTCAGTATTCTGAATTGCCAAGACAGTAATTTCAGAAATAGAGCAGCTTAAAACAAATACAATTACTAGTGTATCTTTTATCCGAAAAATATAACACACACGGAATAATTTGAAATTAAAGTTAATGCAAAAAATGGACTTGTAAATGGAATCTAGATAATAAGAGTTATATTTTCCCTCTTAGTTATCAGAGTTACTGCACTGGATTCATGGAGCTACTCTGATAAATGAGAGAATTTGACCCTAAATGCTCATAATTAAACAGGAATCAAATGTATCCTATCTCATATGTAATTTTTCTCAAATATCCCTCCAAAGGGACTAATTTCAAAACATCCAAATTTCTTACAAAACATTCTTTAAATAATATATCCTCGTTATACTACTTTTAAAAAGATTTAAGGGGTTTTCATTATACCCCTACTTATATTTATAAAAGTTTTTTCAGTAAGGGAGAGGTGAAGACTTGAAAATACCTAAGCATATGTGTAACTTTATTCAAGAGAATATAATGTTTGCAGGTCCTAGCTAACTGACACTACAATGGTATCACAAACTAACTGGGCCCTGTGAGTAAACTAGGCACAGTTTCCCTGTGTCAGAGTAGATGGGCTGAACTGAAATGATAAAAAGAGGACAGAGTTACACATGGGGCTATAAAGGCCTGTGAGAGGACAGGAAAATGGGGAAGTGATTAGAACATAAGAACATACAAATGACCATAATAGCCCAGCATCCTGTCTTCTGATAGTGGTTGGTTCCAGATATTCCAGAAGGAATGAACAGAACAGGTTAAGTCTTGAATGATCCATCCCTTTATGTCCAGTTCAACTTCTAGCCATCAAACATTTAGTGCCATTCAGAGTATAGGGTTGCATTCCTTACTATTTTAGCCAACAGCTATTGATGGACTTGTCCACCATTAATGTATCTAATTCTTAGTCCAATAATACTTTTGGTCTTCACAACAGCCCCTGACAATGAGTTCCACAGATTGTGTGTGTGTTGTGTGAAGTACCCCCTTTTCTTTGTTCTAAACCTTCTGCCTATTAATTTCATTGGCTGACCCCTGCTTCCTATGTTATATAAAGGGGGAAAACACTGTGTTCACTTTCTCTACAGCATTCATGATTTTATAAGCCTCTATTATATTTTCCTCAGACAGTCCTTTGAAATAAGTCTTTTTAATCTCTCTTTGTATGGAAGCTTTTCCCTATCCGTAATCATTTTAGTTGCCCTGGTCGCCACTTTAGCCAATTTTAATACACCTTTTTTTCAGATGAGGCCATTAGAACTGCATGGTGTGGGGATTCCATAAATTTATAGAGCAGCATTATGATATTTTCCTGTCTTCTTATCTATATCCTTTCCTAATGATTCTAACATAGTTAGCTGTTTTGACTGTCACTACACATTGAGCTGATCTCAGACAATTATCAACGATCTGTTTCTTGAATGGTATCAACCAATTTAGATCCTATCATTTGTATGCATAGTTGGAATTATGTTTTGTACTTTATATTATTTTGCACTTAACACTGAATTTCATCTACTATTTTGTTGCCCAAGTGACTGTGCGAAGGAACCATGGAGGAATAGTACCAGCTCCTGTGTTGGGTTGTGTATGTGTGTGAGACATAGAGAACATAGGAATAACATGAGGAAAATCAGTAGGCAAATGTGCTCAACATCTTACAAGTCTATGTACAAATGCAAGGAGTGTGGGGACTAAACAGGACGAACTAGGAATATTAGTACATAAGCTTAAATTTTGATTTAATTGTCATCTAATTCTTGGTGGGATAGTCTCATGACTTCAATATTGGTATAGAGGGATATCACTTATTCAGGAAGAACAAGCAGGATAAAAAGGGAGGAAATGTTGCAATATACATAAAAACATATCCACTTGTTTTGAGGTCCAGAAAAAGGTCAGAGATAGTACACTTCAAAATCTATGAGTAAAGATAAACAGGGAAAATTAAAGGAGATACCATGGTAGGATCTACTACAGACCACCAAATCAGGAACTGGAAGTTATGATTAGGTGTGTACCCACACTGGCCTGGCAAGACTCAGTGGGGCCAGATAGGTTAATTAGGCTGCAAGCCAGGGAGCCAGTGGAGGAGGAATGGGCTCAACGGGGCAGAAACAGGCAGCAACTATAGAAAGGCAGGTAGCTGGGCTGGATAACAGCTATGGAAGAGCAATCACATGGGAGAGGAGAGTATTTAAGACTGCAGAAAGGCAGGTTAAACAGACTTTCTAAGAGGAGGGAGCGGAAAAGCTGGCAAATCCAGGGTAAGGGGAGACAAACAGGAAAAAGCTCAGGGAAATCAGAGGCAGTACGGGCCAGCTGCATGTCATAGAATCCTTGAGCTGGAACCCAACGTAGAGGGCAGGCCTGGGTTCCCCTACTAACTACTGGGTAATGCCTCAGGGTGCAGGAGATGCCCACTAGGCAGCTGGTCCAGAAAAATTCATTTTCTCAGAAAGGAAAAGACTCAGTTATCTGCTCAGAGGGCCAAGCCACAGACTGGAAGCAGCAGCACTGAGAGTGCAATATTTAAAAAAATGCCCTGAAAACACACTTACTGTTAAAGAATATATAGCTGGCTCCACATTGTACAGATCTCGGTCTAATGGAGAAAATTGCTGGTACATTGCACAGTTCTTGTCCCACAGAACTGGAGGTTTCAAAACATACCCACAGCCGCCATTCGCCTCAAACATTGCTTCATTAAGATGCAAAGGGAGATCTGCAAAAGTAAAGTAGTCACAAATGAAAAAGAGTGACGATTCAATACAAAGCAGAATATGGTTTTTTAAAAAAATTACAGGTAACATTGAATTGATGGTATAATATTAAATTGGGGGGCAGATTTAATTTACATGAAAAAATAAGTATTTTTGCAGTTTCACTCATTCTTTAGTTTTTGCCTTATTTGGGACTTGGCCACACCCACTCACAATACCTAGCAAGCGTTTTAAATCTAGGATGAAAAAAACCTGATTGTGTAATTTGAAGACAGCTGAATGAGAAATTTTTATGAAAATCCAATAGGTAAGAAGCATAAGCTAGATAGAATATAGCTCAAAGATTTTAACCAACAGGGCATCAGTACCCAGACTGTATTCCATAAGGACTCACTTCTAGCAAAAGGTAATTCAGTGCTTTTGTATACTTAAAAAGTTAACATAAAATGATATGATGGCCATGGTACTATAAAAGTGCTGGATTCTAGTCAATTATAGTATCTATGGGTGCAGTGCTCTAAGTAATTCCATGTTATCAGTGAGACAGAAGACCTATCAAATTAGGTGCAGAATTCCAGTATTCTGGAAGCACTCATTCACATAGGGTTAGCTAGGGTAAAGGCTAATAGCTAGATTGCTATTAGCCTTAACATGGCTGCATGTGGAAAACTCCACCACACATCTCAAGTGGCCACATGGAATTTTAACCAAATCATTTCTCTCCCTTCTGGGTATAGTGCAGGGTCTGAATATTCTCTGCAGCAAAGAAGTACGTGAGAAGATTGTTTGGGCAGGAAGATGCACCCTTTCAAGAGCTAACATAAATTACCTCCCTTGGAACAAGAAGGGTGCAAGGAAATAAATTGTGCCCGTTAAGAGCCACAATTTCTCCCAGAGCTATTTCTGGAATGGTGTCCTTTTACATAGGCTGTGCTAATGGACACAATCTAGTCCCTATTCTTTACGAGGTACCACCGGGTGGGGTGGGATACATGTGTATGTGCACACTCAAAACTTCACTTCAACCACAATGTAGTTTATTGTACATGTTATTTGTGAAACCTGTTTAAATCTTTTTCAAGTACAGTATATTTGCCAAATAACCCAATATCTGTCTAATAAATCCACAAGTATAGATGACAGTAAGGTAAAAGAATATTATAGTAATTTAAATTAAAGCAACAATTTTACAATGTTTAAAATGTACACAAACATACATTACTAGAGGAAATATTCTACCCATACCATCAGTTTGGTAGTTAACAGCCACTAGCTGTATTCCATGGAGCCAGAATATAAGAGGATGGGGGTTTGAAGAATCAATGCGTGTGGCAGCAGGATATGTTCTCAACAGCTGACAGGTGGTATGCTCAATCAGTTTCTGAGAATACCGTCTGCACAGACGTTTGGCAGCATTCTCATTCAGTGAAGAGATATGATAGCACTTAGGCGTCCTTATGATAGCACTGAGAGAAGTAGTAGGGTTGAAAGGAGGAGAACAAAGTTCTTCCCAGGTTTGCCGAGCACTCTCAAAAGGACCTGGAAAATAAACATTAATATCCAATTATAGCTGCAGATCCTGAGACCTCAAGCTTCAGATTTTTTTTCTGTGATCTCTCCATAAATAAATATTCGAATATAATTTCCTTGAATTAAATTAGTACATATTTAATGTGGTATTTAATGTGCAAGAATATCTTAAAAGTGTGAAACAAATCTTGAATCTTAATTCATTGCTGGAAACCTTTATAATATTGCTAGTAGTACACTGCTGGGAATACAAATTGTTTACATGGAAAGAATATAAAATTTCTTAGACTACTATGTTACTTTCAAACTTTACTATAAAGCCTGCAGTAGAAGATGGAGGGCCAAACTCTCTGTTCATTTATATCCCTTGCAGCCCCACTCAGGTATGCACAAAGACTAAGTGCAGGATTCTGCCAAAAAACTAGGAGGAAGCTTTTCAAGGCATAAAATGGCAGTGAGCTGTTTTAATTGGCATTTGCACCTGTGAAAATCTCCTCTTGTATCTTTTAAGATATAAGCTTAACATTAATATACATCTTCAAGCTATAAGATACAAATATTTTAATTGTGAATCAATCACTCTCATCAGTAATTTTAACTGTTTTTACAAGTCCAGCACATTAATCCTATACTAACATTCATTCCATATGCTACAGTTGATGCTTTATAAAGAAGTTGTTGTAATAGCTTCACTGCTAGTAAAAAGTGATTCCAAAATGCAAGAGCAGCATGCACACAGTAAATAGTTTGATCTTTAACAACTTGATCTGGTGTATGTATTGGACTATAGTCATTCCACGTGACTGGTGAAAGAAGATGCTGACTTTACCTTTTCCAGATGCCTTGGCAAGTGTTGCTGGTTCCCCAGGGCTTAGTCTGCCAGGATTGTTGCCAAAAATGGACTTCCTGCTTTTTCTTTCCTTTCCTCTGCTAGAGCCAGATGGGTTCAGTGTTGACAAGCCTGTTCCCATAAAAGTAAAATAAATAAGCCAAAAATCATGACCAAGAGGGCATGACATTTTCCATCCTTTTTTACTTTATTCTTTGGGGCACTTATACTAACGTAGCACACACGACAACTAGCATATTATTCCCAGTAACTGACTCTATTTATGGTCATCTAGAAGATGATATACGATGTAACACAGAAAAAAAATCTTTGTGATATAACCGTTGCCTGAGATTTATTTTTGGCTGGAGAGCAGGAAGTGATTATATTACAGAATAGTCCCAATGACTCTCAAAACAAATTCTACAACAATCACAATAAACTCAGACGTAAAAATAATGTGACCTGTTTTGAGATACTCAGATGAAAAACAGTATAATAAATATTTCATATACATATATTTAAACAAAACAATCATTAAGGATAAGATCTAAAGTCCACTGAAATCAATGTAGTCTATTTCCACTTATTTAAATTCCTTTCCATTGACTTCAGTAGGTTTTGGTCAGAACTAACTGAAATACAAAGTAAATATGCAGTAACGAGGTCTTTTGACATCAGCACAATTCATGAAAGCAAGGTGCACCATGACATATTTGTACTGTACATTTTTCTTATTTTTATTAAAATTTGAAAAAATAACTCGTACACAAAGATGTAAATGGAAAACTTATGTTACAATAGAGGAAAATACTGAAATTACATTACAAATAAACACTTTAACTACTAATTTGAAGTTCCATGGAAATTGTATTATAGCCCCACTGAATGCTCAGCCTATTTCAGTTTAGCAATACTTGAGTCCTTCAAACCTCTTGCACATACTTAGCGAAATTAAGCACATTATTTCAATAGAGCCCTTCATGGATTCCCAAATTAAATAAGAACTAATTCAAGGAAATCCTCTGGTCTATGTTATACAGGAAGTCAGATGATCACAGAGTCCCTTCTGGTCTCATGCTCTATTATTGGCTTCCTTAGAAACAGCCAAACTGTAAGGCTATGTCTACACTGACACCCTTTTCCAGAAATGCTTAAAACAGAACAGTTTTCCATTATAAGTATTTCCGGAAAAAGCACGTCTACATTGGCAGGATGCTTTTCCGGAAAAACACTTTTTCCGGAAAAGCGTCCGTGCCAATGTAGACGCGCTTTTCCAGAAAAAAGCCCCGATCGTCATTTTTGCGATCTGGGCTTTTTTGCGGAAAACACTACTGGGCTGTCTACACTGGCCCTTTGCCAGAACAGTTTTCCGGAAAAAGGACTTTTGCCCGAATGGGAGCAGCATAGTATTTCCGGAAAAGCGGCTGATTTCTTACAGTAGATCATCAGTGCTTTTCCAGAAATTCAAGGGGCCAGGTAGACAGCTGGCAAGTTATTCCAGAAAAGTGTCTGATTTTCCGGAATAAGTGGCCAGTGTAGACACAGCCTAAGTGTAAACCACAAACCAAGTAAAAGGAAACAGAGGGAAGAAGGTTGGACCTCCCTGGTCTGGCACCTTCAGTACCTGACCAGTCCTGGATGAGGGAATTTGCCAGACAACGGGGGGTCCCCTGACACCTGCCCCTCTCCACTGCTGGCTTCACCTGCCCCAGCAAGGCTACCTGCTAATTAGCCCAAGCTCTGGCTCCACTGCTGGCCGTGTGGCACGCTACCCAATCAGGCTGCCGCAGCTCCAACCCCGCTGCCAGGTGGCACATAGCTCCTAACTGCGCTGCTTCTGCTGGGTTGCCATGGCCCTGGCCCAGATTCTGTTGGGTGGAAGCCAACCACAATCATAGGGTATGTCTAGACTGCCATGTAGATGAGTTTACTAGACATAGGAAAATGAAGCGGCGATTTAAATAATTGCCGCTTCATTTACATAAAAATGGCTGCCACACTGTGCCGATCAGCTGTTTGGCTGCACAGCGGGGCAGTCTGGACGCGCCGCGGTTGACAAGGGAAGCCTTTGTCGACCGCTTCAGTAAACTTCATTTCACGAGGCATACCGGAGCGGTCAAGAAAGGCTTCCCTTGTCGACCACACCGCGTCCAGACTGCCCTGCTGTGCCGCCAAACAGCTGATCGGCACAGCGTGGTGGCCATTTTGATGTAAATGAAGCGGCGATTATTTAAATCGCTTCTTCATTTTCCTATGTCTAGTAAACTCATCTACATGGCTCCGTCGACAGAGCCATGTAGTCTAGACATACCCATACTGCCGCTGTCAGCGCCACCTGGGCCCAGGATACTGCACCCCGCCACCGCCCAGGCTGATGCAGCCTCAGCCAGGCTTCCCCTCCTGAGCTGCTATAGTCCTGGCTCAGGCTGCCCTGGGACAACCGCTGCCCAGGCTGCTGCAGCCTGGCTGTTACCAGACTAGATGGGCTGCACCACACTCCCAGCTGCTAGCCCTCCTGCTCTGGGGCGCTCTTTTCCAGGAACATCCATGGTCATGCTGGACCATGGATGTTGCTGGACTAGAGAGTCCCGGATTTGGAAGGTGCAACCTGTATACATTAACAGCAGAACCACTTCTGCTACTTCAGGACTATATTACTCAACCCCCACCCAACTGTCCTTTCCCTTCTCTGGAAGAAACTGATCAGAAGTTCCACAGAATTATGGATCCACTAGCTTTGTCCTCGTTGCTTCACTGATCAAACCCAAATATTCTCTATTGGCTGGAGTCTGTGAAGTGCATCTTCTTGTCCTCTTGCTGCACAGTGATTAAGGACTCTATGTCCCCAAAAGGCAGGACTATTCCCAAAAGAGAGGACGTATAAAAGTTAACTTAGCAAAGTACCCTTTATGGGTTCTAGTTATGTCTATAAATGTGGTCCTCCCTGTGAAAGGAACTGATTTTCTCATTTGTTCTAATTATGTTTTGAATTAAAACAAAGGAGTAATTTAATTATGCAAGTGAGTATTTATTTTTATTGCATTTTAGGGACATTTCACAAAGTTCATAGAATCATAGAATACTAGGACTGGAAGGAACCTCAAGAGGTCATCGAGTCCAGTCCCCTGCTCTCATGGCAGGACCAAGTACTGACTAGACCATCCCTGATAGATATTTATCTAACCTACTGTTAAATATTTCCAGAGATAGAGATTCCACAACCTCCCTGGGTAATTTATTCCAGTGTTTGACCACTCTGACAGTTAGGAACTTTTTCCTAATGTCCAACCTAAATCTCCCTTGCTGCAGTTTAAGCCCATTGCTTCTTGTTCTATCCTCAGAAGCCAAGATGAACAAGTTTTCTCCATCCTTCTCATGACACCCTTTTAGATACCTGAAAACTGCTATCATATCCCCCCTCAATCTTCTCTTTTCTAAACTAAACAAACACAATTCTTTCAGCCTTCTTTCACAGGTCATGTTCTCTAGACCTTTAATCATTCTTGTTGCTCTTCTCTGGACCCTCTCCAAATCTTTCTTGAAATGCGGTGCCTGGAACTGGACACAATACTCCAACTGAGGCCTAACCAGGGCAGAGTAGGGCGGAAGAATGACTTCTCATGTCTTGCTCACAACACACCTGTTAATGTATCCCAGAATCATGTCTGCTATTATTACACAGTTATAAATCTATGTAATAAGATGTTTTGAGTAATTGAAACTATATGAAAGATGAAAAAGACTACTCTCTGCTAAGAAGAAAATAATGTTCAGCTTGAAAGACAATTACTTAGCTGCAGATTTTATTAAGGGAACAGCTAAATTAAAAATCACAAATCTTGTTTTTTATCTTGCCATTATTACAAGTAACACCTAGCATTTATAAAACTAAAATTAGACAATTTTTTTTCTAATTTTTCAGTTAGTTTACCTTGACTTTGTGTATATTAATTTCAGAGTATATTTCTTTTTGTATTAAATTCTAATGTGTAATAGTTACCAATATTTTTGTAGAGAATCAGTCTACTAAAGAAGCTGAATTCTCATTTCAACTATCAGTAATGAATGGTTAATTTCCAATTTAAAAATGAGTTTGTGTACAGAATGTACAGCATATTACTCAAAATACCATAATCCTCAGTGATCTAAACTGAGCAAATGAAAACAAGTAATCGCAATTTCAGTTCCTCCACCTCCTACTGTTTTCCAATCCCTATCTCTTCATCACTACAAAATGAAGCCACCCATCTATCTCTCTATCCTCCAGCAGATCACTGCTTGCTACATGCCTATCATGGGCCATTTTCTTCCTGCCATCCATCCACCTTACCTGAGCTGCTGGCCTGCTCTCCAGATGTTCTCTACTTCTGGTTCCATGCCAATTTCCTTTTAGCCTTCTCCCCAACATGACTTCTCTCTCTTTCCATTACCCAGCTGGTATTCAGCCCAATTATTGGGTCACAGGGGATGTAGATGATAATGCTGGGGTTCAGGTGAGAGGGAAGGCATCTGTCAGTGGTGAGATAAGCTAAGCTGGAACTTCCTCCTAAAGGGTGCATCTACACTGCACCATTATTTTGAGATAACTAGTGTTATTTTGAAATAACAATGTGAGCATCTACACCGCCATTCCGTTATTTTGAAGTAACGGACGGTTTATTCCCAAATCTATAAATCTCATTCTATGAGGAATAATGCCTATTCTGAAATAGCTATTTCAAAATAAGGCATGTGTAGATGCTCCACTGCTGCTATTTCGAAATAGCCCCTTACCAGGGCCATTCTAAGTTATTCCTCCCCAGTGCCTCCAAGGGCTCTAAATCGAGATAGCATGTCTACATTAGGGAAGCCTGCCTCGGACTAATTTTGAGGCTTTCCTACAGTGTATATGTGCTATTTTGAAATAAAGCTATTTTGGAATAACTATTCTGGAATAGCTTATTTTGAAATAGCAGTGCAGCGTAGACATACCTGAGTCCTGACCTGCTCTGCTTCCCAGAGGCTGGAAACTCTTCTTCTGACTGAAATAGCTTGCTCTCAGATGTCATTCAGGTAGGAATTACCTTTTTCTCTACACTTTAAGGACTGGAGTGCTTTCCCCCCTCCATGATAAATACAGCACATAGAATTATCACCCTGAGAATCCATAACTACAAAAAAGGAATGTGCCCTGCTTTCTACAGGTTGAATTCTGTAGTACAAGCAGTTACAATTAGATCAGTGTAATATCCCAAAGATTTAGAAAATGTAAAGCAATAAGCATGGGCAAAAATAAAAGCATACTTACCAGGAAATTTCACAGCTTGGCAATAGATAACAAGATCTGAGAGTTCGGGTGCTATCTGTCTACTTTCTTTTTTATTTTGTGGAAGATAAAATTCTTCACCCAGTTCCATGTCATAAACCTAAGTGAAAATTCAAGTAATGTATAATACAAAAGGTTTGGAAAATCAAAGTATTTTAGCACATCTTTTATATACACTTTTCTAATTCTCTCCAGCTTTTACCCGTTTTCCTCACATTCACATCCAGGTCTCTTCTCAGACAGAGAGGCTTGGAAAGAAATTGTTGATGGCCTATGCTCCCATAGGAGCTAAGGGCAAAGAAGAAGAAGATATACACCCTTTATCATATTTAGCACACAGTTATATACTCAGGCATAATGGATTTACACATGCATTTATTTTTCCCATTTATTACCACATATTAGTGTTATTTATATTGCAGTATACAACATGCAAATACATCTAGATGACTTAAAAAATATGTCCCTAAGTTCTGACTAATAGCAAGAGCAAGGTCTAAGCAGCTCATTTGCATTCACTTAGATGATATTCAATGAAGACAAATGCAAAGTACTATATTCAGGAAGGAAATACCAAATACACAACTACAAAATGGGGGAAATGATGCTGGTGCTACTGAAAAGGATATAGGGGTTATGCTGGATCAAAAGCTGAATAGCAGTCACCGTGATGCAGATGCAAGAAAGGCTAATGTTCTGGGTTGTATTACCCGCAGTGTCCTATGTCAGACATTGGAGGTGATCATCCCACTCTACTCAGCACTCGTGAGGTCTAAGATGGAGTACTGTGGCTAATTCTGAATGCTAGACTTAGGAAAGATGTGAAGAAATTGGAGAGAGTTCAGAGAAGACCAACAAACATGACAAAAAGTTTAGAAAACCTGACAAAAAGTTTAGAAAAAAAGTTTTGAGGAAAAAAAAAGACTGAATGGGGACTGACAGCAGTCTTGAAATATGTTAAGGACTGTTACAAAGAGCACCGTGATAAATTGTTCTCCATGTCTAGTGAGGGCAGAAGAATAATTGATATGATGCAAGGGAGATTTAGATTAGATATTAAGAAAATATAACTAAAAGGGTAGTTAAACTCGAGAATAGGCTTCCTGTGGAAATTGTGGAGTCTCCATCAGAGGAGGTTTTTAAGAAAAGGCTAGCCAAATGCCTGCCAGGAAAAGTCATACCTCAACCTTGGGATCTAGACTTGATAACTTCTCAAGTTCTCTTCCAGAACTATAATTCTACAATTCTGATGACAGGTCTCCTCAAATAAAGTCATTCTCTACCTATCCCTGCCACATCATTTTCCACGCTATTATTTTAGCCTGCACTCTTGAAAACAGGAAACCAAGCATATGGAGGGCTTGACAGTTACTGGCAGTCAGTATGATACCCAGACCAGGTATCCCAAAGAACATAGCACCCAATTTGGTCACTTATTTAAGTGACTAAATAAATTGGTTCTTGAAAATGTGGCCTCTAGTACTTTACCTTACTTGTGCTCCCATGTAGCCTTTGATTACACTCACAGAGTGTAGCAGTCTTGCAATCCCTGCTCAACAATGACACAAGTAGTAACTGTACCCCTCCTCTCAATATGTCTAAGCAGGTTTTATGTCTGTCTGGGGTCTTATATTTTATCTATATTGTCTTTTTAAAAATTTTGTAAGCTACCTCAAATATTTTAAATAAATAAATAAGGATTTTTCAAACTCTACTATGAAAATTATCATTTTAGTAATTACTAGGGGGCAATACCCCCTGCTCGCTGTGCTCAAACTCCCACTCCTCTCTGGGGGAAGGCAACCCTGGCCACCCATCCCCGGCCACTGGGGAAGGCCAGGCCAAGGCATGGCAGCCATGGCCTACCCCGGCTCTCTCCCGCTGGCTTCTGTGCTCCCCTGAGACCAGGCCAACCGCAGCTCTCTCCATCCCAGCCACTGGAGTCTGGGCTGAACTGAGCTAGCCCTGACCCTCTGGCTGCTGGGGGGTGGGTGCATAGCTACAGTGCCTCCTGTGAGGGGGGAGGGCCACACAGCTCGTGGCCCCAGTGCAACTATGGAGAAGGGCAGGAGGAGGCAGGTCAGAGGAAGGGTAGGGCTGTGAGATGCCAGAGTGACATGATTATGTCACTCTGTTGTCCCATAGGAAACTTTTTTTTATATAGAGAGAGACAGAGATAAATGTATTGGCTTTCTTAAATGCATTATAGGCAGAGGGACTATATTTTGTCTTTGTTATGTGCACTGAATGCCCATGAACTAAATAGAAAAAGTAAAGACTGAGTTAGTACACAGTAAACCCGAGTATGAAAATAAGTGCTGATGAGCCCTGCATTTTGCATACATCATGAAGAATGTGTGTCACAAATGAATTCACACTGAAGTACAATAATATCTACTAACTTGTGTGGATTGGAGAAAAAAAATCTGATAAGCAGTGTATGTTCCATGGGTATGTCTAGACTGCATTCCTCTGTCAGCAGAGGGATGCAGATTAGGCAGGTCGACATTGCAAATGAGGCAGAGATTTAAATATCCCACGCCTAATTTGCATAAAATAGCCACCGCATTTTGATGACTCAGCACTTTGTTCACAAAAAGTGGCAGTCTAGAGGGGGATCTGTCAAGAAAGAAAGCCTTTTTCGACAGATCCCTTATGCCTCCTGCAAGAGCTGCAACTGGAGTAGGTCCCGGACCCAATACCTTCACTTATTGACTAATCGAGTAGTTGATAAAAATTATATAGACAACTCAATTAGCCAATTAACGGCATCTGACCATCCCTAAAATATATGGAACATAATAATAGAAAACCAAGATTTGTATAATTTCGATAGTGAGATGGACAGCCTGTTATAAAGAACAAAGACAGGGAAGCTTAAACAGAATTTGAAATAAGACTGAATTACTATAATTGTGAATGGGCACAATACTTCATTACTAGATATGAGACAGGTTAAAAATTTACTCTCAATCCATAATAAGGAGCACCACGTAGCAGTATTGGCCAAGTGCCAAATGAGGAACCATTGTGACCAAGTCACAGGATGCCATCTGACTCCACACTTCCTCTAGAGTGGTGCAGCATAGCTGTCTCCTGCAGAGGTCAGGGATGGGCTTGAGTTTTTACTATTATTGTCCATTGTTTTTTCCTAGATTGATGGGACTCTCAGATAACTGGAATTTTTAGATAACCAGAACACCCTAATAACTGTATTTAGTTTTATACTATTTTTCTCCACTAGCAAAGTTAGGGACTTGATCCCAAGCCCATTATAGCCAGTGGAAAGACTTCTAATGACTCCAATATGCATTAGATCACAGCCTTCAAACCTGTTTGCTCATTTTTATTGAGGTTGCAAACTGGTCTAATGAGTTCAATGTTGTGTCCAGAATAACCTCTGAATCCTTTTCTTGACCTGGATGCTGGATGTTTGTTTCATTCACCTTTCCTCCCCTGCTTCCAGTTATTTGTCTACTTTCAAGTGCATTTGCCATGTGATAGCGCAGTCACCTGAGCAAATCAAACTCTTTTTGAAGCTAGATCCAAATAAAAATGTTTTGGAGAAAAGAAAAGAAAAAGTACAACCTTTCCTTTATTGTTGTAAGTAATGCAATCAGTCTTCTTAATTCTCTTGGCAGTTTCTTCATTATATTCAAATTGCAGTTTATCACTGGATGATTTATTCTCAGGTCGGTCTTCCAGAATGTTATCTAGAAATGTATTATAGGTAAACAATGTGTGAGCCAACAATTAACTGCAGATTTTATTTCAACTACCAGTTGTTTTGGATAAAGCACCTAGTTTCATGTCTAAGCAACCAGCTGGTAAAAATAATGTATTTACAGAAGTTAAAGTTTTTGTCCTTCATTTCTTTTTAAAAGAATAAAAATTGATTCATGTTAGCATGTGGCTCTTCTATGAACCCTTCTACTCTGTCTTTTCTGTTCAGTAGATATTAAAACCAGAAAATCATTTATTAAAATATGAGTTAAAATATTCCACATTTTCTTTTGGAAATCAAGAAGCAAAGAAGCATTAGCTTGCCACCAAACATATTTTAGAGGTGATATTTTTGAACATTTTGAATTGCAGAAATTTATCATTTAATACTGTTTAGTCAGTAATCAGTAGTTAGCCAGTAATCATAATTTTAAAAAGGTATCTTCACATTTCAGACTTACATAACATAACATAAGAACAGCCGTACTAGGTCAGATCAAAGGTCCATCTAGCCCAGTAGCCTGTCCAGAACCAGGTGCCCCAGAGAGGGTGGACTGAAAACAATGGTCAAGTGATTTGTCTCCTGCCATCCTTCTCCAGCCTCTGACAAACAGAGGCCAGGGACACCATTTCTGTCCCCGGGCTAATAGCCTTTTATGGCCCAAACCTCCATGAAATTATCTAGCGTCTCTTTAAACTCTGTTATAGTCCTAGCCTTCACAGCCTCCTCTGGCAAGGAGTTCCACAGGTTGACTACATGCTGTGTGAAGAAGAACTTTCTTTTATTAGTTTTAAACCTGCTACCCATTAATTTCATTTGGTGTCCTTCAATTCTCATGCTATCCTCCATTCCATATACAAACTCTTCCTAGATGCCTGAGGCATTCTTCTCCATGAAAAGGAATCTCATGTACGTGCTAGAAATTTACCCTGATTGGTCCCCCAAAATAGAGTGATGTAGAAAAATGGCACAACTGTCACAATGGAAGACATTTTTGTTTAGTGTGAGTGTGCTTGTGTAGATAAATAAAACCTCCTAAGTGTGTCAGTAGCTAATGAAATATAAATATTTTGATGACAGTTTCTTTATGAATAAACAAGGTTTCATATGCAGCTTGACAATGATACCTAGTAACTAATGTATAATGACACAATTTGCATGTATTTTCTATTAATACAAAGGAGGTATCATATATTTACATACAACACTTAAGTTGGAGACACAGTGCTGAAATTCATGCAGTTAAGGCTTTTACCTTCCTGGCTGTTAGGAGCAGGAGAAGCATTAAGGACATCAGCTATAGGAAAACAGAGTCAGAAAAGGGATAAGAGTAAAGGAAATTAAGACATACAGCCAGAAAAAATGAAAATTAAGACTCAATTTTAAACTACAAGCATTATGCAAAACTGCAGCATTGCTAAAAATGAAAAGTGAAATCTTCTAAAGTTGATTATTTAGATTAGTTCTACCAAATATTACAATAGTTAAACCAACCAACAGTATAACCATTATATTAAAGCAGTAAAGCAAGCCACAGATAACATTTTGTACTGCACTGTGCAAAATTTGTTGACTTCTGATTTTTCCAATCTTCTCCTACTGGAACGTGTTTCAAGGACAACTTACAGTGGGCAATTTGTAATTTGTTCCTGGCTAATATGTAAGAAACATCTGCACTTGAACAGCATATTTTCATCTATGCTACCTGGAGATTCTGCTACACAGGGAGAATCTTCAAGCAGAAAATTAAGCAATTTTTCTAATTTTTGTGCACAAAGTGGTTACAGAAGGCACCAGAATTTGACCCATTTTCATATTCATCTTAGGAAAATCAGAAGTAGTCATTAAAAGTTATCTTAATACATTTTATTTTGTGACTATCATCATCACCAACAGAAAAATAATACATTTCATTTGTGAAAGGTTTTGCTGTGCCACTTAAACATAAGACTGTACTAGACAGAGGAACTGCTGAGCTTTGTGCCTTTCCTAACTTAATCTCCTATGTAAAGGCCAGGCACTATCTGGCCTTTTAGGTTTTAATAAACAAAATATTTGATTCCTTTGCCATTTCTCTGGGTGATATGAATTTGGCAACCAGTCGTGATGTATCTTGACATGCCACATTTTCAGATAGTTTCATAGTTGATAACTAACATCACTTTTGAATGTCTTGAGACAACTCATTTCTAGTGTAACTTCACTGACTTCAGGAACATGTCCTGGCCCCCCCAATGGCTACGCTCAGTAGAAGAATGTTCTGCATGTATTCTGAAATTTGTCCTTGAAAAATGGTTTGAATGTTGGCATCATGATTTAACTCAGCACAAAAATCACTACAGTTTGGACCTCCCTAGTCTGGCACCCTTGGGATCATCCCTGACCCCACTGCAGCTCCCCCTCCTGCCCAGCCACCTGTTATCCCAAGCTCCACCTAACCCTAAGTCCGTCAAGGTCCCCAGACCTGAGACAGCAATTGCAGGCCACTCAATGTGCCACTCCCAGCCCCAAGCCCTTCTCCTCGTTCTCAGTCCCCCTCCAGGTTCTGAGTCCCTTTCCTCCCTCCCCGCTCCAGGTTCTCAGCCCCCCTCTGTCCCAGTTACTTGTATTATAAAACACATCTTTTTAAAACTGGTGTGTTTATTAATTGTACAGGGAAGGATTGTGGGGGGCAAGGTTTTGGGGGGCAAGGCACAAGCCCCCATTGAGGCGGCCCTAGGAAGAGTTACTGGGCTCCTTCAGAGAACCTCTCCCTCAGGGACTCCTGGATGTGCACCCTGGCCTAATGAACCTGGCAAATGGCAGCTATCCAGGGCTGTTCAAACAGCTTCCCCTTGCCACCAGCCTCTGTCCCCGACCCCAGGAGGAAGGCCTCTGCTTTGCTCTCCACCCAGCTGTGAAGCACACAACAGGCAGAGACCACCTCAGGGATGTTGCACTCCCCAACATCGAGGCGGCAGCAAGCATCTGAACCAAACCTTGAGGCGCCCGAAGGCACCCAAAGGCGCATTCCACCTGCAGGCGAGTGTGGTTCAGATACATGTTAGATTGTTCCCTGCTCAGGTCCAGGTGGCCAGTGTAGGTCTTCATGAGCCACGGCATCAATGGGAAGGCTGCGTCCCCACGATGCAAATCAGCATCTGCATGTCCCCAACCGCAAAGTCCCACTGGGGGAAGAATCTTCCAGCCTGCAGCTTGCAGTACAGGCTAGAGTTCCTAAATATGCAGGCATCGTGTGCCCGGCCCGACCACCCTACAAAAATGTCTGAAAACTGTCCCTAGGATCTGCAGCACCATTGAGAAATAGCCCTTCCTATTAATATACTGGGCCGCTCGATGGCGTGGTACATAGATTGTGATATGTGTCCCATCGATCACTCCTCCCCAGTTTGGGAATCCAAGGGCAGCAAATCTGGCCACGATGAGGTCCAGGTCTCCAAAGCGGATGACCCTGCGCAGCAGGATGGAGTTGATGGCCCTCACCACCTGAAGAAGGAGACATAGAAACACACAAAAAAGAGAATGAGAGGGCGTGCCTGAGCACCTGGGCAGTGCCCGTCCCCCGCCTCTGCCCCCAAACACTCCTATGAGGCCTTTTGCCCAGCAGCAGGGCTATGTGAGGCCGGGACGGCACAACCAACCCTGGGGAATGGGCTTTGCCCCCACCCCTACTGCACCTCCCACTCCCCCTCCCCTTTCCCGAAGGTCTCCCTTTTACAGGCCTCCCCCCAGAGGGAGTGTACCCCAAGAGTGCCTTACCTCGATAAAGAGGACCCCAACGGTGGACTTCCCTATGCCAAATGTGTCCTACCGAGCAGTAGCTGTTGGGGGTGGCAAACTTCCACACGGCAATTGTGACCTTCTTCTCGAGGGGGATGGCGGGCTGCAGGTGCGTGTCCTGTCGTCAATGGGCAGGGGTGAGCCAGGCACACAGCTCCAAGAAGGTGGTCTTCTGCATGCGGAAGTTGCTGAGCCACTGCTGGTTGTCCCACCACTCCATCACAAGGTGGTCCCACCAGTCGGAACTGGTGTCCAGACTCCAAAATCGTCTCACAACCATGAGGTACAGGGGCATTGCTCCCGCATCCAGGCAGAGGTTTTCAATGATGAGCTCAGATTCGAGCTGGGGCAGGACAGTCATTACGGTCTGCTGAAACTGCTGCAGAAGCTGCAGCATCACTGTGTGGGGCCATCGCCTGCCCAGGGGCAGCTCTGGCTCCATGGCAAAATAAGAAAAGAAATGCCATGGCATTCAACAAAGCTGGGAAACCAAAGCATGCACTGCAAAAGCTTTGCTGTCCCTCAGAGAGGTGGGCAAGCAAGCAGCAGAATCTGAGAAATGGCTTTCCAGGGGAGTCCCTTTAAGCACGCATCTCACATAGCCTTAGGCAACAGCTCTCGGAAGTAACTGCTGACCTAATGCCCTGCCAGAAGTGGTTCCTGGTGGCCTTTTATGTGAGAGAGTGTCCAATGAGTGTGGACGCTCTCTTTTGAAAAAGCAGATGGCTTTTTTGATCTTCTTTTTAAGTCTGGACTGTTCTCTTTCGAAAGAAGATTTTTCAGAAGATCTCTTTCAAAAAAGCTTCTTTCGAAAGAAGCTTGCAGTCTAGACGTAACCTTACTGCCAGCCCCAGCCGAGACTGTTGTGGGATGGTGGGTCCACTGCCACTGTCTTGGCTGGGGCTGCTAGATACCGCCTGGTGCTGCCGGAGCTCCCAGACACCTGCTCACTGCCACTAGGTTCCTGGCTCCGGGACTATCTGGTCCACGGACATACATGGTCCAGTTGCCACACCAGAGTCTTCCACTTAAGGGAGGCCCAAACCGTACTTATTAATGACAACAATGGCATACAGGCAGTCCCCGACTTACGCGGATCCGACTTACGTCGGATCCGCACTTATGAACGGAGCTTTCTCGCCCCGGAAGTCGGGGCGAGAAAGCCCCGTTCGTAAGCTGCTCCGGTGCCCCTGGTCTGCTGGAGACCGTCTCCAGCAGACCAGGGGCACCGGGCGGGTCCCGCGCTTCTGAGGCTTTGCCAGGGCAAAGCCTCAGAAGCGCGGGAACCGCTGCTGCTGCCACTTGGGTGCCGGTGCCTGTGGTCTGCTGGGGACCGTCCCCAGCAGACCACAGGCACCGGGACCCAAGCGGCAGCAGCGGGCGGGTTCCTGCGCTTCTGAGGCTTTGCCAGAGCAAAGCCTCAGAAGCGCGGGAACCCCCGCTGCTGCCGCATGAGACCCGGTGCCTGTGGTCTGCTGGGGAAGGTCCCCAGAAGACCACAGGCACCCGGACTGAAGCCGCAGCCGCGGGGGGGTCCCGCGCCTCTGAGGCTTTGCCAGCGCAAAGCCTCAGAGGCGCGGGGAACCGCCGCTGCTGCCGCTTCAGTCAAAGCACGAGAGCATAAGAATGGACATACTGGGTCAGACCAAATGTCCATCTAGCCCAGTATCCTGTCTTCTAACAGTGGCCAATGCCTGGTGCCCCAGAGGGAATGAACAGAATAGGTAGTCATCAAGTGATCTATCCACTATTGGCCATTCCCAGCTTCTGACAAACATAAGACTAGGGACGCCATTCCTGCTCATCCTGGCTAATAGCCACTGATGGACCTTTCCTCCATGAATTTATCTAGTACTTTTTTGAACCCAGTTAAAGTCCTGGTCTTCACAACATCCTCTGATAAGGAGTTCCACAAGTTAACGGTTTGTTGTGTGAAGAAATACTTCCTTTTGTTTGTTTTAAACCTGCTACCTATTAATTTCATTTGGTGACCCCTAGTTCTTGTGTTAGGGAAAAGAGTAAATAACTTTTCCTTATATACTTTCTCCACCACTATCATATCCTTCGTTAGTTTCCTCTTTCTAAGATGAAAAGTCCCAGTTTTATTAATTTCTGCTCATATGACAGCCATTCCATACCCCTAATAATTTTTGTTGCCCTTTTCTGAGCCTTTTCCAATGCCAAGATATCTTTTTGAGATGAGATGACCACATTTGCACACAGTATTCAAAATGTGGGCATACCATGGATTTATACAAAGGCAATAAGATATTGTTTTATTCTCTATCCTTTTTTAATGATTACTAACATTCTGTTTGATTTGTTTACTACTGCTGCACATTGAATGTATGTTTTCAGAAAACTATCCACAATGACTCCAACACCTCTCTTTTGAGTGGTAACACTAAATTAGTCCCCATCATTTTATATTGGTATTATGTTTTCCAATATGCATTTACTTTGCAGTTTCCAGTTCACCCTATTAACAAGCATTGCTCATTTAAAGTCCATGTACCATTCTATTGCTTGGTCACCGAGTTTTCTGAGATCCTTTTGAAGCTCTTCACAGTCTGCTTTGGGCTTAACTATCTCTGTTTAATCCTCTTTCCAGATCATTTATGAATATGTTGAATAGGATTGGTCCCAGTACAGACCTTTGGGGAAAACCACTAGTTACCTCTCTCCATTCTGAAAACCGTCCATTTATTCCTATCTCTTTTTTCCTATCTTTTAACCAGTTATCATTCCATGAGAGGACCTTCTCTCATATCCCATGACAGCTTATTTTGCTTAAGAGCCTTTGGACAGAGATCCTGTTAAAAGCTTTCTGGAAACCTAAGTATACTATATCCACTGGATCCCTTTTGTCCACATGCTTGTTGACCCCCTCAAATAATTCTAGTAGCTTGGTGAGATATGATCTTTTACAGAAACTATGTTGACTTTTTCCCAACAAATTATGTTCATCTGTGTGTTTGACAATTCTGTTCTTTACACTAGTTTCAACCAATTTGTTCAGTACTGAAGTTAGACTTACCGGCCTGTAATGCCAGGATCATCTTTTAAAAATCTGTGGCACATTGGCTATCCTCCAGTCATTTGGTACAAATTTAAACAGATTAAAGTCAGTCATCAATATGAAAAAACTTCATAAACCAAGAATTGCCTAAGAATAGCTTTGTAATAGCATATTTCTTTACCATCAGAAAGAGATTCATAGTCATAATCATATTCATCCTCTTCATCCTCCTCCTCTTCATTATTAGTGGCAGGGTTACCAGCATTGCCACCATTACTGGCCTGGGCTTGCATGTATGCCAGCTGGTGAGCCTAGAACATTAAAATATTTTTAAAGCACTCAAATATTGAAACAGCAAAAAAGCTCTTTTTATAATATTCTTATTCATATGATGCTTGTTCAGAATCCTGGTTTTTAAAGAGGAAAGTAGCTAGAGTCCTGCGTGGACACAAAATTTGTATCCACATCTGCATCTGCAAAAATGAACCACAGATATATACATTCACATCCATGGATGCAGGTACCCGTGGATATAAAGTGGATATCCACAAATTTGCAGGGTTCCAAATATAAATTTTGTATATGCATCTGCATTCATATCTGCACAAATAAGGTATAAAAGGTATATCTGCGGTTTTGCAGGACTCATTATAAAGGCATGAAGTGTGAATTACACATCTATAGTTACACAGGTGTAAATCCCCATGTGCCCACTGTTATTCAAATATAAGAGTACTTTTTCTGGTTTATTTTATGACACTTTGGAAGCAGTTTAAACAAAACAAACCTACCCCCCCTAAAGAACACTTATTTTGGAATAAGCATATCCTTATGGGGAGTTAGTGGTTTAACTATAAATGGTTTGACTGGGAACTTTTATATTTACAAAAGCTCCAAAACTCTGATGGACCTAAACTCTTCCCATCTCTCAAAATAGTTTATTTACCATGATCTATGGTTCCATGAATGAATTTAAATCTCCTCCAGTAATCTCTAAAACTCCAGGTAATGCTGATATGAACACCTCTTATGTTCCAGGTAAGTTAGAATTTCAAAAACAGATTTTTCCAAACCACAACTTAAAGCTCTGAATATGTGTTAGGAAAATACTTTACCTTTTGTTTTAAAATATCCACTGGAGTTTGATGGGCTTTGAGTTTTTTGTTTTTCAAAAGCACTTTTCTCCTCAATTGGTCCGGTGAAGGGAGCATTGGATCATCAGAGAAGTCACTCTCAAATAAAAACTTAGTTACCAGTTTATCTCCAAATACATTCTGAAATGTCGAGAATAACATTTGAAATAACATGAAAAACAAAATCTCTGGCCACGCACTTTGATTAATATAATACACTATGACTAACCTTAAAAATTTCAGCCATCTTGCGTTGCTGTGGCAATGAACAGTGATTTTCTATAGATATGATGATTGGCATATCAGAGGTGATAAAGGCACTGCGATCAATAGCTTCAACTACATCCTACAAAAACCAAACTGTAAATGTTATAAGAGGTTTCTAATTTGAAAAACCAAATATTTATAGTTGATTTTTTCTGAATATTGATTCCATGATTCAAAATACAATATGATTTTATATTGTCTGTGGTAATCCGTTTAGTGTGGTCTAGGGTAGCACTATTAGTGCTCTCTAGCATAGGCAGACAGACACACTCTAGCTCTGCTTGAGCTAGAACAGTAAAAATATTAGTGTAGCTGGCTTAGACTAGTCATCTGAGTACAAACCTGGGGCTCTACACAAGCAGCTAGTGCAAGCTGTTGCCTGTGCTACCCTTGGTTACTCCATGAGCAATGCTAGCATGTGTCTTTGTATCTGTGCTGGGTAGAAAGCTCCCACGCGCAGTGTAGATATATCCACAGACTGGGGACTGGACTCTCGGTCCTAGGATCCTACTAGATGGGAGGGTCCTGGAGCTCAGGCAGTAGACCAAAGCTGAATGTCTACACTGCAATAAACAGCCCCTTTAGGCTGAGCCCACAACCCCATATCAGCTGGCATGAGCCAGCCATAGGTGTCTAACTGCGAAGTACACAAACTCTAAGTACCATGCTTTATTCTAGAAGGGTAATTGGTGCTTATTAAACTGGTATCTTCATACAAGTGAACAAATGATTAAAATTCTTTCTTGATTAATGTCTATTTTCCGCATGAAATTGTCAATATACCTTAAAAGGGATCTTAGTAGTGAGAGTATGTCCATGATAAATGATAGGCATCCCATCATCGCCATCCCAGCAGTCTAATTCCACACTCCTACAGCCTTGTAAGAGAACCTATAACACAAATGAATAATAGATTTATGGGAACAGCAATTGTACAAAAACAAAGATGAAAAAGAGGGTAGCAGTGCTAAATGGCAGCTTGGATAAGCTCTAGTGTGGTGTGAAAGGAAACTATTGAAGCTACTCTTCCTTATGGTTGGATCCCACACACATACACACACAAAGAGCAAGAAAAACACTATTAGAAAGCAAGAATTAAACAGAAAGATTACCATTAGAAACAGAAATTCCAGAAGTTACCAGCACTGTTCCGGAAGCAGAAAAAATGGGAATCTGGTTGCTGAGTGGGGTCGGCTTTCTTCCATGCAGCTCTTCAAGCCCAACTAAGAGTACTTCTTTGAGACTCTGCTTACAATTTCTCCTTCATAAGTCTTCTAAAAACAAACTCTGCAAAGGACTTTCTTGTCCATTCATCATCCTTTTAAAGGGGATTGATTTTGTTCACATAAATAAATCTCCAATATAAAACTCAAAGTCTCAAAACACAGTGCACCTGTTTTACCCGCCTCAGATCACTCCAAGGCTTTTCCTGCCTGTAGCCTTAGACTACAACTATGGGGGGAATCAGGAAAGAAAACTACACAGAAAAGAAACAAAAATAAACAATCTCCGCCTCCCTCCCCCAGCAGCAAGTCTAGGAGCCCACGTTAATTGTCTTGGTCTTGTGTTATGGGGCTAAAAACAGCAGTGTAGATGTTTGGGCTCAGGTTGGTGCCTAGGATCAAAGACCCTTCCTCCCATACTGAGTTGACCTGGGCTTCAAGACTTGCTGCTGTGGGTCTTTTTCTGTTGAGATGACATACCCTCAGCAGGGAAACTCCATGTCCTAGGATCTAGGTCTTTCTGCTGAATCCTGATCATCACAGCAGTCTTCAATTCACCCTATTAAAAGGCACTGCTCTCTAGAACTTTACCTGGTTTAGCAAGCCACCCCCAAGTCTTACGTAGCTGGAACTTATGTTTCTGGCTTCCAAATCACTTGGTATCAAGGTCGTCACTGCAGAAACCTGCCTCCCTTTACTTCTTCCTGCAGTTCCCTGAGCTCCCCCTTCAATACAGCCATCTGTTACACGGAATCACCTGATTCAACCCAACCTGCTTCTAGTCAGGATTGGATAGCCCCAGGCTCTCCAAGCTCATAAGGGTAAGAAGCCTGTCATGTTTGCAAAAAGTGGCTCTGAAAGGGCTTCTGAAGGGAGAGAAATAATTACATCTTCTGCCTGCAGAAACAAGTAGATAATCTACACAGATACTTTATCCAGCACGGAGGTGGGCCACTGCAAGAGAACCTTCTGGGCTACAGGTTTCTGGAATCAGTATAACTTCAGATAAAACACATATACGATCGGGATGAAATTCACTTATCCTGCTCAAAGCCTTAAACAGTGGAAGTACATTATGTCAGTGGAGGGAGCACCCTCACCCACACAGGAGCCAGCGAAACAAGGGTTCAAAAGTATTCCTATCTCACCTCATAAACTATTATTTTAACCAATGGGCTGCTGGAAGAGTGCCTGCAGCTCTTTCACATCACTTCGGGTGTTATGGACAATGAATGTCTATCCCATCTCCCCCTACACTGTCCTCATATGTCAGGCTGTCATAGAAATTTGCTCCATAGTACCACCATGCAGCCACTTTACTCATGCCCTTCTCACATGCAGTCCACATGCCCACCCCTAAAAACATGGGCAAAGAGCTGAACTTGTACAGAGGGCCTTGTGGTTGCCTGTCACACTTGAATGAAATTTCTCTTTAACATGTTAATATTAAAAATCCCAATAACAGGAAGTTTCATGTTTTCTGCAACATTTGTTGAATATACATATAAAAATATACACTCAAAACCCATAAAAAGAAATCAGTCTTTCCAGGTTCATTACCAATCAGACAAAATGTTTGATAAATAGTTTAATATTCCTAGAAGTATATTGTCAGGAGTGATGTTTTCATTAGAAATCTGTCTTTTCAGTACAGTACAATGTATAATATCTGAATGGTGTTTTGACATTTAAACGAACTAACATAATAGATCAGTCTTTCCTGTGGGAAAGTCTAATTTTAGTAAGTTAGGTCAGAATGACTAGTGTCTAACTGCTGTGAATCTCAAGCTAAGCCATTTTTTTTGCCTTAGTAAAAGCATTTGAGCACAACTGTGCACACAGGCAGCTTTCCCACACATCATGTTTTCCTATGTTTTATAAGCAGGGGCTCAGAACATTTGGGTTTTCAAACAAAAAGGCCATGTTTTTGTGACTTCTTAATTAAACAAACAAATTCATTCTGAAAACAATGCAATGGTCTAACTCTCTGTACCTGGCTGTAAAGCTCTACTGAGGATTCTCCTTTAAGCTGATGGCCTGTGAGGTAAGTATTGTGTGAAGACTCAATGTAATAATATGATAGTGGTAGTTGCAACTCTTCAGCATTCTCTTGTGACTCATCATTTTTTGAAGCAAAATTGTCTTTGTCCATCAAAAACCTAAAAGCGCAGAAATAATAGTTGGAGATGAATATTTAGCAAAATGCACACAAATAACATCACATGTATGTTAACTTCATACATCGTTAATTACCTTGCAAATCCTTCAAATGATAGTAGCCCCTGCTGGCACATAGTGACACTGGGTTCAAATTTCTGTAAGAAACAGTAAAAGAATGACATTATATTGATCAGAAGAAGCATTCTTTAGGTAAACGGCTTTAATCCAGTTTTTACAATGTAGTTTGTACATATAACTCATGAGCTGGCATCTGAAAAATGTATTTATACAGCCTGAATATCATTCAGAAGTGTCTTTGCTGTATTGATAGTAGTTATGGGAGTTGGCAAACACAATGAAATATGTAAAATGAATAATACAGTAGAGCTAAATATGTAGAATGTTGATCTAGAGCAGCGATTCTCAAACTTTTTGGGCTCCGGAGCCCTTTACACGTGTAAAAATGTATGCGGAGCCCCAGTGGTCCACTGATTGTATATGTTGTACCTATCAATGTTTCCAGTTTGTCAACCTTGCGGAGCCCCTGGAGATGTCTTGCGGAGGGACCACAGTTTGAGAAACACTGATCTAGAGTATTGTTTAAAATCATGCATGTTCTTATTCTTATACATAATAGTGCCATAGTCTAAAAGTAAATAAAAAAGAAGTTACTTACCTTGTGCAGTAACTGGTGTTCTTTGAGACGGGTGTCCCTATGGATGCTCCACTGGCCCCCAGGGGCTTATAATCGGAACTTTTTAGCAGCAGTACCCCTGGGTGTTGGCACATGCTGCTGCTCGCACTATAGCGGGTGTGCCAACACACGCATATCGTCAACTGTCCCTCAGTTCCTTTTCTACTGAGAAGAGATGTTACAACTCCAAAGCAGTGGAGAGGAGGGAGGGTAGTGGAGCACCCACAGGAACACCAATCTCAAAGAAGTGAGTGAGTAACCTCTTTTTTCTTCTTTGAGGAGTTTCCCTATGGGCACTTCACTATCAGTGACTATGGGGCAGTGCCCTGAGAATTTGGAAGGAGGGGCTTTGGATCTGACTTGCATGTGGCGGACAGGATCGCCGTTCCAAACTTAGTGCATTGTGTGGCATAGCTATCTATCGCATAGTGTTTTGTAAATGTATGTATAGAGGCCCATGTCACAGCCCTACAAATATCAAAGACAGGCACATTATGCAAGACAGCTGTAGAAGCAGCCACTGATCTGGTGGAGTGGGCACGTGATTGCTTTGGAGGTGAAACTGTTGATCGCATAACAGGCTCTGATGCAATTTGATACCTATTTGAAAAGTCTCTGTTTGGAAATCGCTTGTCCTTTAGAGTGATCTGATATGGAAAGAAAACACCTCAAGAAACATCTAAACTGTTTTGTTCTTTCCAAATAAAAGGTGATAGCTCGGCAGAAGTGGAGGCAAGCCATGTTGGTGTCTGGATGAGGCTTCTGGTAGAAAACAGGTAAGTATAAGGATTCCTTGAGGTGGAACTGGGAAACCACTTTAGGAAGAAATTTTGGGTGAGGTCACTTTGTCCTTATAGAACTATAAAGGGAGGGTTAGCCATGAGTGTGATGAGCTTGCTAATCCTTCTTGCTGTGGTGACAGCCAATAGAAAGGCAACTTTCATGGAAAGGTGTGATAGAGACCACCACGTCACCATTGGTTTGAATGAGGAAACAGTCAAGGTGCTAAGGATAAAGTTCAGATTCTAGGATGGAGCAACGTGTTTCACAGAGAGGAAGACATTATAGAGGCCTTTCAAGAACTTTCTCATAATCAGGCGAGAAAAAATAGTGTGGAGCAATGTTCACTAGAAATAGCTGCCAAGTGTACTTTAACTGATGAGTAAGAAAGATTCTGTTTCTTCAAAGAAAGAAGGCATTCCAGCAATCGGTAGCAGTACTGTGTGAGGTGGAAGTGCCTTGTGAATGGCCCACACAAGGAAATGGTGCCACTTTTGAGCATAGATTTTCCTAATGCTCTCTTTACAACAGTTCATGATTAAGATACAGACCTCTTCCAAATAGCTAAGGTCATGCATAGTCAATCCTGCAGGAGCCAGGCCTTGAGATGGAGTCTTTTAGCATCCGTATGGAGAATGTGACCCTGATCCTGGGACAGGAGGTTTATCAACTGCGGGAGATGAATTGGAGGAGCAACTGACATCTGTGACAGGTAAGGAAACCAGGTCTGCCTGGGCCGGGCAGGCACTATCAGAATGACTCTGGACCTGTCCTGCCTTATTTTCTGTATCACCCTGTCGAGATGTGGAAGAGGTGGAAACGTGCAGGCTAGGTTGTGAGCCCAATTGACCAGCATGGCATCTTCCATGGAGTTCTTGCCCAGATCCACTCTGGAGCAGTACTTAGGGCATTTTGCATTGAGAAATGTAGGCTATGTCTAGACTGCAGGCTTCTTTCGAAAGAGGCTCTTTCGAAAGCATCTTTCGAAAGAGCCTCTTTCGAAAGAGAGCGTCTAGACTGCACGGAGAAATTTCGAAAAAGCGGCTTGCTTTTTCGAAAGAAAGCATCCAGTGAGTCTGGATGCTCTCTTTTGAAGAAGCCCTATTTACATTGAAGAACGCCTTCTTTCGAAAGAGGAACTTTCGAAAGAAGGCGTTCTTCCTCGTGAAATGAGGTTTACCGCCATTGAAAGAAAAGCCGCGTTCTTTCGAATTAATTTCGAAAGAACGCAGCTTGAGTCTGGACGCAGGGGAAGTTTTTTTGAAAAAAGGCTACTTTTTTCGAAAAAACCCCTGAGTCTGGACACAGCTGTAGTGAATAAGTCTGTGTCCACAAACCCCACTTCTGGAAGACAGAATGCAGGACTTTAGGGTAGATCTCCCACTCATATTTCTGATGATATAGTCAGCTCAGATGGTTCGCGGTCACGTTCTCTTTTCCTGGGAGGTAGACTGCCAATATGTTCACATGAATGCACCATTGTCACAAGGCTATAGCCCCTTTGTACAGATGGTAGGACCTGGCTCCACTCTGCTGATTTATATAAAACATGCAACCTGAGATGTCTGTGAGTATCTTCACTGACTTGCCACAAATCAGGAGAAGAAAATATTCACAGTATTTTCTGACTGCCTGCAGCTCTAAAACAGAGGTGGGAACCTTTTTTTGGGTTGGGGGCTGCTGACCCACAGAAAAAACATTCAGGGGCCGTATACAAGTGAGAAGCAAAACCCCTGCTAAACAAACCCTCATTGATATGCCGCCCCCCATTGAAAAGGCGAAAGACACTCCCCACATTCCCCTCATGCACCCGAGCCTAAGGGGCCCCAGGCTAGTAGATTTTGTATGCTTCATCCCCACAGAGGGATGGGAGAGGGGGAAGGTTTAAAGAACCAACATGGGATCTCCAATACTAGGGAGGAGTCCCAAGCCTCAGGGGCTGGATCCAGGCAAGCCAGGGGTTGCATCTGGCCCCTAGGCCTTAGGTTCCCTATCCCTGCTCTAAAATGTTGATGTGAATGCTGATTCTGAAGGAGACCATCTTCCCTGAATGCTGTTCTCGGTTGTGTGTACACCCCAGCCCTCCAGGGAAGTGTCTGTAGTTATGGATACAGAGGAGGGAGGTTGCTGGAATGAGTTTCCCCTGCAAAGATTGTTGGCTTGCAACCACCAGTGGAGCGATTCTTTCATTCTCTTTGGGTGGGCTGAGAAGCTAGTTCAGGTGGTGCTTGTGTGGTTGAAAGCAAGTGTGGAGCTATGCTTGAAGGCATCACATGTTCAATCTGACATAAGGGACCATGTATGTTGACACCAACATGTGGCCAAGTAATTGCAGGTGTAGTCAGGCTGCATGGGGCTGTCGATGACTGTTTGGGTCAGTATGGCCAATGACTGAAAGTGCTGTATCGGCAGTCTGGCTTGTGCCTGTATGCAGTCCAGCATTGCACCTGTAAATTCCAGCTCCTGGGATGGAATGAGATGTGACTTCTGGGTGTTTATCTGTAAGCTCTTGGGAGCCATTGTCAAGCAATCATCTAGATATGGAAAGATTATTACTCCGGATCTCCTCAAGTGGGCTATGGCCACCGCATGGATTTTTTAAAACACTCTTGGAGCAGAGGATAGTCCGAAGGGAAGGTCCTGGGATTGGTAATTATGGTCTCTTAGGGTAAATCTGAGGAATTTCCTATGTGATGATCAAATTGTGATGTGGAAGTATGCAAGTATACATCTTGTAGGTCAAGGGACGACATCCAGTTTCCTTTCTCGAATGATGGAATTACCCTTCGCCAGCATTACCATGGTAAAGTGTTGTCATCTTAGGTACTTGTTTAGCCTGTATAGGCTCAAAATGGGTTTCCAACCTCCTGATTTTTTTGGAGTGAGAAAGTATTAAGAATAAAAGCCCTTTCCTCTCTGAGCTGATGGTATTACCTCTATTGCCCTCATTAGGAAAAGCTTGTCTATTTCCTGTTGCTGGAGAGTCTCGTGAGAGGGGTCCCTGAAGAGGGACAGGGAAGGGGGTTGACCAATTTGCAGGCTGGGATGCGGCAGTTTGATTATGGGTCTGTCTCCTTTTCTGCTGTCTCTGATGGTGCCTCAGGTCCTATCTCTATTGTGCAGAGTAGAACAAGGACCTAGCTCAAGGCGTGTAGTGGCAGTTTGGTTTCTTCTTGGGCTGAGAGTCATACATATCCAAGGTTTTGAGTGTGGTTTGAGAATCTTTAAGCATATGCAGGGATGCATCCATAGTTGCAGAGAATAACTTCTGACCCTCAAAAGGGAGGTCCTCAAGTGTATTTTGCACCTCTGTCGGGAACCGAGAGAGGTGCAGCCAGGAGGCCCTGCACATGACGACAGATGTCACTAAGGATCTTGATGCTTGGTCAGCAGAGTCCAACAAGGCTTGTAAAGGTTGGCTATGAGGGCTACTTCGTCAAGGTTGGCCCTGAATGATGTCTTGTAATCCTCCAGTAGATGTTCAATAAAAGTTTTCACCCCATCAAAAAGATTATACGTATATTTTGAAAGTAGGGCTAAGTAATTTGCGATCCTGAATTGTAGTGATGCTGATGAATACAGAATGTCCAGCCTCTTCCAGTCCTCATCGTATAGTGTGGACTTGAAGTGGGTTTGCTTGCCTCTGGGCTGCCTTCACCATGAGGGAATTAGGAGCCAAGTGGGTAAAACGGAATTCCGCACCTTTGGCTGCCAGGTAGTATTTTCTGTCATCCCTCTTAGAAGCTGGTGAGATGGAGACTGGGGTCTGCCAAATAATTTTTGTGGGATCCAATATAGCCTCATTGATGGGGAGGGCTATTCTGGAGGAAGTGGAAGCCTGAAGGATATCTGCGAGTTTGTGCTGCTCTTGAGGCACCTCTACTACGGAGATGTCTAGAGAGTCCGCTACCCTTTTGTGCAAGTCCTGAAATGATTTAAAGTTGTCTCCTGTAGTCGGAGGAGGGGGGCATTATGGACTCATCAGGAGAGGATGACGAGATGTGTGATGGAGGAAGAATGTCATTTTCCCGTGTTTCTTCCAGGTCCTCAACATCCTCTTGTGTGGTATCCAATCTGGCAGAGACTGGTGGTTTTGGTATCACTGACCGTGGCCTGCTCTGGGCTGCAGCCTGGGATGTTGCCATCTGGGCTCTAAATGGGCCCCAGGGGTCCTATCCCTGCCATGACTATGGAAATGGTATGGATGGGAACCATGGAAATGGCTGTCACATCTGGGGCTGGCCTTGCTGCTGTTGCTGTTGCAGCTGTGAAGATGGTTTCAGTAAGGAATGGTGAGGGGAGAAGGAACATTTCCTCTTTATCTTCATCCTCACTGGAGAACAGTGAAGCTGAGCTTGAAGATGAAGCTAGTCTACTTCGTCCTTCAAGAGTAGGTTTAGCATTGGTGCTGAAGAGTGGTGTGCCTGGTACCAATGTGACCACCAGCTCCTAGTGTGTATTTAAAAGACGGGGCGGAGGAAATACTCGTACTGATAGTGCAGTCACCTGTGCCCACTGCGGTGCAGAGTTATCTCAAGTCTTAGATGGTGCCAGCACCAGAGAGATGCCGGTGCGCGGCCACAGAGCCATCTTAATTGGGGTTTGAGCAGATGATTCTGAGTGGCTCTTAGCCCTGCAGTGGACCGCAGGTTTAGTGCCACTGTTGTCGACGGTACTGACAATACAGTCTTCTTCAGCTTCAGTGTCGAGGCTGCAGGGCGTGCTTCTTTACTCGGCACTGCCCCTCAGAGTTTGTCCATGCCGGACATGCCAGGTACCTGCACCTTAGGTGCCAATGAAGGCTTCTGCTGAGGGGATATCTTTTTAGTCGGTCTCTCAGCTGTGGAAGAAGAATGCTTTCTCTTGGAAGTGTTCTTAGCTGGAAGATCCTACGATGCCAATGACCCCTAGTCCGAAACCACTGTGAGGAACATACACAATAGAGAGGGTTGGGACACCAGCTCCAACACTGGTCTCATCATCTTCTCCAAGGTCAGGAGCTTCAATTGCAGATCTGTGGCTTTAAGGGACCTGGATGATAACTTTTTTTCAATAATGGCAGTTATGTTGAGAGTATTCCTGGTCCAAGCATCTAATGCATTGGGCATGTCCATCAGATATTGGGATGGACATTCTGCAGGTCAGTCATCTCTTAAATCCAGGAGAGTTTCTCATAACTACTCTAACTAACTATGGGAAGAATAGGAAGGGAAAAGGAGAGAAAAATTGAGAGAAAAAAGAGAAGGTACCCAAATAAACTAAGGGAAAAACAGTAACAACAAACAGCTAACAACTATCTTATCTAAAAAGAATCATGGAGTGCTGCTGGGTTCTGACCAAGCCTGGAGTAGTTGAGAAAGAACTGAGGGACGATTGATGGCACTCACAATGGTGCAAGCGGCACTGCACGTGTACTACAGCACCCAGGCAAACTGCTGCTAAAAAGTTCTGATTATAAGCACAGGGTGCCAAGACACCTATAGTGGAGCACCCACAGGAATACTCCTCAAAGAAGAACTACTTGTATTTACCAGAATTCGACAACACAACAACTTGATT